>NC_142011.1:48093306-48407973 GCF_049901735.1 Notechis scutatus
TGCTGGAAACCTGTTACTCGGGCTATTTCTAAATGCAGATCTTCTGGAAATCCAGTAGATCTTTGTCCAAAAATTGCCTAGTTAACAGATCAGGGGAACTGGAGAGGTATGGATAAACAAAAGATAGTTATACAGCACAATGAGAGAACACCTTCCTGCTTCATTCCAGTTCATCCTTCACCCATCCAATCTAGCCCTTGGGCTATTTTGTACCAGTGTTTAATTACCAGCCTTCCTGTCATTTGGGCTAGAAGGGAAATTGATAAAAATCTTGTCCAGCCTACCTACCAAATATGGGGGACGAGTGGTCTGCCACCTCCAAGTGGTGTCCCCTGGATGCGCGAAGCCGTTAAACGCTGACCGTAACTGAGAGCAGACCCTCCGACGACAGGCCCACGCGACAGGCCGGCTGGAGTACTCAAATGCCGCATCAACATGGTGGAAACGTCCACTACTGAACACACGCCCAATGCTACCGCTGTTGGGAAGCGGACGGGCGCAGGAGACCATTGGCCTGCGTCAAAAATCAACGAAATGGTCCACGCGAAAGCACGGCGCACTTGCACCGTGTGAGAAAGCTATGACGGCCGCGTCCGGGTCTGACGCGCAAGGAGACTACCCGATCCGTGTGAAAAATCGCAAGCGGGGAACAGAGGATTGCCAGACGCTCAAGGTGGCCACCTGGAACGTGGATTCGCTGACTGGACGCTCGACCGAGATCGTCAGGGCCATGCGGGACAGGAAGCTGGACATCTGCTGCCTCCAGGAAACTCACTGGAAGGGCAACAAGGCTACGACTATAGACGGCTATAAGATCATATACACCAGCTGTAAGGAAAACCGCGGCGGTGTAGCTGTGGTTGTCAGTCCCAGCTGGCAAAGCTCCGTTGCAGAAGTTAAGCGCCTCACAGAACGACTGATGATAATCGTCGTAGCGACCGAGAGGCAGCGCCTACACATCTTGTCCGCCACGCCTCAGACCGGATGTCATGAGGAGGAGAAGGATACCTTCTGGGAACTGCTCGACATCCAACTCAGGCAGATCCCATATGAAGACGACATCATCATCTCTGGCGACCTGAATGGTCATGTAGGGCGGACAAAACGGACACCAGTGCCACGGTGGGCACGGCACAGGCGATATGAATGAGAATGGCCAGAGGATCCTGGACTTTGCCGACTCCCATGATATGACCATCACGAACACCTGCTTCATTAGGCGAGAACCCCAACTCCTCACCTACCATAGCAGAAATGGGAACCACCACACACAGATCGACTACATCATCGTACGACGAAGAGCCGCTAAAAGCGTGCTCAACGCCAAGGTGTACCCGATACGAATCGAGCAGTCAGCACAGGCCGCTGATGGCGAAGATCAGGATCAGCAAGCCCAAGACCAAGATTGACAAAAAGAATGCAGACCAGCCACGAATCAAGTGGTGGAACCAGAAGAAGATGGCGGGACCCCTCATCAAACCGGAGCAGTTCCTGCAGATGGTCGATGGGCCACAGGAAGCGTGGTCCATGCTGAAGAGCACTGTTCACACTGCCGGCTGCCAACAGCTTGGTTGTACCAAGCCAGGACGGAGACGCATCGAACGAGATACATGGCTCTGGACACCGGAAGTACAAGATGCCGTGCACCTGAAGAAACGGCTCTACAAGGCCTTTCTTCAGGACAAGACCAGCGAGAAGCTCTGCGAGTACAAGGCGGCCAAAAAGGCAGCCAAGAAAGCAGTAGCGACAGCCAGAAGCTCCCACTCACGACTACGACATCTACGAGAAGCTGAACACGCGAGAAGGCGAGAATGAGATCTACCGCCAGCCAAAAGCAGACACAGGAAGACCCTGGACATTGACCAGTTTCATGGGATCAACGATGAAAGGGGAAATTTGATCGTCAACCCCAGAGACGCCGCCGAGAGGTGGCGGCAATACTTCGAGAAGATCTCCACCGAGGAGTTCCCACACCCACGAACCCCCGCGAGGTGACCCCGTCGAAGGCCCAGTCTCAGACATTCACGCCAGCGAGGTCACCGACGCCATCAAGGCCATGAAAAACGGTAAGGCAACAGGACCAGACGACATCCCTGCCGACTTCTGGAAAAAGGCACTACCGGGCTCGGCATTGTGGCTGTGCGAGCTGTTCAACAACATCGTCTCCATGGGAATAGTGCCACACGACTGGTACCGCAGCACCACTGTTCCGATCTGGAAGGGAAAGGGCAGCCCAGCGGACTGCTCCAACTACAGACCGGTCAGGTTACTGTCACACACTATGAAGATCTTCGAACGCGTCCTCGATAAGCGCATTCGGGACATCGCCGACATCAGCGTCAACCAGGCCGGATTCATCAAGAACTGCGGCACCACCGATGCCATCTTCGGTGTGCGGATGCTGATGGAGGCTCACAGAGAGAAGAAAATCCCGCTCCACACCGCCACCAGTTTGGTAAGTGGTGCAATTGAAGTGGAATGCTGGCAGCAAATGGCCACAAATCAGCAGTATTCAGAAATACTTAATGAAACAGGTGAAGCATTGTTAGTCTCTAGAGCTCATGGTCATGTTAATGGGCATTCCTCTGGTTGTTGAGTCTGTGAAAAAATATACCAGCACAATTTGCACCATCCTGACAGCTGAGCAATAATTTGCCTCATTAATGAGCCTTGGAACTGGTTCTGTCCACGCAACTTTATTACGAGATAATTTAAGGCAGCAATTGCTAGATTTCCCTGACTTCATTTTCCCCTCACACTCAATATATGCAGATAGTAGAAAACACACTCTCCTTAAACTATGATGCAGTGGCCTTGGGTGACTTCGGCAGGTGCCTGAAACAAATGTTCTGTGCAAATGACAAGTCATCAGTGCAGGGGGATTCTATGCTGGAAACCTGTTACTCGGGCTATTTCTAAATGCAGATCTTCTGGAAATCCAGTAGATCTTTGTCCAAAAATTGCCTAGTTAACAGATCAGGGGAACTGAGAGGTATGGATAAACAAAAGATAGTTATACAGCACAATGAGAGAACACCTTCCTGCTTCATTCCAGTTCATCCTTCACCCATCCAATCTAGCCCTTGGGCTATTTTGTACCAGTGTTTAATTACCAGCCTTCCTGTCATTTGGGCTAGAAGGGAAATTGATAAAAATCTTGTCCAGCCTACCTACCAAATATCCCAGTTTGGTAAGTGGTGCAATTGAAGTGGAATGCTGGCAGCAAATGGCCACAAATCAGCAGTATTCAGAAATACTTAATGGAACAGGTGAAGCATTGTTAGTCTCTAGATCAGGGGTGTCAAACTTAAGTCATCATGGCAGGATCATGTGACTTATTGGGACTTTTGCCCCCTTTGCTAAACTGGGCCTGGCCATGGCCATGGCCAAGGCCATGGCATGATACACCTGTCCCATAGGTCAGGAGTTTGACAGCCCTTCTCTAGATGAAAAGACATTGCCCCCTCCAAAGTAATAGAAGCAGTAGAAAGTGATGCCATGGAAAACCTCTAGCAGAACCAACAGAAAAACTTTGATGTATTCATTTGTGATAGAACTAAAAATATATTTCTTTTTCAGTTTAAATAAATCAGTAGAGTCCACTCCTTTCTTTACCAGATCTTTACCAGGTTTTTGATCAGATCTTTCTTTACCAGGCTTTTGAAAAGTAACTGAATTACATTTTGAATAATGTTAGTCACTTCAATTGGCCAAGAGGAGCTTAGGGGAGGTGTGTCTTGACTGCATCATCACCAAGTTGAAGAATGGAGCATTGTAGATCATTCCTGTGCCAAGGCTACTTCAAACTGAAACAGCTAAAGACAAATTCAAACTGTCTTCTTTGGGATAGTCCGGAAGGACCAAAGGGGAAAACAATATTTTAACATGGTTACAGATAAAGAAAACTCAAGTCTTCCTCATACTTGTGCTGGAGATCAAATTAATGCCATGGAGATAAAATGGGTGTGTGTGTGTTGTGTGTGTGTGTGTCACCTGAGTATCTTTGTGTCATGGTTAAGTGGAAATGGGTTTCGGAAACGGCCTCACAGAAGGTTGATTGTTATGATTCCATTCTATAACCAGATTGGAATCCAGACAGAAACAGATCTAGACAATCCTCCAAGATACCTGTAACAGAGTTGCCATTATGTCAGGCACGTTCAGAGGTGGTATTCAGCAGGTTCTGACCAGTTCTGGAGAACCAGTAGCGGAAATTTTGAGTAGTTCGGAGAACCGGCAAATACTACCCCTGGCTGGAGATTTTACAGTATCCTTCCCCTGCCACACCAACCAAGCCACGCTCACAGAACTGGTAGTAAAAAAATTTGAATCCCAATACTGGGCACATTTATACTTTCTCCTCCACATTCACATTGCCTTTTTCATGGAAAACGTATTCCATCATTACTCAAGGGCTGCCATGTTGGAAGAGCAACATGGTCTAAGATTTGGCATCCAGAATAGCATTTAAGGAGGCTAACAGTCAAAGCATATAACCAAAACTCCCTTTCCAGGGAGGCGTAACCTGTATATTAATTTGGAAATTTTTGGTGTTATTCCAGGCTCCTAGAACAAAGGAAAAATAAAACCCTTTTGGAAGTGGGTTGATATCTAGTAGTAGGTGGGACTCGGGTGAATCAGCTTCTGCTTTAATTTCAAACCATTGCTACTCCTGCCAGAAGCAATAAAAAGGCTATGATTCAGCTTGGTGGGGGTCTAATCTGACCTATAGGTTTACCACCTCTGATTCCCTTTGGGACACCAGGCAATTTTCCACCACATGCTGTTGAGCTGATTAATACTATGTAAAACTTAATGTGTTCTTTTAATAAAGACCATGTGGGTAGGTAAGCAAAACAGTACACATCACTAAGGATTAATGTCAAAGTAAAATGTTAGCGAAGTCAGAGATTAGTTTGGGTGCCTATGGATCAAAGCATAAATCACTGAACTCATGCAGTGGGAGGCAGCCCTGGAAGAGGGTCAAAAAGAGATGTATCAACAAAAAAAGCGCACCCAAGAATGAATAAAAATAGTACGAAACACA
This sequence comes from Notechis scutatus, assembly GCF_049901735.1. Classification (NCBI taxonomy): domain Eukaryota; kingdom Metazoa; phylum Chordata; class Lepidosauria; order Squamata; family Elapidae; genus Notechis; species Notechis scutatus. The sequence goes on from NC_142011.1 coordinate 48,098,354, forward strand.
CAGCTGATCTTGAACCTGTCACTCTGACTAAATTTAACCTATTTTACAGAACTGTTGTGACCAACCACAGCATATTGAAGAGCTCAGAGATGCCGCTTGAACTAAAAGAAAGGCAGAAGAGACACATGGATATCTTCATGGGTTGCTGCAGTCACAAAGGACAAAGCTGTGTGTCACCACTGAAAACTTGCAGCCTTTCCATGCACATCTGGGTTGAGTGGGCTTCAACTGTGAAGAGGCAGTTTGCATACAAGTTTGAGTCTCTGTTCCTTCCTCGTTCTAAATCAGGGCTGTCAAACTCCTGGGTTGCGGGCAGATGCGTCACGCACAGGCCATACCTACACCCAGTTTAGCGAAGTGGGAAAAAGTCCTGATACGTCATGTGACGCCGCTGTGATGACATGAGTTTGACACCCCTGTTCCAGTGTTGGGATTCAAAACGTTTTACTACCGGTTCTGTGGGTGTGGCTTGGTGGACGTGGCTTGGTGGGCATGGCAGGGGAAGGATACTGTAAAATCCCCATTCTTTCCCCACCCCAATAACCTGATCTCCAGTTCCATTCTCCTTTGCAGGGTAACAAAAGAAGAGCCAGTCGATCAGCTGAGACTCGGGAGGCAGAGAATAGATGGGGGCAGGGCCAGTCAGAGGTGGTATTTGCCGGTTCTCTGAACTACTCAAAATTTCTGCTACCTGTTCTCCAGAACTGGTCAGAACCTGCTGAATACCACCTCTGCCCTGTTCCAAATGAAACTCTTATGCTTGAGTGATGTCAGAAGAGGAGTCTATACATTTATTTCCCTAGTTCTGCTCTTCGTTTCCTCCTTTCAGAATGAGGCTTAGCACATTGTAAACAGATACAATCCAAAGTCCAAACCATTTTAAAGTAATAGCTATTTCTTTGCCACGGTCATTTAGAATAGGTCTGCTGCCTATTTTTGGGAGAAGTGTGCATTTACACATAGCTTTTTGTACACAGTGCATCAATTTGCTCCTGTGCCCTTCAGGAGTAAACGCTGCAATGAGAGAACTAGTTGTTGGCATGGCTGCAGATGTTTCCATTCTCCAGAGCAAGGAGCTAATGTAGACTCTCTGGAATAGTGTATCATTAATCACAGGTTTTCCAGCCCCATTTTCCTGTGTTGTGAGTGCCAGCAGATGGCAAGGGTCATCCTGGGGAAAAAAAATTTCCCTAGCAATCACTCAAGCATAGTAAGTGCAGTTATGTTGTTCTTGACAGGCTTTCTCCTCATCTAGCCTTTCCTGACTTCCAGCTATTCTGTTTTAACTTGCAGAGAGACTGTACACAGGAATTGCCCATATCCTGCATCTGATAGAATTCATGAAAATGCTCCAGAGGTCTCCTCTAAAAAAAAAAAAAAAAAAAAGATCTTTAGCAAGTTCTTCAGATGCAATGGAGTGGCTTCCATGTATCCCTGCAGTACTTTTCTAAACTATCTGGTTGTTCCAGAAGATATCTGGTTGTTGTTCCATAGATCTATAACAGGAGAAACTCTGATTCACAACTTATTGGAGAGAGTTCTGCTGCCTTGGTCCGCAGTATCTGGTGAGATCAGAGGTGGTATTCAGCAGGTTCTGACCAGTTCTGGAGAACCGGGAGCAGAAATTTTGAGTAGTTCGGACAACGTGCAAATACCACCTCTGACTGGTCCTGCCCCCATCTATTCTCTGCCTCCCAAGTCCCAGATGATCGGCTGGGTCTTCTTTTGTTGCCTGCACAGGAGAACAGAGCTGGAAAGCAGGTTCGTGGGGTGGGGAGGGAATGGGATTTTGCAGTAACCTTCCCCCAGGAGTGGGGAGGGAATGGATATTTTACAGTATCCTTCCCCTGCCACGCTCACCAAGCAACACCCACCAAGCAACGCCATGTCCACCAAGCAACGCCCACAGAACCAGTAGTAAAAATTTTTGAATCCCACCACTGGGTGAGATCTTAGCAAAGGAAAAATGACTGAATAACCAGAAAGGGTTACTGGGTACTATTGGAAACAACTGAATCTGGAAGTTAGTCAGTCCCAGTGAAAAAGGCTGAAATGGCCCAGCATGTCTACAATAAGCCTCTGGCCTTAAATAAAGGCCTTCCATGCGCTCTGTTGGGCTGCCAAACTTTGTAACCCCCTGCCTTCTTTCGATGTTGTTAATACATATATGCTCAAGTTTGTATGCTATTTCAGATTCATTTTTATGGATTTTACTAGGGTTTGGTCATGCCTTGGGTTGGAGCCATGGCCAAGAAATTAAGCTTAGGTTCCCTGAAGTCCAGGGCAAGCTCCTTAAAGGGATACTAGCTCCAGACCAACTTTGTGCTTCCCCACATGTCCTTTCCCCACATGGCAGGACAAAACACTAGAAGTGGTTGCATGAGCTGTCATTTTCAGACATAGGCAGCAGTCTGGCTGGCCAGTAAGCAGACTCATGCTCTATGATGTGCTGTCCAATAAATCTGTTACCTATTTGGCCATGACCTCATCTCAAAATAGTATTCTGTTTTTTTCTATTTCTGCTTTTTCCCTCCACCCTCTCACTCTTGCTTTGTTAATGCAATTGGTACAGACATGAGGCAAATACCTTAAACTGTGGGAGTAGTTTAAGAAGAGCCAATGTTTTTAATACCCAGGACCAGTGCAATCACAACTCAACAGAGCCGGCGTTCTTTGATCATTTGCTTGTTCAATGGAATTGTCTGCCTGTGCACTTTTAAAGTTCAAAGGGTCATTCTTCCATTTCTCTGCATCTGGCTTTTTTTAAAAGCAGCCCATTTTTTTTCTTTACTACCACAGCAGTACTGGTTGCAACATCGTTCTTTTTCAATATTCTTAACTGGGTGCCCATAAAAATGCTTGCCATGATTGGCAAGGTCAAAAACATTTACTGAAAGGCGATTGTTTGAAGTTCCCACTAGCTCCACTAGCTCTCAGATATTCTTGATCATCCTTGTATGTTTTTGTGAGGGTTTTTTTTTTTTTGAGGGGTACACTTTTAAATAATATGTAGGGCTACTGTAGAATCCAGATTCATTTTTAAAAAAAATAAAGATTATGCTTGTGGATTGCAGTTTTGCCTAGAAGCATCTTATATTCCTGTTTTCTCATATTATCATCAGGCTACCTGGTAGGTGTCATGGGTGAAATGTTCATAGATACGTGGGTATCCTTATGCAACACAAGTTAGGCCGCAAATGCCATGGGCTGAAAGTTTTTCTTTTATCTCTTTGTGATGAGAAGCAAGAGGAGAATGTGATGAAAGGAAACATGCATGCAACCATTGCTTATTCTCCTGAAGAAAAGCCATTATTTGTTTGGCTCTACCTGATAATATCATCTATTTAGGCATATCGTTGAGATAAAATTATCAGTCTTCAAACCCTAGACTGCAGAAGATGCATTTCCACTAAACTACTTATTACACCTTGGGATCCTTTAAATGGGCTTTATTGTTGTATTTGGTAGCATTCCCTGCCTGTGACAGATAAGAGATAGCAATTTGGTTTTGAAAGGGTAAGTTTTCTTTTGTGAGAATTTTGTTCAAAAACAATGTGACTCCTGGTCTCTGAGTAAAATGCTCTACCAACTGCCATTTTTAATTAAAAATTTGGTGAGTTATAGAGTCACCTTGCAATTATTGAGAAACCTTTGTAGAGTGTCAAATGATTCAAAAGATATATGACTCCACTTCCTTTTAGGAACTAAGGTAGAGGACCTGGTCTTTAGGAAACACCTTTCTTTTATTATTTCCAACCATTCTTCCTCTGTCCTGTTTTCCAGTTTAGTGGTCATGCACATGCCCCCTTTTAAAGTATTAACTGGCATTAGCTACATTCAGTTATCTACATCTTGGGCAACCAATGGTTCACAGGTTACAAAAATCACCCAGTGCAATGAAATCATTGACGTACCTGTAATCTGTGTAGATATATCATTCAAATAGCAAAAATTATGCTTCTAAGAAATGCATTCGTCTGACAATAAATTTGAATAATTCAAATTGTTAATACTATCTGAGTGGCATGAACCGTAAAGTTGGAAGAGGTCTTTTAGTCTATTGAGTCCAACCTGATCAGAGGTGGGATTCAAGTTTCTTAACAACTAGTTCTGTGGGTGTGGCCTAATTTGTGGGTGTGGCTTGGTGGTCATGTGATTGGCTGGGCATGGTTTGTATGTAAATATACTAAATATTTATGTAAATATTGATTTTTTTATTAAAAAAGAGCAATTTTTACCCCAAATCAGGCAAAGCAGGCAGGCAGATTGAGTTGCTCACAGAATCACAGATTCATTCAGAGATCTATCTTTCTGCAATCGGCTACCTGAGTCTGCACTGAAAAATAGAAGCTTCAGTCATAAGGAAGGTTCAGCTCTGCTTTTAGATTAGCTAGAAAGCAAGAAATCCAATGGATTCCTGCTTTCTAGCTAATCTAAATCTCGCAGCACAGCAGAACAGCTGATGGTCGGAAAAAAAAAAGGAAAAATAGCAACTTAGCTGACAAGTTTGATGGCACGAATGCTAGGTAAGGAATGAGTGAGTGGGTTGGGGTGGGACCAGCCAGGGGCACAATTTGCTGGTTCTCCAGCAGGTAGAATCCCACCCCTGGTGAGAATGCATTTTGCACGCGTGTGTAGACCATTTCCAAAATACCTCAGCTGTGCTGCCTGGACAGCTGACAAGCAGCATTTGAAAATCCTCTTCTTTCCTGGTTTTTCAACCTCAGCTGTGCCGTGCAAAGCAGCTGAGGTTGAAAAAGCAGGAAATAAAGGACAGCCAAGAGCCTGGGCAGGTGGCTGGGCCAAACAGAGCACCAGACACTGAACCAGTTTGGTGTCTGCTGCTCTTCAGAGCTACCGGTTCAATAGATCTGGGCCGAACCAGTAGCATCCTACCCCTGAACCTGATCCCTACTTATACTTTCTGCAGGAATCCAGATTAAATCATGCCAAGCTGACTAGTCAATAAAGGGTGGGTAATTGGTTATTCTGTCAAGTTGCTCTTGCTAAGTTTTTTCTAACATTTCAGAGGAATTTACCTTTCTGTAACTTAAAGATATTATTCTGTCTCCTACACTCTGGAATGAAAAGGTCTAGACCTTTTTTCTGTGTGATCACTTCTCTGAAGAATGATATCAGTCATCTCTTTTTGAGCTAAATAGCCATAGCTCCTTCAATTTATTTAATCACTATTTAGTTACCAATTCCTTGATCATCTTGCTGCTGTTTTCCTAATCTTTTCCGATATGGTTGATCTTTTTTAAATAGGGTTCCCAGAAATGGACATAATAGCTGAGGTGAGGTCTGGCCAAATCAAAATACAATGGATTGATAACTTCTTATGTTTGAAAATTATATTTCTGTAGATCCAACCTAAAAAAAATATTTATCTTAAAACAGGTGTATTATATTGCTGGTTCAACTATTAACACAAGGTCTTTTTCACAAATAATTCAACCCTCCTCCATTCTCCATCTATATATTTGGTTTTTATTTCCTAAATGATTTAGTGTTTATCTCTGCAAATAGCTTAGCCATTGTTCAACTCACCAGTATGCACATCTGTCATTTTTAATTCTAAAACTGCAAGCAAACTAAATTCATTGTAGAACTGCAGGATTATATACATCTTTCTTTTTAAAATACTACATCTATCTTCATCTTGAGCTGATAAAGTGCTTTATATACAGTATATAAACATTAATTTTTAAACTCTAAGTCATTCCAAAGCATTATCTATTCATTTATAATACAGCCTGTAACTAAGCCTTAGCAGATAAAAATTGGAACAACTGCATATTGTTTTCTTGTTCTAATTTTCTCATTCTTCTCATTTTTTTCTTCCCTGATCTTTATTTCACATGGGGTGGGGCTTCAATCATGCATACACAGATGCCATCTTGACACACACACTCCATGGATCTCCTGCTTCAGAGAGAGCTTACTTGTGGTCCCTGGACCACAGAGTTTCTCGGGCACACTTTTGTGACTCCAAGACAGCACCACATCTCCCTGCCAAGCTTTAACAGAAAACCACTCATCCAAGAGATCACATAAGAAACTAGCCGGGTGCAATAAACTTCTGTAAAGCCTAACACAAGACGTGATGTATTCATTTCCCCAATTAACTCATCCAAACCCTCAAAGGACCCTGACTTTTATCCCCATGATCTAGTGATAGACATCTGTAGGCTTTGGAGGTTGCAAAAAAATTTGGGTTCCAGATCTAAAATGTACCCTCCCAACATTAGAAGTCTCTGCTGCTGCTGCTGCTGCTACAAAAAAAAGAGAAAAAAATGATATTTTTGAAAGACAGGATGCTTTGAAGAACTAGTAGTTCCCCTGGACATTTTAGGATTCCCTTTTATGTAAACATGTGTAAGATTACACTGAAGCTTACTTAAATTACAGTAATGGAATTAGCTGACACAACCAACTTCACCAATGCAATAGGAGATACTAGTTTTCTGCCAACTTAACATGGATGCAAATGTTTATCATTATAGCTAGTTCAAAATCAAATTATGTTATAAATGCAGCCTTCAAAATCAGCCTGGGACAAAATTAAATTCTAGTAGTTCAAAATTACTAAATTGTGGTGGCATGTTAGGACTATTTGAATTTCCTAAAACATTCTGTGATGTTATAAACATTAATGTGATCTTGCTGATTTTATATGGCTACATGGCAACAATTCACAGTGGAGCAGGAGCTAGCATAGAGAAAAAGGTAATACATTGTGTGAATTCACTCCTAATTCCATTAGTCAATCTTGCTTTTCTATTAAATGGTAATATGCTTTAAACTAGACCTGGAAAATTGCAACTTGGAGATAAGTGAATGCTTGCACACTCTCAAGAAAGAGGAAATGCATTCCAGAAAAGGAGAAGGGGGTTGGGCAGTTAGAAGTATCAAAAATATATAAAAGTTACTTTACTTATTTTCTTGGGTTGTTATGACTGAGCTGTGTATTTTTGAATCACAACAGAGGGGATTTTTTAATGAGTTTTTTTTATGTATTTGCTTTTGCCCTTAGGAACAAGGTTCCTTGTACAAACAAAGCAAGTATTTTTGTTTTTTTGGAAACATTCATTTTTGCTCACTAATTGGTCCTCTAGAATTGCTAAAGAGGGTTCACGGGCCTACTATTACTCCATATTCATTCTTATGCCAGCATACAGTGATTTCAGTAGACACGGAAATCTAGAAAGATATTGCTAAAAAGATGCTGCTGTAAGGGCTGTTTGTTGTTATCCAAGCAATTGGTTCTTGGAGAGGAAGATGGACCTAAGGTTCATCTTATTGTATGATGTGAGAAAAATACCTTTGTGGCAAAATTAATCCATATACAATAGTGCTTAACGGTCTGTGAATCCTTTTGAATTTTCAACATGTTTGCACAACTATGAACAAAAATGTGATCTGTTCTCCACCCACATCCTAGATAAACATTATATGTACCTTTGGTTCATTTTCCTCAATAAAGTGACAAACGTGTAATGTTTTTAACTCATTTGTTTAATTGGGTTCTTTTTATCTAGTTTCAGGACCTGGGTGGAGAACAGACCATGTTTCAGGTCGTATTTATGCAGAAAATCCAAAAGGTTCACAGACTTTTAATCACCACTGGATGAGAGATAAAGAAACCGATAATGGAGGAGCCAGTGCTTCCCCTGAAAATGTGCTTTCATATGCCAACATTGGTTTGAATACAGCTTGGATGTAGTGTCTCTGCTCCCTCTACTGGACAACTCCAATGCAGCAAAGCCTCTTATGTCCAAAGGCTTCTGTGTTCAAAGCCATAGTTTTTATTTATTCAAGGAAGGAGAAGTTGCTTCCTATTCTCCAGGACAGAAACTCTGACAGTTGCATCCAAAATTGCATCATGGACAAAGCTTTTCAGAGTTCAGGTAGAGTTGAATTCCTCCCCCTTCATACCCAGCTACTTGGTCTCATGAAAAGGACTTTGCAGAAAAAAACCTTGAATGAGTTCCACCATTGAGCTTTAGTGCTTCCCATTCATCTCAACAAAATCCTTTTGAAAGATAGGACAGGGCATGTTTTATTGTTAAATAGCAACGCTAGTGATGACAATTTGTGGCAGAAAAGGAAAGATGCTTGTGAGATGTTCTTGTCTCACATTAACAAAATAACTTGTGTACCTTGGATATTGCCTTGAGGGAAGCAGTGGCACAATCATCAACAAATTCTGGACTTGACCTAAAAATAGCAGGACTTCTGTCTGTACACAAATATGTTCACACATACATTCAAGAGAAAGACAACAAGTTACATGGGAGTGTCTGAAAACAGGTAGCTATGATAACAGTTAGAGATCTCTTCCCTCTGCTAGGTCCTAAATCAGGGGTGTCAAACACGCGGTGTCACGTTGTCATCACGTGATGTATCCCAACTTTTTCTGCTTTGCTAAACTGGGAATGGGCATGGCTAGTGTGTGATGCATCCAGCCTATAGGCTGCAACTTTGTCACCCTTGTTCTCAATGGTAAATTTTTGATGTAACTGTTCTCTTCTGCTCATGTGGTTTTGCATGCCATATATTGTCAATAGCTAACAAAGGTTGCAGCCAACTTTTCTTGATCATTGTAAGTGAAGAAGTGCAAAAATAAAGCAGTTTCACAGATGGGTGTTCAGATTTGAAGGTTTGTAGCCAGCGAGAAGTCTACCATCAAACCAGATGATGATTGTTTCCCTTCTTTAACTGTGTCATCAAGATTTATTTCGTACTCAGCAAAAAATCTGTTCTTCCTTTCTTTAGGCTGATTAGCTTTCTTCTCTTTGAAAAAGGCATATTTTGTAGCTAGAGCCATTATAATGCATGATTCCATGTTGGAGGACCAATGCTTTAAATCCAAGGAAAGCTTGATTAGCAAAGTGAATATAGATGCACTATTTATAAAATGGTGTGTCTTAATCTAGCCCTACATTACACACTATATCTATATTTAGGATATTGTACACCATAAGATGAATATCTCTAATTGAATTAAATGTCGTATAGCCCCATATAAGGTGCTCCTTAAAATATAAGGACAATCCAGCCTTAAATGACTGACTGTGCTGTACAGGTCTACTGCTATGCTGTCTCCACCTACAGCGCCACTCATAAAGACTCTGACCATAGTATCTCATCTGGAAGACTCCAACCCAAATGAGAAGGATACAACACTAAAAAAAAACCTCATAAAATGTCCAGAAATAGTTGCTCATTTCTACTGAGTGCACAGATATTACTTCTGCTGCTTGACATTTTGGCTAGGTAAACCATTTTATGCATCATTATACATCATGGATCTCCAAAGTATAACTAAATAACAACAAAATGGTCCAGAGAATGAATGAACATCTCACATTTTTCTCTTTCTCCCTCTTCTTTACAGCTTTCTGAGCATGAACATATTGCCACTAATTGCGTTACAAATACATCCAATAAATCCGCATGACATTCTTTCAATTGCATTCCACAAAGGAATAAACATCCAATATGTTTTCTTAAAGTATTGATTACATTTTCCAAAGCTGGAAAAGTACTTTGAATATCTAGAAATAGACTTTTCATCCCTTTGTCTTCTGAAAAGTTACCCAGACTTCCATTCCATCAATATCATTCCATCAGGTTATTCATATAACAATAGCATCCCAATTCCTTAAAAAATATTCATTTTTTTTCTTGCAATTCATTTTCATGCTCTGTGTCTATTTAGTAAATATATATTATATTTTTGAGTGTTAAGGAGTACTGGGTTTGCAAAGGTATATGGACCTGATGATTTGTAGCCATATGCTGTATTTTGAAACCATTAACTTTTAACAGTGTGATCCTAAACATGTTTACTTAGAAGTAAGTGGCATTGTATTCAATAGCACTTTCTCAGAGGTAAATGTTTACAGGATTGTTCATCACAGTTATCAGTTATTTGGGAATAATTCTAACTGAATTCAGTAACCCTGTTTCTAAATACTTATACTTTGGTGACTGCTGCTTACATTCTTTCAAGTGGCAATTTGTTACTGCAGCTTCAACACAGATGAATTGACACATCTGCTTTGTTAACATGTTTGAGAGTCACCAAAATTCCTTGGAAATGTAAAGAACTTTAAGAACTCAAGTCTTTCTCTTCTTATTCTCTTTCCCTCTATCATAAGTATCTTGGGAAGGAAAATTACTGAAATATTTAGCAGTAGAGAGTGGTGTTCTCCCATTTGGATGTGTTCAAGTAGAAGCTAACCCATTTGTCTGTGACATTTTGATTTTGATTCCTGCACAGAGCAAAAGCTTGAATGCAATGGATTAAATGGCTTCTTCCAAAGATAGTTCTGTGATTCCATAAGTTAAATTTGCAAGATTTATAAATATAAACAAACCTGGGTGATTTTGGCCCTTTCTACCATCTCTTTAAGTTAAGAATGCCTCATGATAATGGCTAAAAAGAATATACAGTATCAGTCTTGACATGTCCATTCTTTGATTTATTACTTTTAGTTCTGCAGACCGTTTGATAAGAGCACGTGCCAGTGAAACAAGGCAATTTAGAAGGTAACTTTGAACAGAGCCTTTTCAGTGAAACAAAATGTACTGTGACCATAGAACAATTCTAATATTTATCAAAAAGCATTTCATGTTAGGAGAATGTCTCATTTACTACCCCATAAACAAATGCCCAGAAATCCTAATTCACATGACCCAAATCTTGAACTGTACTTTTCAAAGAGAACAATTCAAATACATTTTTGCTCAGTCCCACTGATTTTCACAGAAGAGGTTTAAGCACATTCATAATTTCTCTGCTAAAATCTAAAGGGCTTAAAGTTTTCTCTCTGTGTCTGGATTATTGTGACCTGTGATAATTCCTGACTGGAGGCACAGATACCTAAAAAGCAATTTCTGAGATGAAATCCATTCAAACAGATCTGTCAGACAGGGGATCTATGAACAGTCTTTCTTCTGCAGCAGCAGTTCCTCTCCTCCAGCATGAAATACCTTTTCCTGTCAATACCTCTTACTGTTATCTTATACTGATTGCTTCCTTGAAAATGGAAGTTTTCAGGATTAGCTGGAACATTGGTAGGTTTCAGGCAGTTTTGCCACAGTGAGCTTATCCCGGCAAGAAAACAACTCTTTTAAGACTTCCCAAGTGTAACTGATGGAGAACATAAGACAGATGGGTTGCCTGGCAGTGCCCACTCTTGTCCTCAAACTAGGGACAAATGAATGGAAAGAAAAGAGAAGAGATGTAGGCACATGGTGGGCCTCAACATGTGTTAAGTGTTCTTTGGGAGTGCAAAGTGGCATAATGCTAAAAGCATTAGTCTAGAACTAGGCAAAATCCTATCACACTCATAAAGCTTATTGAAGGATTCAGTGATTTGAGATCTCTCAGCATGACACATTATAAGGACAAATGGGCAGGGAAGGAATTATTGTGTTGCTTTTGAACTGTTCCCCTGGCTGAAGTTCACTAGCCCTTGAACCAAAAGAGAATTACTGGCAATCTATTTGCGCTGCTGCTGCTGCCTATTTTGCCACAGGCACGGTGCTGACCCAGGGTGCTCTCTCCAACCAGTACAGTGGGCCCCAACTCTTTTTGGCAGCAGAGACCAGTTTTGGGAAAGAAAATTTTTCAGGGACCAGAGGGAAGAGAGAATGGTTTCAGTTTTGCTCGCTCACCTGCTGCTCAGCTCCAGCTGTACTGCTCAGTTTCTAACAGGCCAAGGACCAGAACCAGTTTGTGGCCCAGAGGTGGTATTCAGCAGGTTCTGACCAGTTCTGGAGAACCGGTAGCGGAAATGTTGAGTAGTTCAGAAAACTGGCAAATACCACCTCTGACTGGAGAGTTTATAGTATCATTCCCCTGCCATGCCCACCAAGCTATGCCCACAGAACCAATAGTAAAAAATGTTGAATCCCACCACTGTTGGGGACCCCTGTTATAGTAGGACATGACATACTATATATCAGGGGTCACCAACTCCTGGGCTGTTGCCCATTACTGGGCCTTGAGCCCTTCAGAACCAGGCCATGGAAGTGGTGGGTGGGTGCGGTTCATTTATGTGAGCGGTGGGTGTGTCACCTGCCAGTCACACAAATGGATCTGTGCTCACACATACGTGTTTGCCCACTGTTTTACACATAACCATCCCCTCCCCCGCTGGCCTATCCACAAATCCAGAAAGATTGGAACTCTGCTACATGGAACTCTTCTACATAGGCCATGTTAAGACTATGGTATCTTAGATTCTATTGCTTTTATTTGTTCCTATCAAATTCCACTAACTAGTAGAAAATATTGACCAATCACATATGAGCTGGGGGTAGAGATGCATTTTGGCAAATACTGGTAGATTTAATTAGCCATCCAAACTCACCTGCACAAATGTTTGTTTTTCTCTGTTCAGATGAGCCTTAGTTGATGGTCTAGTGTTATTGGAAAGCAACACCAAAGCCAGTGCATTTCTTCTCCGCTCTTCCTATGAAGGACATGTTTCTAACTCACAACCTGCAGAAACCCTTTCAATTCTTTTTCCAATTTAATATCAGGCCTGGAGACCATGTCATAGTTTTATTTGTATTAAAACACAAGGATCTGATCCTATTGTCGTCTTTGTTAGAACAGCAAATGGAACAGCTCAGTTTTTAAACCAATCTCTCTAAAAATTTTATCAGTAGTCATAATAATATAAAATATGCAAAGGATAGATTTATTTGGATAATTAACATTTCTTCTGTTTAATCTGACTATTCCTGTTGATTTCCATAAATAAAGGTAGGTAGGAATTCATATTTTTTTTCCTGACATAATAGTGCCTGTGATAAACTTCTCACTTCCTAGGATAACCCATTAGAGATAATATGTGGTTGCTGGGATAGATAATCAAGATGGAACCGACCCAGATCATAGATCAGAAAGGGAGCTTGCTGAGATTAGTGAAATATTAGTGCACCAAAACTAGATGGCGTCCTGGAGAGAGCAATGTAATGAGTCATCTGAAGGAATTATTTTGTTTATTATCTAATACTGTAGTTGTTTATTTCTATAAACATGCAGAATCTAAGCTACATTATACAATACTGATTTTAATAATTGCTCCAGACAACAAAATACAAAGTTGAATTACAGGTCCAGTACAGGTAGGCCTTGACTTACAATCAATCTAAGCGGACTGCTTTGACTGCTCAAAGTTACAACAGCACTAAAAAAATGTGACTTGTGGCCATTTTTTACCCTAATGACCATTGCAGTATTCCCCAGGGTCACATGATTAGAAATCAGATGCTTAGAAATTGGTTCATATTTATGACGGTTGCAGTGTCCCACCCAGGGTCATGTATTCTATCTTTTGTGACTTTGACCAGCAAAGTCAGTGGGAAGCGAGATTAACCTGACAACTCTGTTACTAACTTAACAGTTACAATGATGGACTTAACTAGTGTGGCAAAAAAGGTTGTAAAATGAGGCAAAACTCACTTAACAATTGTCTGGCTTGGCAACAGAAATATTGGGCTCAATTGTGGTTATAAGTCAAAGACTACCTATACTACCCTCACTTGACAGTTACCCTTGGATAAGGGGCTTTTCCATGACCCTAATTATGGAATGTATCTTAGAAGTAATCTAGTCTTACCTCCTACTCAGTGCAGGATCCACTGGAGCAGGGGTCCCCAACCACCGGTCCACGGACCGGTACCGGTCCGCGGAACAACTCCTACCGGGCCGCTGGCTTGCTGGGCGCCGCCATCTTTTTTTCATGAAAAAGTGCTTCCGGTGAGCTTTTCCGGTAGAAAGCTCACCGGAAGCACGTTTTCATCAAAAAGATGGCGGCGCCCAGCTGCCGGCGCCCAGCTGATGCGGTACCGGCGCGGCGCCAGCTGATGCGGTACCGGGCGCGGCGTCAAAAAGGTTGGGGATCACTGCACTGGAGTATCTCTGATTACCACTCAGCCTCCCTTTGAAGACTTCTAGTAAAGGAGAACTCACAGTTTCATGAAGTGGCTTGTTCCATTGGCTGACAACACATGCCAATCAATCCATCCATCCATCAGAACAGAGCTGCAAGGGACCTTGGAGGTCTTTTAGTCCCTGCTCAAGCAGGAGACCTTATACCATTTCAGACAGGTGGCTATCCAGTTTCTTCCTTAAATCCTCCAGTGATGAAGCACCCACAACTTCTGAAGGGAAGCTGTTCCACTGGTTAATTGTAATCAGAAAGTCCCTTCTGATAACTTACCTGAATCTCCTTCCTTGTAGCTTTAATGTACTGTTTCTGGTCCTGGTTACTTGACAACTCTTCCAATATTTAAATATTGCTGTTATATCTTCCTTTGGTTGTTTTTTCTGTAAACTAAACATGAACAGATCTTTTAACTTTTCATCAAAAGGTATGGTTTCCAGATCTTTGATCACACAAAAATTTGATAATACAAAAATTTATGCCACCAGATAAAGACTGAATGCACCAATTATCACATTAAACAAGAGGAAAACCTTCTACGCACCAATTCCACCAGCACTTTCTACAATTTTGTAAACAACAAACTAAAAGACCCAAGGCCCACCCCACCCCTGAAAGGACCTAATAGTAAAGACTGTAACGATGAAACCATCAAAGCCAACCTCTTTAACACATTCTTTGGCTCAGTATTTGTAAACAGCAATGGATCATGCCCACTATTTCCTAGTCAAACCACAGACAACTACAATGATCTAATACATATCAATTTTACAGAAGACAATGTTGAAAAAGCACTATGCAATCTAAAACGATCTCTATCTATTGAACCGGACAGAATATGTGCCTATTTCTTAAAAAAGTTATCCACTGCCATAGCCGAACCTCTAAGCATAATCTTTGAAAAATCTTTCAGGACCAGCTCCTTGCCTAACCTATGGTCACAAGCCACGGTTATCCCCATCTTCAAAAAGGGAGACCCCAGCCTAGTTGAAAATTATAGACCAATCTCCTTATGCTGTGTCACCTGTAAAGTCATGGAATCAATTATTAACCAATCCATTGTCTTCCACTTAGAGACAAACAACCTACTCTCTAATAAACAATTTGGTTTAAAAAAAACACTATCCTGTAATCTGCAACTCTTACACTGCAAAAACATATGGACTACACAACTTGATCAGGGCAAAACATTAGACACAATCTACATAGACTTCTGTAAAGCCTTTAATTCAGTGATACACGACAAACTACTTTTAAAACTAAAATCTTATGGTATCTCTGGACACCTGCATAACTGTATAGAAACATTCCTGTCAGACAACAAATGGTCAAAATTGGAAACTTCCTATCAAATTCTGTACTTCTCAACAGTGTTCAAGGCAGTGTTCTAGGACCAACTCTCTTCATACTCTACATAAATGACCTCTGATCATATCAAGAGCAACTGCGTTCTCTTCGCTGATTAGTAAAGCTATTCAACACCACAGTCAATACTGCTACCCTTCAAAAAGACCTTGACTATGTATCAGAATGGTCAAACAAATGGCAACTTCAAATCTCAACAAATAAATGCTCTGTCCTACATATTGGCAAAAAAAAAATAAATCAGAAAATAAAATACAAGCTGAATAGTCAAGACCTTGTTGATGATCCAAACTCTGTCAAGGACCTTGGAGTACTCATCTCAAATGATCTAAGTGCTAGAGCCCACTGTAACTACATAGCCAAAAAGGCATTAAGAGTTGTTAATCTAATCCTACATAACTTTTTCTCTCGTAATATCACACTACTAACTAGAGCATACAAAACATTTGCTAGACCAATACTCGAATACAGCTCATCAGTCTGGAACCCATATTACGTATCTGATATTAACACAGTAGAGAAAGTCCAGAAATATTTCACAAGAAGAGTTCTCCACTCCTCTACTCGCTGCAGAATACCTTATGCCACCAGACTTGAAATTCTAGACCTAGAAAAACTAGAACTATGCCGCCTTCGGTCCGATCTAAGTATAGTATATAAAATCATACATTGCAATGTCCTACCAGTCAATGAATACTTCAGCTTCAATCATAACAACACAAGAGCACACAATAGATACAAACTCATGGTTAACCGCACGAAACTTGATTGCAGGAAATATGACTTCAGCAACAAAGTGGTCAATGTCTGGAATACTCTACCTGACTCTGTGGTTTTTTCCCCAAACCTCAAAAACTTTAACCTTAGACTGTCTACTATTGACCTCACCCCTTTCCTAAGAGGTCTGTAGGGGACGTGCATAAGCGCACCAACATGCCTACCATCCCTGTCCTATTGTTTCTTTTATTTTTCTTAAATGTATCCATGTATTGATAACTATGTTTATACTTATACCTATTATCTTGTAAGCAATTGACAAATCAAATCAAATAAAAAATAAATCCCCTGAACCAGCTCCAAATTTTCACTGTTCATTTTGACCTGTGTCGTGCAGAACAGGATACCTTATTGTAGCTGGAAATAGGGTCTGGCCAGGGCAGAATGAAATCTTATGAACCAGACTGTGCATCTGCTAACACACTTCAATACAACAGATTGATTGGTTTATTTTATTTTTCCAAATAATTTTTATTTTTATTTAATAAAATTTCACACATACAAAATACAAAATACAAATAAAACATCTTTTTTGAAAATAGCATGGTCCCGGGTTGAACTTCTTTATACAGATACAAAACTCAATTTCATGCTCCTTTTTGTATTCTATTCCATATCTTATACTATTTTACATTTTCTATATAGTTTTTCCCCTCTTTTGATTTTATCAATTTTAATTTGATTATCTCATCTCAATTCAAATCATTATATTTATACTTTTGTCTGTTCTGTTTCAATTTCATATTATCTTTTCTCATTAAACAAGTTTTCTCCTGTAGTTACTAATTGGAGTATGACACCTTTATATCTTTTAATTACATCCATTCAACACTTATTTAAACTTCAATATATACCTTAAGGTTATGACCTTCAATATAATACATAATACATAACTTCCAATCAAATTCTGCTTAGTACATTCTTATAATACACACTATATTCTTTAAAAAAAAAGATGGTAAATATATGTAATTATAAACCCTCATTCCATTCCAGTTCAGTTCTATCATTAATAATCATTAAAATCTTAACATCTTTAACACTTCTTTTCAATTAAATATCATACTTCCTTAAAAACACATATAATCTCCATAATTAATTTTTCCCTTATTTCTCTTCACATATGTTTTATAAATCATTAAATATACCTTTTATTACATTTATTTATTGACAAACATTCCACTGAATTACGATAGCTATTTTATCAGACATTTTAATCATACATTGTTTCATATTTTCTAAAATTATTTCTGTTTCTAATATAACCATACTATCTTATGTATCTTTGCAGAATCCCTTTTTCCATTAAATTTTCACCCATTATCTCTATCCCTGTTTCTCTGTATTTTGTTTCTGTCCTTTATGACTTCTTTTCTTTTCTTTCTTCCCTCTCATCTTCTCCCTCCCCTTTTTACCCCCTTGTCTCTCTATTTCTAATTCTCTCTTCCGCATTTCCCTCTTCTGTTGCTTTCTGATTTTATACTTATTTTTCACTCTATTTTTTTTGGAGTTGTTTTTCCCAATCTTAAACTTTCCATTCTCTTTCCCCCCTTTCCTTTTTTCCCCCATCTAAGATTACTTGTTCATTAAAGATGACTTCTTCTTTGTCACAATCTTCTTGTTCTGCAGGCATTTCTTGTTGTTTCTCATAATTCCAAATCTCCATTTCTAAAACTGAAATACGAAGCCAAAAGAACCTCTCCCTTCTTGTGCATCTTCTTTGTACTTTTTAAGTTCCATTTTCAGTTCTTCTAAAAGTGGAGCCATTTTAAACAGTTTTAAACAACCACCCGATTGATTTTAGTCATTCAAAACAATAACCAAGAATCCAGAAATCATCAAGTAATCCAGATAGTCCCGAGTCATTTCTTCTTATTTCTTTTTTGACTTTCTCTTCCTGGGGTTTTTGTTGCGATATTCCAGTTAGAATGTATCTTTTGGAAGTCTTGTTGAGATTTTGCTATAAGTTCTTTTTAATTCCAGGCAGTCTCCTCCCTTCCAGATCCTGCCCTTTTATTCTTTTCTCTCCTTTCCTGTTTTCAAAAGCTTTTGATTATCCAGAAATCTTTATTATCCCTTTGACTTTTTATTTTCAGCATTAAATGCCTATTAATGTCAAAGTGGATATTTTTCCAATTTCTTAATTAAGTCTCTTAGCTGTCAGTATAGGAAGAGGAGAAAAAACCAAATCTTTTCCCTTTTCTCTCTCCTTCGCAGCTTAAAAATCTTCTTCAGGGAACAACGTTATTGTTTTTTTAATAGTTTCAATTCCAGGGTACCTTATTTGTTGCTTTTGCTGTTTGACCCGGTCAACCAAAACTTTCTCCTCTTATCTTCCTCTGGCACATTCTTTTTCGGTTGAATTCTTCTTTGTGGTGGCCATTTCTGACCACCGCTACAACCGCCTTCGGGAAAGGAAGTAATGGCCAGCTGGGGAGGAGAGATGCGGCTCTCCTCAACCCTGCAGGCAGTCTCCCCCCTTCTTCTCCACCTCTACAGGGTGGCTTAGCCCCGAAGCCAGCCGGCTCGGGGAGCTCCAGCGGCGAGCACAGATCGAAGCCTCGCAGAGACGAGGTTTCGGTCTGTCGCTGAAGAAGCTCAAACCGGAAGCCCCCAAATAATTTTTATTGTTTTTCACTAGTACACATCTTAATTACATTTTCAACAGAAATTGCATCTACCTTCAGTATTAAACCATATTTCCATCATCTATTCGTACATACTCTTAATAGTTTTTGTCTTTCTTTATAATTCTTATTTATTATCTATCTTTATCTATTTTATCTTTCTACCTATCTATGTATTACTTTCTTGAGGTTTATTCTATACAGTCGTCTTTATCCATTCTTATTTCTCTTTTCTAGCCATATGTACCATCTATGCCAAACTGAGTAATAGTCAGATTCTTCTTTTTCCCTTATTTTTAGTGTGAGCATATCCATTTCTGCACAGTCTGCTATTTTTTGTAAAGTTAATTCTTCCTTTGGGACCTTATGCTCTTTCCACATTTGCACGTAAGCTATTCTGGCCACTATCAATATATGTAGTATTATATAGTTTATCTTTTTCTGATATTATTTTTTATTATCCCTAATAGATAGAGTCTAGTTTGAATTCCATTTGGTGTCCTGTAATTTCTTGTATCCAATCTTTAATTTTAGTCCAGTAAGTCCGGGCCTTGGGGCACAGCCACCACATGTGATAAAATGTACCATCAACTCGTTTACACTTCCAACATTTTGGGTCTGAGTTCGGGTACATCTTAGCTAATCTTGATCGATGGTTTATTATGTGCCATCAAATCGTTTTTGACTGATAACAGACAGCTGAGATCTTTCCAGTGGAGACTGAAGAGATGCGTATGTAGGTCTTCTACTACTAAGAAGGTGCTCCCCTTCATTGGCTAAATTCAGTTTGGAAACAATAAGGTGAACTGATCAGATAAGTTATAAAAGTAGAGCTTAGAATAAGAGGCATGTATCTTTGCATTCTTTCACTTGCACGTATCTCGCTTCCATTTTGGAAAGTTGGAATGGAAGATACAGTATTTCCTACCCCTTTGAATGGCATTCAAGCCTCATGGCAGAGGCCTTCATCCAAGATGGTAAAAATCCCCTTTTCCTCATAAAATCCATGTGGATAGGGTGTCACCATTCAGACTGACTACCTGATCCAAGTTAGTTTTTCTAACTGGGCAATTTTTTGTGAGGGAAAAACACCTATTTTAAAGCATTATACCTAATGAAGTCTTGGTACACCTAACTTTTGTTTTACTCGAAGTTGGAGGAGAGCAAACTTGTGGGTCATCGAGGAACATTGATTGTCCTGTATTAAAAGACAAATGGGGCATAATGCTTGAGAGCGATCCTAAGCAACTGCAAACAAGCCATGATGATGCCTCTTTCTCTCTCTCAGTCAGACTAGAACTGGAAGGGACCTTGGAGGTCTTCTAGTTCAATCCCCTGCTCAAGCAAGACACCTTATACCATTTCAGACAGGTGGGTGCCCATTCTCTTCTTAAAAACCTCCAGATATGAAGCACCTTCAACTTCTGAAGACATGCTGTTCCACTGGTTAATTGTTTTCACTGTTAGGAAGTTTCTCCTCAATTCTCTTGTTATCACACACACACACAGAGAGAGAGACTATCCCTCTCAACTTCTCTTCACACTATTAGATTTGGGATTTGAGAGAGCACAGCACTAAAACCGCCCACTGAGTCTGGAAGAAAGGACACAAGCAATATATAATTCTTCTCAGAGGGCTTATTTTGCAATAAGATAGAGAGAAGGCCGCCAATATTTACTGGCAAAAGCAAAAAGTGAACAGATCACAATCTCTCTCTCTCTCTCCCCCTCTCCCTCCCCTCCCTCCCTCTCTCTCAACAGGAGAGACATGTTTACATTTGCAAGAGGTAAAATCCCTTCCAATTAATGGCTTGTGCTTCTTTTTCAATCCACATTTTATTTAAGGAAAGGTTCTATATTTTTCTACTTTCAGTGCACTTGTTGTCATTTAATAGAGATAGCCTCCATAAACCAGACCTTGCTAATTTTGGGGCATAAAATCCCCTCATAACAAAGTGAATAGACAGAGTGTGCAAACCATAAATCAATGCAGCCAGAATTAAGTATTGATTTTTGGGGGGGGGGCGGGGGAACTACTTGTGTAGTCTACATCCTTTCTCATAATCCTGAAAACAATCTATCTTTAAAATTAGATCTGTAGGCCAGAATTCCCCCATTTTCTGCACAATACCCTTCATTCTTCTCAGCTTCAATGTCCTTGGTGTGTATTAAATTCAAGAAGGGAAAAAGATTTTCTTCTGAGTTCATCAAAATGGTCTGACTCTTGCATGTGCTGTACTGAAGATTGATCTAATATA
Organism: Notechis scutatus; assembly: GCF_049901735.1. Lineage (NCBI taxonomy): Eukaryota > Metazoa > Chordata > Lepidosauria > Squamata > Elapidae > Notechis > Notechis scutatus. Next base: position 48,119,351 of record NC_142011.1, read on the forward strand.
TTTCCAGGGGTAGACCAAACGCTTGCTGCCCCCATGTTGCTTGCCTTGATCTTATTGCCGTGCACGAGACAGAATTAAGTTGTCCTTTAGTGTCTGATAGTAAAAAGTATTTTCTCCCTTCTTCCAAAGGTAGCTTCAGGGTATATAAAATCTGTTAGGATTTATCATCCATTTTCTTAGTGGGAATTCTGGGGAAAGCAGTCATTTGGAACGGAGGCATTGATGCATATTGGGATAATTTATTTCATGCAAGGATTGTCTTCTGAGGAATGAATAGATAGCATAAACATAATTATGTTTATTCATTTCAACAATTGAACTCTCCCTCCAAAGACTGAAACTAGGGAAATTCTGATGATCAAAATAATTAAACCTATTTTACTTTTCTAAAAACCATTGATTTGTTTCTTGTTTATTTTGGTTTCATAATAAAACCTGAAAAATAAAATTAATCATTAATTGCTTCCTTTAACACTCAACAGCCAACAAGGCCCATTAAAAAAGGAGAAGATATTAGCATGCTTGAAGGGAATCTCAATATTAGCAGAAGGAAATAATTACTAAAAACCCAGCAATACAAGAAGTGTGGCAAAAATGGACTTCCGGTTTGCAGGGCTTCGGCGGCAGGCAGGAATCCGCGATCGTGCACGGTTTCTGCCTGGGCTCACCGCTGGAGCGCCCCGAGCCAGCTGGCTTCAGGGCTAAGCCACCCCGTAGAGGTGGTGAAGAGGGGGAGATCTCAGCAGGGTCGAGGAAAGCCGCATCTTTCCTCCTCAGCTGGCTAAACTCCCTTTCCCAAAGGCGGTAAGAGCGGCGGTCAGAAATGGCCGCCTTAAAGAAGCACTCATCCGGAAAAGAAAGTGCAGGAGGAAGTTAAGAAGTGAAAGTTTTGGCTGACTGGGATAAGAAGCAACAACTAAGGTATCCTGGAATTTAAATTTTATAAAAGATACATCGCTCCCAAAGAAGACTCGGAAGCAGCGAATGAAAGTGAAAAGGGAAAGGTTTTTTTTTTTCACTCTCCTTCCTTACATTGACAGCGAAGAGAGATGAATGAGAAATCGGAAAAATCCGCTTTGGCACCAATAAGTAATTAAACTGGAAATATAATTAAATGCCAAGGGGACAACAAAGATTTCTGAACACTAAAATTTTTTTTTTTGTTATAAGTGGGAAGGGAGAGGAAAAGAATAAGGGCAGGATCTGGAAGGAGGAGTCTGCCTGGAATTCAAAAGAATCTAAAGTTAAATCTTAATAAGACTTCTAAAAGAGACATTTTAACTGGAACTTTGGAACTAAATAGTAACCCCAGGAAGAGAAAGTGAAAAAAGAAGAAAGTGTTAAAAGAAACAGTGTGTATTTGGATTGCTTGGTGACTTGGGGACTTCTGGAAATTATATCTGAATGACTAAAAACAATTGGGTGGTTGTTTAAAAAAATTCTACAATGGCATCACTTGTGGATGAACTGAAAATGGAATTTAAAAAATATAAAGAAGAGGAACAAGAAGGGAAGGGCTCTTTTGGCTCCGTTTTTCAATTCTTAGAAATGGCGATCTGTACCTATGAGAAACTACAAGAAAAGACTGTGCAACAAGAAGATTGGGACAAAGAAGAAGCCATCTTTAATGAACAAGTAACTTTATCTGGGGAAGAAAGGGGAAAGGGGGGAAAGAGAATGGAGAATTTGAGACCTAAAAAAACAGCCAAAAAAGGGAAAAATAATGTGAAAAGTGGATACAATGTTAGAAAGCAACAGAAAAGGGGAATACAGAAGAGGGAAATGGAGGTGGAGAGAGAAGGGGGTAAAAAGGAGAGAGAGAAGAAGCAAGGGAGGAAGGAAGGGAAGAGAAGTTACAAAGGTTTGGAGCAAGACGTAAAGAAACAGGACTTATTCAGAGATAATGGGTAAAAATTTAACTGAAAAAGCGATTCTGCAAAGGTACATAAGATTGTATTGTTATATTTGTATTAGAAATAATGTTAGAAAATTGGAAACAACATATGATTAAAAAGTGGGATAAAATAGTCAGTGTAATTCAGTGAAAGTTTTGTGAACAAAATAAATGAAATGAAATAAATGAGAGAATTGAATTAGGAAGGAATGGGAACATTTTAATTACTCAATGTTTTATAAAATATAAGTGAAGTGGGGGGAAGTAACTATGGAAAGTTTATAAGTGTTCCCATAAAAGTATGATATCTATTTGAAAAGTAATGTGTAAAATGTTTAAGATTTAAATGAATATTAATATTAACGATAGAATTGAATTGGTATGGATTGTTGTTTTAATTATATTATATATTCATAATTTTTTCTTTTTTTAAAATACAGTGTGTAGTTTTAGAATGTACCAAGCAGAATCCGAACGGAAGTTATGTATTATATTAAGTGTTATAATTTTAGGGGAAAGATATAAAGGCGTCATACTCCAATCAGTGATTATAGGAGAAATTATGTTTAATGAGAAAAGACAATAGACAGCTGAAACAGGACAGACAAAGAATATAAGTATAATGATTTGAATTGAGATGAAATAAATAAAATAAAATTAAGAAAGTTAAAAGAGGGGAGAAGCTATATAGAAAATGTAGAATGGTAATAAGATATGGAACGGTATATAAAAATGAGCATGAACTTGAATTTGTGTCTGTACGAAGAGATGTAACCCGGGATCAAGCTGCTTTCAAAAAAGATGTTTTATGTTTTTATGTTTTATGTTTTGTTTGTTTATGTTTGTTTTCAAAAATCAATAAAATTTTCAAAAAAAAAAAAAAAAAAGAAGTGTGGCAAAAATAAAATGTTTAGTAGCCTCAGAATATACAATGCCAAAAGTTAGGTCAAAAAAGAAAATTAGAAATTTGGGGATAAGACTGCCTGTGGAATGGTCGAAAAGAAATCAAGATGATGACAAGTATGTGATCAAAGCCCCACCTTTTGTAGATTTGTTGTGATTGCATGGTTGTAAGTGCCATCTTGACTTTTTTTACTCCTCCCCTTAAAATCCCCCTGGTTAGAGAGGAAAAAAAGAGAATGGGGTACATTGGAAAAATATATGGCCATCTATTACAATGAAAAAACAAGTACTGAGGATTTAAAGACACACTGTAAACTTTTGTTGTAGAATCCACTTATTCCTTTTAATAGTGAATGATTGATCTAGCTGTGTTCTTCTCAAGTTACAAGTAAAATGGGAACCTTATGGGAAATAAGGGACTGCTTCATGCTGCTTTGGGATTCCTTAGTCACAGGTGAAAAGATTCACATGAACTAAAAGAGAGAGAGGATGAAAAGTACTGTGCTGGCATTAATAAAAATAAATTCTTGATGAGATACTATGTACTGACAAGGTATTTTGGGAAATAAGTTCTGAAGACCCCGTCAGGTGGTAGATTGCAGCCTGAAAGGAGTATAAAAGACCAAAGTTGTAGCGACTGACACTTCAAAAGACTTTCAATGTCTACTTACTTTACATAATCTAATTTTAGAAGTTCTACTTGTCTGCATTTCTGGAGACCATATGTGAAAAGGTGCTGTTTGCACTGAAGCCCTGCTTTTGGTTGACTAGATAGGCCTGTGATTTCACCCATCTTAATAAGTCTTAATAATTAAGTTTGAAGTAAGCCACTATTTTGTATTATATAATACCGGCAATAAAGAGTGGGTAAGAGGAAGATACTCCTTCCTAATCCCAAATTCCACTCCATAAAGAGAATTGGATAATACCACAGATTTATTTATTTATTATTTCTGTATTGAATTTGTATAGCTATTCATTTCAACAAACTTCTGAAGTTGAAGAGAGATCCATTTCCGATCGCAGCTTAGATAAAGATACATGTCGCTAATGTGCTACCTGTCCTGGCCACACAAGCTTATGGTGGTTGTATAAGAAACACTTGGTAATAACTGGTCAATGAAGATAAAGACCAGCTTTGAAGGAATTGAATTGTACTGCAGAGCATTGGCCTGCTATATGAAGAACTTTGTTATGAGTTTTCTCTGCAGTTTTTGTGAGAGATGCTTTCACTACCTTCAGTACCTATTGCTTCAAGATATTATCTGGGCAAGGCAAAAGAATGTTAATAACCGAGTGATGGTTTAGCAATTTCTTCCTTTATATAGAATAATTTTGATAACATTCTGAACAAGAACATTGATTAGAATGAGACTCCAATTTGCACACGAAGGAGTGTGGGTTCTGTGAACATCAAGGTAATTGGCTGTTCTTAGAGATCTGGAGTGGGAGTAGTGAACTTGCTCTCTGTTAGAGTTTATAAGCTATTAAACCATCTATGCTCATCCTATGAATACATAAACATAAATAGTAAAAGAATTGCCTACAACTCTCCAATAATCTTCTTCCAGTATGAACTCAGAGGTGTGGGTGACTCTTAATTGATCATTTGATGTAACTATCACTAAGCAGCTCAGTTTCCCCACTCACCTCCGTGTTGCTATAGTTGCTGTTACTGTGTTGAGAGATGGATAAGTGGGCGACACAGATTTGAAAGAGGTATCTCAGGATTCGTTTCTACCTTCCTGCAGTTTACAAAACAGAGGAAAGCTGCTTTTTCAAATCTAATCAGTGATCCACTTGACTGATCAGTGTGCTAATGCATGAATTTCTGATAAACAAGTCCAAGCCCTTGTTCTCCCTTCTTATGGCTCCCCATTTTCAAAACAACTCGTAGTGGACTACTCTTCATGTACAGAATGCCTTCAGTTAAAATGGAAAGCCCTCCACGTAAGGATTGTATATTATCTGTAAAGTAAGACAAGCGTTGCCCCATTATTGTTAAGACTAGATACAGTGGCATGCTTCGATTATCTGAAGATTTTGCCTATAGAAGAGAACCAAACTTGTTTTTGTTGCCCCAGGATTAAGTTACAGAACTGTGTCTCAGCAGGTGGGAATACCTACCAGTCTTGCCTGGACTTAAAAGCAAAGAGAGTCTGGCATGGTTAATTTTTGAAAAATGTTTGCTGTGTTTCAGAGTAAAAACTATTAACAAAATACCAAAATAGTCTAAGAAAAAACCCACAATTAAACAAAGTAGTCCTTAAACTTAAAGAAAAATTAATGGAAACCAAAGATTAGAAAATATTTCTGATACATTAAACTTATCAATAGTCACTGGTTTACTAATACTGTATAGTACTATAATGCAATAAGTAGAAAATATTATTGTAAAATATCATAAATTCTCTGCCCAATTAGCCCATGTTGCTTTATTTTTTTGACTAATAAAAATATTTTCTTTTCTAAGACAGATAATCACTCATTTCCAAAACCCATTCCTTAATATCTGGAAATAATATCACTTTTCCCATTTCTCAATATGGGTAGTCTTTGACTTACAACCATTCATTTAGTGACCATTCAAAGCTACAATGGCATTGAACAAAAATGACATATGACCAGTTGTCACACTTATGACCTTCACAGCATCCCATGATCAAAATTTGGTTGTTAGGCAACCAGCATGTATAATACGATGGTTGCAATATTCTATGTTTGCAACCTTTCCAGCTGATGTCTGACAAGCAAGTGGGGGAAACCAGATTCGCTTAACAACTACATGATTCATTTAACAATTGCAGTGATTCACTTAACAACTGTGGGGGGGAAAGGTCATAAAACCAGGCATGACTCATTGAACAAGTGCTTTGACTAGCAATGGAAATTCTGGTCCCAATTGTGTTAGTAAGTCAAGGATTGATTACTTGTATGGCCTTTTCCTTCCTCATGCTTGATACAATTGTAATTCCTGATAAACAGATTCCAAAGATTTGTTGTATAATTCAATATCATATTAACATCTTTAGCATTCAGACATTTTCCCATGAATCTACTTATACACAGTAAATTAAAATACCATTCCAAAAAGATACCACAATCACATGACCATATCATGTAAACCCTCATATTTTTAATATACTTCCAACAAAGAAAACCAGATGTACTTTCTTCGGGAAGTCTCATACATTCATCTGATTTGCCTTTCACTGCATGATCATGGGGATCCTTATTCACAGCAGGGCAATAAATTAAAGTGCTTGCAGAATGCAAAGATGAGTGCGAATAAAACCATTCCTTTTTGTAGATGTAGGTGGTCTAAAATATGGCACGCCCTGACAAATATTTCAGGGAAATATCTAGGTTTGCTGCATCCCTTATTTGTTAGTATGCTGATTGAGTTGCTGTGTTGTGCCTAGGGATCCATGCTTCTGCATTACCCAATCCATTTTCCAACTTCGTAAAGCAGTAGTTATTCTCTAAAGACTTTCTTTGATAGCCTTAGGTGGCATTTGGCGTGCACATTTCCATATGTTTCCCGTGGGAGTGTTTAGCTGCATGCTTCTGTCTTATGTGTATATTTATTTGGCTGTGTGGGTGTACTATGTGTGAAAGCATTCTGCATTCTAGAGTATTTACTGACGATGTGGATTGGGCTGCATGAGAATTGGGTGTGATTCCATAATACAATTCTCTCTCTCTCTCTTTGTGTGCATCCCTGGATTTTATAAGAGACAAACCAATTCTTGGTTTATCTATCTATATGTCAAGCTCTTTGTGTTTCTTTTCTTTCCAAGGGGAGGGAGTGCAGACAAACCGCTGAAGTGGAAACTGATCGAAGCAGATTAATATAATTATAATATTACCAGCCTCACTCTCACTTTCCGAACTCGTTACCCTAATGGTGGTTATTATACTTATTATGTTCTCAGCCTCCAATGCTTATTGATTTACTCCACTGCAGTGTTTTAATCAGGCATTTGAAACATGCTATTATTGGTTCCAGGGGGGTCACCATTGAGCAAACGAGAGTGGGAACAAACGAACAATAAAAGGATCAGAAATAAAATGCCAGTGGGAAAGCTTAGCAGGAAAGAAGCCAGATCCTGCAGCCCGCTGTGAAATGTTACAGACCTCTGTGTGCAGTGAAAAGAATGAACCAGACCCCGAGAAATCTCAATGGTAGTCAGAAGTGGAACCTGGAACTGCTGGATTCATCACTTTTTTTTTCAGAAGAAAAATATGCCTGTTTAATTGGAAATTAGCTTGAGAAGGAACATACAAAATCAGCAGCCTGGAACCCTTTCTAAGTGAGATGATACATAATTTACCCTTTGGATTAACAGGAATTTATGCATTGTGTCTTCTGTTTCTGCTTGGTTGCTGCTAACGTTTATTGCCCATTTATAACAGAAAAGCTTTGTAGAGGAATGGTTATTTTAGGCCTCTGAAGCTTTTACTAGTTAGAATCAATGCAAACCAACTACTATGAATTTAGTATTTTGGTTCACCATAAACAAAAACATTACTTATCTAGTTTCAATTTATATTAGCATTACATCATTATCTTGTTTGGATTTTCTTTTTGTTTGTTTGTTTCTGCAGGGGTGGATTGTTGAAACATATCGTGTTATTTTGCATCATACTTCTCTTGGCTATTGTTTTTTGCAATTTCATTTCCCTTCTTTTTGTTTTTCTCTTTCTATGATGTCATGCTGTCTAGGAAAGTCTTAGTGCATGAATTCACTGAGGATGTCACTTTGCTGGACGTGCACTTATGATATCACAAAGGACAAATCCCATGGCCAATCCAATTAGTGACGTAGGCAAATCATGCTGAAGACAGACTGGCTGCATTTTACATACTTCATTTGAGTTAAAAGCCTTGTCTCAGTTTTAATTAATAAGAACCACTTAGAAAATACTTATTGTCTAACACACAATTAAGTTCAAAAGTAATTCCTACAGTTTAAATCAAAATGTAATATGACATATGGAGAAATCAGAGGCTAGATGACCTTAGACTTTTACCCAAGTAGTACTTTCCTTCCTCTTGTTCTTTATCAGCAGGCTGGATTTAGACTAGACTGAGCCTTTGAATAGAGGACTTCAAGAAAACAATTGTATTCTGGAAAGTAGGCTATATGGCCATGCAAATACTGGCACACACTTCTGTCTTAGAGATGTAATGCCCTCCCACCATTTAATTTACCCCCCCCCCCCTTCTTCTTTCTCTTTCTCATTTGCCACTGAGTCACAGGAGTCTATTATGTAATTGTAGGAAACATTGTAATTGCAGAGTTAATGCCAAAAGAATGACACATGCCAGTTCTGACAGTGGTGGCTTTCAGTTAGAATTACCCGCATGCATATTTATAGCCTGTACTCTTGATTGAAAATGCCTTTTGCAGCAGCAGGGATGCAACCGAAGGCAGAGAACAATAACATGCAATTCTATGCCGGGAAGAGCGCGGGGGTGGGGTGGGGGGACCTCCCCTGCCTGTCTGCAGTTTTAGCCACTGTGGCATTTAAAATAATCAAAAGGTAAACAGAAGAAAGGCTAATAAAGAATGCAAAAATTGAATGAGTCTTTGTTCTCGGAGGCCACTTTGGCTCCTGTTGCAGTCCCTCTGATAATGTTAGTTAGAAGTACAGCATGTGCATAATTTGGTCAGGATCAGTCCTTTGAGCTATCATACATTTTCAGTGCTACAGAAATAGATTTGTTTGTGTGATGCAATGCCTGTGTATGCCTATGTTTCAAATTTGATCTATTTATGTGGCTAGGCCACATGCAATAGACATTCCTTCACCTCACTCTAATCAAAAGGTTGATATATATGCTTGACGGATCTTCTAGGATGACCTTACAACTAATCTGTCTGCTCATGTTATTCACCGGCATTTCATGCCCTCCAGTTTTTCACTGCCTTCCTAGAGTTATACCAATGTTTCTTAGCCTTAGCAATTTTAAAATGTGTGGACTTCAGCTCCCAGAACTCCCCAGCCAGCGTACAGCAATGGGGTCAAGTTGGTATTCAGACTAGATTATGGCCACTACAAGACATGATTGGTCATTCTCTGATCCTTGCCCTTCCCATGTGTGCTGGCTGACCCCTGCATGGAGCCTGGCTTTTCCTTTAAGGGACTGCTCCTTCCTCATTAGTCCATGTACCCTTCCTTGATTTCTCAGCTATTTCCACACATGGATGCCTCCATGCCCTCCCTTGTTCTCCTTTTATATTAACACTGATCCTTTCTGTTCCACCCCCTCTCCTTTATGTTAACCTCACATCTCTGATGTTACAATAATCAAACCAACAGAGAAGAGAGAGATTGATGTTTCATTCCTCCTCTCCAGTGTAGGACAACAGAAAATTTCTAACAAGAAAGAACTTATAGTTCAGCTTCATATAATCAATAGTCCTACAATGCCATTTAAAGATGTTAAAAATAAGTAAATTAAAAAAAGTTGCAATACACTACAGTGTGGCGGGACTGGGAAAGTAAAGGGAACATGCTTCATCCCAAAAACGTTGGGTGGAACTTGAGTTTCTAAGGTTGAGGATGGTATTTGAATTAACAGGCCATCGTTGGACCAATTGCAAGATTATTTAAAACAAAACAAAATGAAACCAGAACAGAACACAACTAGTTCCTGCCGACCAGCAGAGAACACAGCAGCCTAGCAGCAACAGGAAGGGAATGTTATGCCAGGCATTGCAACCATCTGGGACCACTACAAGAATAAAAAGAAGTGCCAGGGACCTTTTAAAGACAAGTCATCTCAGAAAACAGTATCTTTGAATCAGTATCTGGAAAACATGCAATGGGCTGGGAATGATAGGAGAGGATGTCAACTATTCCTACACCTGGGAAGTGTTGAATTGCCTGGACTGGGGATGAGCCAAGCAAAAAGTGTGGCTGTGCCCCTAATATCAGGAGATAAGTGATGTGAGGATTCAAATGAACAATAATATTCATCCGTGCTCATACTAGAAGTCATTGGGATGAAAGAGAGTGGCGATATTCCCTAGAGTTAACACTCTTGTTCCATATTTCCTTTACATTCTCAGCGTTTCAACTATGCAAACCATCTGACAAGTGGTGCATTGGTACCTTATGTCCTCTCTCTGTTATGCATATGCATGCCCAATCTCATCTCAGCAATGTGCTTTCCTGCCAAATCTATAACCCCATGGCTATTTCAGATCAGAAATACATCAGCATACAACCACATACAGCTGAAAATTATAACTCTCAAAGGGCAGAAGTTATGCTATTTTTGTGACCGAAATACATTATTTATATTTATTAATATTATCATGCAGCAGAGAAAATGTAGCTCAGAGGCAGGACACATATTTTGTATGTATTCCTTTGCATCTTAAGATTTTTTTTTCCCTTGGGTGGATGTGGGGGTGCCAGTTCCAGTTAGCAACTGATGTTGACAGTGATACACTCAAAAGAGCTGCTGTTAGTTGGCCTTCCAGTGGGGAACATGTTGCTGAAGAGCTCCTATGGAATGGGAGTCCACCTCACAGCTGATTTAGTAGTCCCCAAAAAATATTCTCTGGACCCAAGGTGAATTTCAGAAATAACCCACTTATCCTTTGGATAGCTGTTCCTTGTGAGAGGATCATGAAATGAGGTTTCTGCAATCAACTGGTGAATTGATCAGCTGGGAGAATGCATTTAAGTTTGAAGCCATGGTCTAGCTGGAAAAAAAAAGGACCCTAGAACTGACCTACCACCCCCATTTCTAAAACACACTTTATTATAACTTATTACTCTTTTACCCTAAAAGAGGCTTTCTTCAGATACACATTTGTACTTTCTTTTGGAGATTTTCAGTATTTAGGTGATTATTATTTTAAAAAGCTGATGTAGATACTGGGAGTTGTCTAACTAGCTGCAGGAGACAAATGCTTAGGTTATTAGTTGGTGTTTTAACAGATGAGTGGTTCTTTTGTATGAATATACTTTATCTTTTGGCAAATTTGCATTTCTGATATTGGATTTTGTCATTCCTGATTGTGGGAATGTTTTTCTTTCTGCTGTCTATTGCTGTCCAGATTGGTGTGGCTCTGTAAACAATAGTAACTAGAAAAATTATACTGAGCGCTTTCATTTGATCACTTAGTTTTGATTTTACAAGAACTTCAGAATAGGACTAGACACTTAATGAAGAAATTGAAGCATTTAGATGCATTAGCCAGCTTTAAAAAAAACAAAAAAACCTCAAATATGTTGGCTAATAATACAGATATCCAAGTTCAAGATACCCCGATGAAAAAGACTTTAAAATTAAGGAAAAAAAGTTAAATATCTGGGGATTACACTGTCTAATATGAATTGTAAGATGTTTTGGAATAGTTATATTAGTGTATCATTGTCATCATCATCATCATCCTAACAACTGTATATCCATTGTAGGATGAAGGCCTCTTCTGCAAGTTTCCAACCAATATGGTCTTAAGCTTTCTTTTGCCACTTGGGCCTGCCATTCTTGCTGATGTTGTCCATCCATCTTGTTTTACACCTCTTTTTTGTGGAGATGCTTTTTATCAAGTGGAGTCCATTCTATAACTGCCTTAGTCCACATGCCATCAGTTCTTCTTGCTATGTGACCAGCTCATTTTCATTTCAATTCTTGTACTGTCTTGATATTATATACTTTTCTTTATTCTCTAATCCAGGGGTGTCAAACTCAAGGCCCACGGGCTGGATGCGGCCTGTGGGGTGCTTAAATCTGGCCCATGGAGCCAGCCTGAAAATATAAAAAGATTGGTCCATGGTGCCTCTGCCAGCCAAAACAGATCATGTGCGGTCCCCTCCGTGGCCCATTTTCAGTCTCCTCAACCTCCAGCAGCCCTTTGCCAACCAAAAACAGGGCATGTGGAGGCCCTGTGAGGCCCCTGCATGGCCTGTTTTTGGCCTCCCCGTTTTCGGCCAGCAAAGTGCTGCAGGAGGCCATCCAGGCCAAAAACAGGGTTTGGGAAGGCTGTGCATGGCCTGGACAGCCTCCTACAGCACTTTTTGTTTTGGCTGCAGGGTGCTGCAGAAGGCATCTGTCCTGTCTCTCCCCCCACCCTCTCCCTCCCCAACCCTCACTGGCCCGCAGAGGAAAACTGATCTGGCCTTCGAAGAAATCCAGTTTGACACCTCTGCTCTAATCCATGTGCAGGTCTTTCTATCTTGTTGTGTGATGCAGAGTGTGTCTCTTGGCTCTTTGCACCACTCTAGATTTTGTATTGATTGTGAGGTTAATGTCCATGTTTCACTGGCATATATTAGAACAGGTAGCAAACACTGTTCAAAAACTTTTCTCTTCAGGCATAGGGAAGGTTGTTCTTGAAAATTATGCTTAGCTTATCAAATGCCTGTCAATCACATTTAATACACCATTCAATTTCCTTTATTGTATCACCTTCCACTGAAATCCATTGGCCAAGGTATATATAATGGTCTACTACATCTAGTTCTTCTCCAGATAAATTATTTATTAAGCATTACCTGGCTCTTTCCTCAGGTTTATTTTAAAGCCAAATGGTTTTCCTGTTTTGTTCAGCTCTTGTATGTGTCCTTTTGTAACTCTTCTGAGTCTTATTATTAATATTAATACATGTTAGTGTCTATATTAAGAGAAAGAAAGAATTAAGTATATCTTTGAATTGTACATGAATACAAATGAAATGCATCCAGTAAGGATATTATGGTGGAAACAAATAAATAATAGATATAATTTGGATGTGTAATAAAATATGATGGTTATATGATATGACAGTTTTAGCTAGAATGTATAACACGATGGAAAGGGAAAAAAGGGACTTGATGTATCCAGTACATAATGACATTGTATAATTAAGAAAATAAGAAAATGTATAATTAAAAAAAATTAAAAAGAGAAAGAAAGAATTATTGAGACAAGACAAATTACGAGTGGGTAAAAATCCAGTAATTAAGGTGAATTTTCTGCTTAGGATGTTATTCTTATTTCAGGTGATACCAATTTTGACAATAGAGGGATCATTTAAATAATGGCAAAAAGACATTTCCAAGTTTGTATGGCAAGGTAAAAAAAAACAAGAATTAAATATAAATTGTTGCAAGATACTAAAGAAAGAGGTAGTCTAGGATTACCTGACTTTAAGGGGTATTTTGCTGCTTGTTGTCTGGTATGATTGAAAGATTAGGTGACTTTGAAAAAGAGGAGATTGTTGGAGTTGGAAAGACATGATTTGAGATTTGTGTGGCATGGTTACTTATGGTATGACAAAGTTAATATAGACTATAATAATCACTTTATTAGGAGTATCATATTGAGGACTTGGAATAGGTATAAAGCAAGGTTGATTCCAAAATTTTCTTTATGGTTGTCACCCCAGAAAGCATTTTTTTAAAGAAGAGAAATGATACATACAAACTTGGTTGTCTTATGCTGATTTATTGGGGTTTTTTTTGAAGGAGAACCTAAACTGAAATCAAGTGAAGAGCTGGAAATGGAAGGTTATACCTGCCAATTGTTCTCTTGTGTTCAGGTAAAAGAAAGGCTTAGACTGGATAAAAAGAATTACAATTCTTTTTAGAAATGAGAAAACTAACCCTGAACTGGATTTGTGTACTAATGATGAACCTGTTATTGCTAAAATATATAAGCTTTACTGACAATGAACATGTGTACTATTGATATTTAATGTCTGATAAATTGTCAAAGATGTATGAGGGAGTATCAAATATATGTTGGAAAAGCAATCAGTGTGAAGATATTTCGATCATCTTTGGTGGACATGAAAGAAAGCTAAGAAATAGTGGGATCACATATGTATCTTAATCCAGAGAATTCTTAAGATAAACATACAATTGAAACCAAAGGTTTTCTTTGTAGGTTTAATGGATAAACAGACTGAACAGAAATAAATATGGGACTTTGTTTCTATAAATGACAAAAGCAGTGATGGAAGGTGTTCCGAACTAGCAGGCTCGTAAGCCTGCAAACCTGACTGGCCCATCCACAGCAGGCTCGTAATCCTGCATACTTGATTGGTCCGTAAACAGCGGGTCGTGATTGGTTGCTCCGGGCTGATCCGATTGGCTAGTTAACGGGCTGCCGCGATTGGACGCTCCAAGCGCGGCAAGCTTAAATCATTGTCATTGGACGCTTTGACAGCAGCCAGCTCTATAAAAGGAGCTGCTGCTGCCAGGCTTATTTCGCTCTGTTCTGAAGTCACTAATAAAGAGTTGGAGTCACTATTCGATGCCTCGTCTCCGTTATCACGCCCATCCTCCAAAATACAACACTGGCGACGAGGATGGGATGCGGAGACGATAGAGCTGACTGAGCACTCACAGAATATTGACAGAGCACGTGGCTGAAGGCGCACCGATATCGGCAGAATGGCCAGCAGCGCTATACCACCCGCCCCGTTTGACCCAGCCAGCGAAGATTGGGACTCGTATATGGACAGGTTTCAAATGTTCCTGGAATCTAATAATCTGAAGGATGCTACATCTAGCAAGAAACGTGCGGTTTTCCTAACGCATTGCAGACCCGCCGTTTTCAGAATGGCAAAGGCACTTGCAAAAACGGCTGAAGTTAAAACGATGGACTGGGATACCCTTGCTCCCATCCTTCAGGCCCATTACGCTCCAGCAGTTCCAACCCTCATTAGAAGACACGAATTTTACCAGAGGGACCAACGCGGAGGTGAGAACATCGGGGACTTTGTAGCTGACCTAAGAAATTTGGGCGGACTATGTGGCTTCGTAAATCTAGAAGAAGCCATGAGAGATTGGATTGTCCTAGGTCTAAGAGACCCCACTGTCCAAAGCAAAATTATGGCAAAGGGAGACATCACCCTCGCAGATGCCATAGCAGATGCCACTGCAGCGGAAGCTACCTGCAAGTCAGCAGCCCGAATGCATCGAGCGAATGGGGCCAACCGCCAACCCACCAGCGACACAGCAATATCCTCAGAGAGACACACAACAGCCGGCCACCATGAGGACATCGAGTCCTCATCGGATAGCGAGGAGGAAGAAGTCAACAGACTCAGGTCAGAGCGCGAGCAGCAAGACCAGCGAGGTTGTAAATCCAATTTCCAATGCGCCGGATGCGGGGGAAACCACCCACGATCAGACTGCAGGTTCCTAGACGCCATCTGTCATTCCTGTGATAAAAGGGGCCACATTGCTAAAGTGTGTAGGAACAAACGAGGATCCAGCCCCAAGAGGAAAGAAAATAGTTTCTGGCAAGCATCAGGCACCCCATCAACAAACCGGGACCGCCCAAACAACCAGTGGAGCCAGTACAACAGAAACCGAATGTTTGCTGGCACAACCAGACGGGAAGAGGCGCATCAGACCATCACCATCGGCAACGCTTCATCACTAGACGCAAGAAAAATCCGGGTAAAGGTCACATTGAAAATCGACCGTGCATCATGGAAGTCGACTCCGGGTCTTCCCTATCCATGGTCTTCTGGAAAACCCTCAAGCAGCTGATCCCTGACATCCGCCGCCAGGATCTCAGCACTCAGACACTTATATTAAAAGACTACCAGGGCAATCGAATCCCGGTTGCTGGTTCCAGTCACGTCCAGGTCTCATTTAAAGACCACACCACAATACTACCTCTCACCATCGTTGACAGAGACCGGCCCAGCTTATTGGGGTTGCAGTGGTTCGTGCCATTAGGAATCGAAATGGCAGGCATCAACCAGACTATAGACGAAGACTGGGAGGCGGCCCTCGTCCGGGACTTTCAAGAAGTCTTCACTGAGCAATTAGGCAAGTACAAGGGGTCCCCCATCTCGTTTAATCTCTGCCCTGATATCGCACCCATTCGCCTAAAGCCACGCCGAGTTCCCTTTGCCCTCAAACCAAAAATTGACGAGCAATTGGACAAATTAATAGCAGAAGGCGTGTTAGAACCCATTGACCACGCCCGATGGGAGACCCCAATTGTAACCCCCATAAAACCTGACGGATCCTTGAGAATCTGTGGGGATTACAAGGCCACCCTAAACCACGCGTTACAGCAGAGCGCCTATCCAGTGCCCGTGGTCCAACACCTTCTTCACTCGCTTGGGGGCAGAAAGGTATTCGCGAACCTTGACCTGGCCCAAGTGTATCAACAGCTGCAAGTAGACGCAGAAACTGCAGAAGCCCAAACCAGAGTTGGAGTCACTATTCGATGCCTTGTCTCCATTATTACGCCCATCCTCCAGAATACAACAGAAGGATTTACAAATTCCTTTAATGGAAGAACAGTCAGTGAGGCTAATAGAATTAGCTAAATGGCAAAACTGACTGCTCTGTTTAAAGGAAAGACTTTGTCTAACTTGATTTCTCCTTGGAAACTGCTGTTGGATTTCTTGCTAAAAAGAAGTAAAATGAAATTTTAATTTTGGTATTTCATTATTAGAACTGTTTATGATTATAGAAATATTATATATTATTGTTGATTTTAGAATAAGAGATCAATGTATTTTACTATCTATCCCTGTACTGAAGAAAGTTGGAAGTTATTTTTCCCCTTTTCATTTTTTTCTTCATTTTCTTTCCTTTTGCACTCCTAGTTTTGCTTTTTCTTTAACCTTTCTTTTTCCTATCCCCTCCTTTTTGCTTTTTTTTTTTTTTTGTATTTTAACTTGTGTTGAAACTTAATTTTTTTTTTTTAAAAAAAAGAGCTGCTGTCAGACCATGTAGTGCTGGACAAAAGATGGATTAATTCAGCTGCAGGCCTCCTAAACTTTCTCCAGAGCTATTCTGAACATCTAGTTAGACTGAGTGTGGGTCACGAGAAAAGAGCAGGCAGAAGAGGGAAATGGCTTCCTAGAAAAGCAGTTCTGTCAGTAAAAGAAAGGCCCAGATTCTGCTCTTTGCCCCTTTTTTTCTATGTTTTCTGTGGTTATTTTTGCATTTATTACTGAAGTGAGCAGTACCGGCTGCCATAAAGCAGTTTCAAATGGCAATCATCCATAAAAATCCAGTTCTCTCATGTATACAGGTGGGCAGCTATTTTCCACTGGGAAGACAAATTATGAATCTGGAGATAGGTTGGGGGCAGAGACAGAATTAATTTGACATATGCTGCAGAAAAGAAAAATTATCAACCTAAGGAGGATGAGAAATGCTGGGCGTATATCCAGAAGTATAGAACCAAACTAAACAGACTTTAAAAATATCCAAAAAAGGAAATTGCACCCACCCATGTTTGAGAATAAATGGAGAGAAGCTAGAGAGAAATCTAGAGAAATTTTACAAAAGTAAATCTGTATGCTCAGTTACCTGGGCTAATGAACAAAATTTATTTATTTATTTATTTTATTTTGTCAAGAGATTTTAAGATAACGGGTATAAGTATAAACATAGTTATGAATACATGAAATAGATACATATAAGAAAAATAAAAAGAAACAATAGGACAGGGACGGTAGGCACATTGGTGCGCTTATCACGCCCCCTACAGACCTCTTAGGAAAGGGGTGAGGTCAATAGTAGACAGTCTAAGGTTAAAGTTTTTGGGGTTTGGGGAAGAAACCACAGAGTCAGGTAGAGTATTCCAGACATTGACCACTCTGTTGCTGAAGTCGTATTTCCTGCAATCAAGTTTGGTGCGGTTTACCTTGAGTTTGTATCTACTGTGTGCTCTTGTATTGTTATGTTTGAAGCTGAAGCATTCATTGACAGGTAGGACATTGCAATGTATGATTTTATATACTATACTTAGATCGGACCGAAGGCGACGTAGTTCTAGATTTTCTAGGTCTAGAATTTCAAGTCTGGTGGCATAAGGTATTCTGCAATGAATAGAGGAGTGGAGAACTCTTCTTGTGAAATATTTCTGGACTTTCTCAACTGTGTTAATATCAGATACATAATGTGGGTTCCAGTCTGGTGAGCTGTATTCAAGTATTGGTCTAGCTTTTGTAATTATACCTTTTGTAATGGTACCTTTTAGTAATGGTAAGATTTGGTGAATTTGAGCTTGCTATAACTATTAATTTCAGATATGCGAGTGAAAATATGTTTTGGCAGGGAAAGTGTGAAACAGGTGATAAGTGTATAGATTAGTAATGTGCAGAACAGCTTCAATCAGAATAGAACTGGATGGGACTTTCTAGTCCAACCCACTACTCAAACTGGAGACCCTATACCATTTCATACAAATGACTGTCCAGTCCCTTCTTAAATACCTCCAGTGATGAAGCACCCACAACTTCTGAAGGTAAGCTGTTCCACTGATTAATTGTTTTCACTGTTAGGAAGTTTCTCCTTAATTCCAGGTTGCTTCTTGCTTTGATTAGTTTCCATCCATTGTTTCTTGTCCTGTCCTCTGGTGCTTTGGAAAATAAATTGACCCTCTCCTCTCTGTGGCAGCCTCTCAAATACTGGAATATTGCTATCATGCCCCCACCCAGTCCTTGTTTTCTCTAGACTAGCCAAACCCAAGTCCTGCAACTGTTCTTCAGATGTTTTAGTCTCCAGACCTTTAATCGTCTTAGTTGCTCTTCTCTGCACTTTTTCCAACGTCTCAACCAGTGGTGGGATTCAGATTTTTCTACTACTGGTTCTGTGGGCATGGCTTGGTGGGCGTGGCAGGGGAAGGATACCATAAAATCTCCAGTCAGAGGTGGTATTTGACAATTCTCCAAACTACTCAAATTTTCCGCTACCGGTTCTCCAGAACTGGTCAGAACCTGCTGAATACCACCTCTGGTCTCAACACCTTTTTTTTTGTAATGTGGTGACCAAAATGGGATGCAGTATTTCAGGTGTGGTTTTACTAAGGCTTTATAAAGTGGTACTAATAATAATATTAAGGTTTAGTGGCTCTTTCATGAAATCTAGCACTACGTAGAAATAAGGTAACTATAATCTGTAAGTGATCACATTTAATTTTTGATTACTGCCAAGCCAAAGAGAAGAAGAAAGGAGAAATAAAAGGCAAATGGTCTTCTTTGATGACACTTTAATTACTGAACTATCATCAAAGAGAAAACATGTATTTCATAGTAATGGTTCACAAATGATCCTGAAAACTCTGAGTTCATATTTGAACCAAACTCTCTTCTTTCCATATATGGTTCTTTGGGAATGTTGTGAATTCACTGATGAGCAAGTATAGACAGATATAAGAAATTAGGATTGGGCTAATTTGTGTAAATTATGCAAAATATACTGTCTAGGATTGACATCATCTAAGGCACGGGTGTCAAATTCAAGGCCCACAGGCCAGATCCATCCCATGGGGTGCTTAGATCTGGCCTGCGGGGTTGCCTTGGAAACAGCGAAGGACTGGCCTGTGGTGCCTCTGCCAGTGAAAAAGGAGGGCCACATGTGGCCCTCCCAAGCTCTGTTTTTGCTGGTAGAGGGTTGCAGGAGGCCGTCGCAGCTCAAAAGGAGCTTGGGAGCCTTTCGCTGGCAAAGTGCTTGGGCCAACACAGGTGACATTGAGCTGGCCATGCCCCCCTGGTCAATGCTCCCCCACTCCTCCAAGGTCAAACACAACCCTGATGCAACCCTCAATGAAATTGAACTTGACACCCCTGATCTAGGGAATGTTAAGGAAAAGATAATTGCATTGATTGAAAGACTGCCTCTATCTTTTGGACATAACATTTCTATCAACAGAACTTTCCCCAGAAAGCATCTGTTACCTTCTTTCTACATAGAAAAAGCATATATGTAGACATCCAAATCTCAAAGGGGATCCTGTTGCATAGTGCAGGCTCGGCAACAGGAAAAATATATCTCCTGGGTCCTGGAAGGGCTGAAGCAAAGTTAATCAGAATCAGTGAGTCCCAACAAATAACTTGGCCTTTTGCCATAAAGAATTTTACAGTTAATAACCAGCATCTTGAATACCACCCAGAAGCCTCAGTTCCACTCAGAAACCTACAAGCTGTACAACTGGTACTTTAAAAACCAGCAGTGTTGTATGTAGTTAACATATCTACCACGTGGCTGCGTTCTCCACCAGCTATTATATCTGAGTGGTCTTTGCTCCATAGTACAACATGTTGCAATAATCCAATGAGACATAAACAGGGAATGAGTTATCATGAAAAGAACCTCCTGATCCAAGAAAGGATGATGTTGCATTTAGAGTTTCTTTGCTGAAGGAAATCCATTTCCATCACACACACAAAAATTATATGGAGAATTTTGTATGCATTTATGTGCATTTTTCTGGGGAGGGTATTTAGCTTTCAACAGAGTCTCAAAGGTGCCTTTGAAACCCCACACCAGAATAGATAAGAACCACTAATCTAGATGGAAAGCTGAAAGAGCATATATTATTATGATAATCATTTAACATACCAAAAGAAAGCACAGGTCTGAATAATTTCCATGTGTTATTTTATGCAGAGAGAGAATATGAATAATTGCTGTAACTTTATTAAATATACAGCATACACAGCACCCCTCACTACAGCAGAAAGGAATCTGGTCAAGTGACTTGCATTGCCTCCTCATCTTGATATCCAAATGTTCATCACCATCCAGATAGTTTCTGGTTTTTGCTCCCCTTTCTTGGGAACAACAGAAACTTTTTGAGCCCGACTACCAATCTTTTTAGCCCAATATTGTGAATACCAAGCATCAATGAATCTTAAGGTTTTCAAGCAGTATTATTTCTATTTTTCCTAGGGATGAAACTGAAGACTCTAGGGATTAAGCAAAGGATGTTTTGTATGCAAAGCTTATGCTCTATCACTGAGTTATGGCTATTCTTTTTTTTTAAAGAATAAGTAAGTAGACTGGGCAGTCCTTCAGAAACAGAACATCTTCAGATAGAAGTGTCTTCTGGAAAATGGGACACATGGCCTATATTATGTGGTACTTAGTATTTGACAGCATCTCACCAATAATAATTTTCATTTAGCCATAGTGGCAACTTAAGATTGACTCTGCAGCTCCTTGAGAAATAAAAGAGCAGAAAGCAACCTGTTTACAGAGACCATCAGCTGAAAGGTGTGATGTATGATTGTGCCATGAAACCTGTCTGTATCAACATGAAATGCCTGCAGAGAACTGGTTCCTTAGTGACCATGTCAACTCTGGGGTGCAGTGTTATCATCTATCATACTGCCCTGAGATGAATTACTGCATCCTTTATGAGTGTGCAGTAGAAGATGTTACAATGATGAGGAATAGTAACTAACAGCCTAGAAAGCTTGTCATATAGCAGGTTATTACATTCCAATGTATATCTGTCAGAGGAAAGAGTTGCCAACTGTGGCCTATTGTTCCAACAATGTCTGCATGCTCTGGTTACATTTCCTTTTCATTAAATAATAAAAATGCCATCATTTGGGTTTTCTTCTATAGTTTACAACTTAATCCTATTTAACATAACTGTTTCCAGATGTCTGGAGACACCAGCTGCCTAAATGCTGACATGGCTAACCTCTCCTGTCATATTAACCCCCTGATTGCTGTGGGGACTTGTAGATCCAAGGCTTGTTAGAGCCTGTCCGCCTTGGCTGTAATTTCATTTAATTGTTGCAATATAAATATCTCTGCAGACAGAAGACAATCCTCTGGGAAAGGTTTAGTGATATAGTTTGAGGGGTGGGGAGGTTGATCCATGAAGTTGTTCCAAGAGGTTATATCTCAGCTCCATGGGATCATTTTGACAGAGTTTTTGGAGAGTTAAGAGGTGGTCTGGTTATGGCTCTGTATTATTATAGTCTTTGGGAGGGAAGGGGGTCCAATGACAGCGGACTTATTTCTCACATTTTAATTGCCTCTGCAGTGGGGAGGTAAATGTCCATCACCAGTTTTTGTGCCTTGTTAGATTTATGAGTTCCAGTAACATTGTTGGGGCTGGTACAGGTTCTCCTTTTGCCATTGGGTGGCTTTTGGTGGAGGTGGTATTCAGTAGGTTCTGACCACTTCTGGAGAACTGGTAGCGGAAATTTTGAGTAATTCAGAGAACCGGCAAATACCACCTCTGACTGGCCCTGCCCCCACCTATTATCTGCCTCCCGAGTCCCAGCTGATCGGCTGGGTCTTCTTTTATTGCCCTGCACAGGAGAACGGAGCTGGAAAGCAGGTTAGGTGGGATGGGGAGGGAATGGAGATTTTGCAGTATCTTTCCCCTGCCATGCCCACCAAGCCACGCCCACAGAACCAGTAGTAAAAAATTTGAATCCCACCACTGGGGCAGTTGTCAGGTTAAACCAAAAGTGAAAAGGCCTGTTGCAAGCTGGGAATTTATTTCAGAAGCTGCTAGTGTGTTGTCATCTTGGCTCTTCCCTCTTATTTAGCATAGAACGTAAAGCATAATCCAGTGAAAGCTCAGCATTAATCTTCCATTGATTCTGCTTTTAAAAAATGTTTTTTAAAAAATTGAAGCACTATAAGAACATGTTGTAAAAGTGCAGCTCCAGGCACACCAAATAAATTACAAAACTACAAAGTAAATATACATTCTTTGCTTTCTTTTTTGTTCTTGACTTGAAAAGAAAATCCCAGTCAAACAGATAACAACAGAATACTAGCAAACAATGTTGGGAAATCATGATACCATAAAGCCAGAATGACAGATCACATTGCTCCAGAGTATGCTGACAAAACCAGGTCTTTAAGGCTTTTCTTGAAAATTAATTGTAATTACCCTTCTGTCTAATGATACTAGAGCAGCACTTTGTAAAAATGAAAAGATTAAATTGTGCTACAAATTTAAACAGCAAAACAATTTCCTGTCTAAAACAGTAAAATCAAATATAATAAAAACAGTCTACTGGCATAAAAGAAACAGAATAATGCATTAATCTATTTGGTAACTTGAACATATGTAGAAATATAAATACATACGTTTCTACCTAGCATTATTATGGTAACTATATTGATGCTAGGCAGATTTTCTAGGGAAGTTATTTTCAAAGTAAAGGGACCACAAAGATAATTAAATATTTGAATTAAGTCTTTCACCAGCTGAACCTAAAATAAATTATACAGATGTGCACTTTTATTACCTTTAGAGCTTCTGACTTCGGTACATTAATAATAATTTAATAGTGGGACAAAAGAAATCTGTGAAGTGCATATCAAGCAAATTTCCCCCATTTTTCTTGTACAATTTGTTGTTCCTTTCTTTGCCTGCATTACCTAGTGTTAAAATCTCATGTCAAAAAGTGTTTGCTCATCAGGAACATAATTAATTGGTCCAATACCCTTATTATAATTGTGTGTGGATACATACATTCACAGATGTAGCTATCAACCATTGATTGATAACCCTTATGCATATGGTTGGGGGGGGGAAGCACGAGGCAGATGAAATGATATAATCGATTGATGCACAAAACTCACTACTGTGGGTTAAAAAAAAGTACCATATTTTCCACACAATAATATTTTCCGCACCTGACCATAACACATACCTAGGTTTAAAGGAGGAAAACAAGAAAAAAAATATTCAGAGTATTGTGAATATGGAGCACCGAATGCGGAGCAGCAGCGTAGTGAGGGCAGGAGGCGGAACCTGAGAGGACCAGAGATAGGTGTCTTCTCATGTACCAGCTCTGCCTATTGATTCCTGCACTGTTAAAGGACCCCGCCGCCACGGCCTGACTGCTATTCACCAAATATTGTGTCTGTAATGCAATATTCACTCCATAAGACACACAGACATTTCCATCCACTTTTCGGGGTAAAAAGTACATCTTATGGAGTGAAAAATATGGCATCAAAGGTTTATTTTTTTTAATAAAAGTTTTATTTAAGTTTTCACAAAACATACAAATACAAATAAAATATCTTTTTTTGAGAACAGCGTGGCCCCGGGTTATCACTTCTCCATACAGACATAAACTCAATACATATTTATCTTATACATTCTAATCCATATCTTATAACTATTTTCACAAGTTTTTCAATAGCTTTTCCCTTTCTTTACTTCCTATAGCTTTATTTTAAATTATCTCATTCCTGTCTTAATTCAATTGCATATCTTTTTCTAATTTTAAAAATCTTTCTAATCAATGTTTTTATACTTTTGACTGTCCTGTTTACAATTTCATATTATCTTTTCTCATAAAACAAATTTTCCCCTGTAATTACTAGACTGGAGTATAACACCTTTGTATCTTTTTTCAAATCTTATTTAAAAATTTAAGTTACATATTTACAGTTATAACATTCATTTTCTAACATCTATTTTATAACACATACCTATTTTCAATCGAATTCTGCTTGGTACATTCCCTTAAAATACACATTAAATTCTTAAAAGAAAAAGGTATATATGTATATACCGTATATACTCTGTATAAGTCGACCGAATATAAGCGAGGCACCTAATTTTACACAAAAAACTGGGAAAACTTATTGACTCGAGTATAAGCCGAGGTGGGAAATGCAGCAGCTACTGGTAAATTTCAAAAATAAAAATAATTAATTTGGGAAACGATCTCACTATCATGAAAGGTTTAATTGATTCACTAACCCAAAGAAGAAGATGATGATGACAGCGGGAGGCAGGAGTCACTCTCTTCCCTCCCTCGGAGGCCCCTGAGTCAGGAGTCACTACGCCGGCGCGGCCCCAGTCCCGCCGCCTCGGGAAGGAAAGGCAAAGCGCTTTTGAAGGGCTGTTGGAGTCGCTGCCGCCGGGCGCCCCAGTCCCCCCGCCTCGGAAGGGAAGGCAAACGCTTTTGCCTTTCCTTCCCGGAAACTGTTGGGAGTCGCTGCCGCCGGAGGCGCGACTCCACACCATTTTTTTCAGAGGGAATCTGACTCGAGTATAAGCCGAGGGGATTTTTCAGCACAAAAATGGGCTGAAAAACTAGGCTTATACTCAGTATATACAGTATATCTGTGTATATATGTATAACAATAGTAAATGGAATAGTTATTCTATTCAAGTATAGCTCTGCCATTAATATTAATAACAATCTTTTACATTTCTATTTCTTTTAACAAACATTACCTAGTAATATCAGTTGTCTTTCACTTTAATCATCTATATTTCATATTTTATTTATTACTGTCTTTAAATAAAAAACCAAACAATAGTTATTAATAGTAGTCAGTAAAGTTATTATTCTTATTCAAGTTCATCTAATCAACTGATAAAAATCTTCCATGTTTCTTTTCAGTTTTTTTAAATGTTCTTTTTAAATCATTCTCTTTACAAACAAATATTCCACTACACATCAATAGAATTTTTTCTATCACTTTAATCATCTAACATGCACCCTTGCAGAATCCTCTCCTTAAGTTAAATTTTAACCATTGTCTCTTTGTCTTTTAAATAGGTTTATACCTTTAATTCTTGTACGTTTTTCCTGTATCTCTATATCTTGTTTCTGTCTTTTGTAGCTTTTTTCTTTTCCCTCTTCCTCTCTTCTTCTCCCTCCCCTTTTTATTCCCTTTTCTATCTGATTCTCCCTTCTGTGATCCTCCCTTCTGCTTCTTCCTGATATTATGATTACTTTTCAAATTACTCTTTTTTTTGGTTGTTGCTTCAGTACTTAAGTTTTTAACTCCCTTCCTCCGCTTTCCCTTTTTTACCCTGCTTAAAATTGGTTTGTCATTAAAGATGGCTTCTTCGTTGTCCCGCCCTTCTTGTTCTGCCAGCGTTTCTTGTTGTTTTTCATAGTTCAAGATCTCCATTTCTAAAAATTGAAATACAAAGCCAAAAGATCCTCTTCTGTCTTGTGCTTCTTCTTTTTGTTCTTTAAGTCTCATTTTTAACTCTTCAAGGAGTGGTGCCATTTTAAAAAAAATTTAAACAACCCCCAATTGATTTTATTTTATTTCATTAGGATCTCCCATCCAAAGTTCCTGGAATCATCCAATAATCCAAAACTGTTTCTTGCTTCTTTTCTCACTTTCTCTTTCCAGGGGCTTTGTTCTCTTGTAACAAAGTTTCAGTGACAATGTATCTTTTGCAAGCCTTTCTCTTTCGCAGCTTAAAATCTTTTTTAGTAATAGTATTAGTCTTTAAAATTCAGGTTCCAGGTACCTTAAATAGATGTTCTCCATTCAACCCAGTCAGTCAAACTTTGTCCTTTAAACTTCCTCCTGCACAATCTTGTCTGGTCGGGTTCTTCTTTGAGATGGGCATTTCTGACCACCGCTGCAATTGCCTTTGGGAAAGGGAGTAATGGCCAGCTGAGGAGGAGAGATGCGGCTCTCCTCAACCCTGCTGATGGCTCCCCCTACTTCACCACCTCTACGGGGTGGCTTCAGCCCCAAATCCGAGCGGGTCGGGGCGCTCCAGCGGCGAGCACGGATCAAAACCGCGGACGATCGTGATTTTGATCCGTCGCCGAAGAAGCCCAAACCGGAAGTCCATCACAGGTTTATTTTTCATCAACTGATTCAGAATGATTATAATCTAGCATATCCTATAAACTGTAAAGCTTGATTCCTGGCCTGTCTTTGCTTACAAGCTCAAGGTGACATATATAGCTGCCCCACCTTCAATTCTCCTCCAACAATAACCATGATGTTTGACTTTAGCAAAAGATTGTAAGGGAAGCAGGACACTCATTTTTTGAAAAGCTAACAATGTCACAGTTATGAAGTATATGCTACCCAGGCATTTGCAACAGAAGCAGGCCAGCCAAAACTGCCTTTTGCTGCATACAATCACAATGTGGATTTGGCTTTCTGCCTTCTTTCTCTCCCTCTCAAGCAGAGACTTAGGGATGATTTGCAGTTAGCAGGTGCTATCATTTGAAGCCCTTGAGGGAAAAATGCCCCTTGCGGCTGAAGCTCAAAAGCATTAATTTGCAGAACATTTTTTTTTTTTTTTGTAAAGCAAAACTGAGAAACACAAAGTGATACTCTCAGGGCTGACCATATGTTGCTTTTCTTTGCTTTCTGGCTGACTCAGGTGGGCATCATGCTTTTGCTTTGAGCATCTCTGCAGTTCTCAAGCCAGTTTTATGCTAAGAAGCCACAAGAGAGGGATTACTCTTCCGACATTAATCTTTGCTAGCCAACATGATGTTTGTGTTAAGGACTCATGGTAGAAGTATATGAAGAAAAAAAAAACACATTGATCAACATGAAGCTTGGTCTTTCTGTTGGAAATTGCCTGTGTTTGATGAGGCTGAGTTCATTAGTATAAGTATGCACAGGCTATATGTCATAAATTTGGTTTGCCTAACAGGGGAAAATTCTTGCAGAGCCACCAGATATCAGTTTCCCTTTTGGGCATCAGTGGCATCTACAAACAGAGAGAAAGAGGGAGGAAACTCATGAAAGTTGGCCATGATCCAAATAAAATAAATAATACTGCTAGATGTTAGGCTAGTGAATTGCTAGAATGTTATGCTAGAGAAGGGAAGACCTCTGGATAGAATGGCAGTGTTATCAGCAGTTTTGTCTGAATGTATTATATATTGAATGTAGGATGGGAAATCTAGCATTCAGCTCCTGGGATTGTGACTCATTTGCTGAGCAACCTTGAAAAGGAGACATCATTATGAAGCTGACAGCAATAAAGCAGAACTCCTTTGCGTATTTATTGCAGGGAAGCTGTGATTTAAAATGCAGGATCCAGAATATGTGAGCTTCTGGAAATTCATGTAGCTTCTCCTCTTGCTGCAGCACTGTAAATTTCCCTCTGATGGAAGAGAGAGAGAAAAGTCAGCAGCGTGGCAAGTGAAAGATCTCTGAGCGAGGAACATTCTCTGTGAAAGGAGCTGAATGCCAAACTTGCTGATCCTAGAAGTTCACTGAATAGGGGACTGTTAGAGCCAATGAATCAATATACTGCATAAAAATCAAGTTCAGGCAGAGAAGGTGACCTTGAGAGCAAATGAGGGAGAACAGGATGCAGTGTGAAGGGAAAGCTAGTGTAGGAGCATAACAAAGAGATGGAAAGCAAAAGGGGAAGACAGCAATAGAGAGGCTCTATCAGTGTCTGAGCACATTAGAAGCTAATTCTGCATGTTTTCAGGGGTGTTTTGTTACATGGCATGCATTTTTTTGTTGAGAGTTGTAGTGCTTTGTTCCACATAAGATTCATTGGATTCATTCATACATGCATACAGGTAATCCTCCTTTTACCAACTGCCTTTGTTTAGTGAACATAGTTATGATGGTGATGAAAAGATAGCTTTCTTCACAAACTTTGCAGGCCCGTACAGGGAAAGAAAGCTGAAGGAAGATCATCAGCACAGTAATGGTTTCAGTTAATGACCATTTTCCTTAATAACTGAGTTGCTGGTCCAATTGTGGTTGCTAAACAAGGATAACACACACATACATACACTATTGATCCAAGATGAAGAGCCATCACAAACCTAATGTTGTGTTAGTATAAATCCAGCCCTGTTAGTGATATTCTGTAGCAATGGTTAGACCACACTCAATATTGGTGGCGTGAATAACCTTTCAAAAGGAAAATGGGGAGACTGAACGATACAGGGAAAAATTGTTCCATCTTGGCCCTTGAGATATAGCCAGCTTCCTACATTGTTTGTCCTTCTTTGCAAGACATCTCCACCCACGCATTGAGTGTCCCTTTCTTCCTCAGTATCTTTTCTCTATCAGTGCAACAGTGAGCTTTTTGGACAAGTAAAGAAATCCAGCTGTTTGGCCCAGCCTCATCCATCCCATCTTGAGACTGCATTGCTCCTCAGAGTCTCCTTTCGAAAGCTTTGTCCAGTTTAATTTGAACTTCCTTGAAAGAGGCATTCTCTTCATCCCATGGGAGAAGCTGTTCTGTGGAATAATAGCTCTCACGAAAAGTCAGCAAATGGCCACCGATGCCTATTTTCTCAAGTCTTGTGCGTGTGTGTGTGTGTTATGTCTATGCCTGGATAATTTCTCTTGCAAACAGAAGTATTTATCTCTACCATCTCAATTAGACAGCTCCCCTCATCAGAAATTAGGCCACTTTCTAATATTTGCATTCCTCCTCAAATGCTACACAGAGGAAGTCTTTTAGTCTTTTAACCAAACTATGCCTTTCTTCAATGCACCATAAGTTTGTGGCATGTACAGCATGTCTCACTAAAAATACAGGCTGAAATGCACTTCAGCCTGTATTTTACAGATATTTCATGGGGTGAAATATGCTATATATTATAACATGACAGTGAGGGCACCATCCACTCATCAGCAACCTGATTTCTATTTCAAGAAATCCATTATATATCTTGGGCTGATATCTTAACAGTGTAATTGGGATGTTTTTTCTTTAACAATTACTTTAACATGTAATCGTTCCTGAGATCATAAACTTTGGTTTGCTTGGATAGGCACATATGCTAATTCAGTGAGGACAGTTCTGCATTTGAATAACTATCATAATATACAACCTTCCAGGCACTGAACCATTCTGTGATCTCGCAGAATGGCTCAGACAATTTCTCATCAAATTCTTTATTTTTAATTTCTCCAAATCTTGTGAGATTCTCATGTTCTCAATTCAAGGTCTTTCTTGAGCTCATTAAATACGTTTCTATACATTATTGCACAACAACCTTAGAGATTTTGGTCTCATTGCCACTTTAAAAAAAAATAGGGGTTTGCAGGTAACTTTGAATGAAGTCATGTTGTAGCCAGGGGTGGGCTGCTGGGGTTCGCTGGGGTTTGGGAGAACCCCTAGCTAAGATTCTGCACAGTTTGGAGAACCCCCCCCCAAAGCCACGCCCACCCCTCCTCTCCCAGGAGTCCCCATGTGGCCCATTTTGGATGCAGGTAAGCGCAGGGTGTGCTCAGAGGTTCAGGGAGGGGGAAAAACGGGCCTCCCAGAAGTTCTGGAAGGCCAGAAACAGGCCTGTTTCTGGCTTCCAGAGATCCTCCGGAGCCCAGGGAGGCCATTTTCGCCCTGCTGGAGGCTCGAGAAAAGCCTCTGGAGCCTGGGGAGGGCAAAAACGCGCCCCCCCCATGGTGCAGGAGACTGACTAGACCACACCCACCATGGCCACACCCACCCAGCAACCGGGCATAGAACCCCTTGCTAAAATTTTTGAAGCCCTAGTTGTTTCTGAGTCTTATTGTGAAGGTTATGAAAGGCAGAATGTAAAGAAGAAGTAGCCCTGTCTTTGAACCATTGAACAATTTCAACATGTGTCCAAAACTTTTTTTTGTTAAGAAGGCTGATGCTCAAACCTGGGTTTTGTTTTCTTTTAAGGTTGGGTAGAGACAGAACAATGT
Organism: Notechis scutatus; assembly: GCF_049901735.1. Taxonomy (NCBI): domain Eukaryota; kingdom Metazoa; phylum Chordata; class Lepidosauria; order Squamata; family Elapidae; genus Notechis; species Notechis scutatus. Next base: position 48,149,286 of record NC_142011.1, read on the forward strand.
ATTATTTAGATAAAATGCCACAGGGAGAAATAAAGAGAGTGGTGACACTGGATTTTGTGTCTATTCCCATTGTCTCATCAAAATAGGAATCTCTAATTATTCCAATCAATAAGTAAAGCTTGCATATCAAATCAATTCATAACCAACAAATTTTTATAAAGAACAACAGTAGAGTTTTTGAGTCATAAAATTTAATAATTGGTCATAGATATATAGTGCAAGTAATCCTTGACTTATGGTCACAAAGTTTGAGCCGAAAATTTCTGTTGCTAAGTTGTTAAGTGAGTTTTGCCACAGTTTACAACCTTTCTTGCCCCTGTTGTTAAGTGAATCACTGCAGTTGTTACATTAGTAAGATGGTTGTTAAGTGAATCTGGCTTCCCCGTTGACTTTTCTTGACAGGTAACAAAAAGTGATCTCATAAGCCCCCGCACACACACACACACACTGCAACTATCACAAATAAGAGGGGTGGGATTCAACCGGTGTTACCGGTTCGGTGACCATGGTTTTGCGCGCGCATGTAAAAAAAAACCTAAGCTGTACCACCCGGACAGCTGAAAGGTGCTGTGCACAGCATTTGAAAATCCTCTTTTTTCCTGCTTTTTCAACCTCAATCAAGCTGTGCCGCGCAAAGAAGCTGAGGTTGAAAAAGCAGGAAATAAAGGTCGGGTAAGAACCCGGGCGGGTGGGTAGGCCAAACAGCAGCAAACGCAGAACCGGTTCTGTGTCTGCTGCTCTTCAGAGCTACCAGTTCTATAGAGCCAGGTACAACCGATAGCATCCCACTCCTGCATACATCTGAATTTGGATCATGTGATTATGGAGATGTTGCAATGGTCATAAATGTGAAAAAAAGTCATAATTCACTTTTTTCAGTGTTGTTGTAACTTTGAACAGTCACTCAACAAATGGCTGTAAGTTGATGGCTAGCTATAGTATATAGTAGAAATAATTTCTTTATTTTCACCAACTAATTACTCACCATATAAATCTGTATAGGTAAAATACAAGTGAATTATTCAGTATTATTCTTATGGAAAAGATAAACTGCCTGTTCTTCTATGATAGTAATTTAATTTATTGCAAGACCTTTTATCATACCAGTTTGAAAATCTTGATCACCAAGACTATTGACTCAAATGAAACGCTCTTCTCTATAAAAAAGAAATTCTTTTGTGGAGCTATTTCCCATTTTTATCCCTTTTCTCCTGCTTCTTGTTCCTATGGCACAAACACCATTCAAATATTGGGCCTCCCAGCAACCTCAAGAATGTACATGTTGCTGATATGGGCAGCAGCTCTACAAATCTCATTGATTTAGATAATCAGTTTAAATGCTAAAACAGCAGAGATAAAATTATTTTTAACTGCAGAGATTAAGAAAGCAGTTTACTGAGACAATATTTTGATGGCATTCTGTTGCTCCATCTAGTGACGAAAGAAGGAAAAGCAAGTCTTGATTCTCGGCAGAAATTCTGAATGTTTTGCATTCAACGAACTATTTTTTTGTCCTTTGTAGGCCCCAAATATATATAAAAAACCCCACTGTTTTATTTAATACCAAAGACCTTGCTATTTAAATATTAATGCTAAAATATGCTTTTAAAATAGCTTCTGTGGAGATTATTCTATGCAGTTATGGATCACATAAAATAGAAGCAGAAAGAAATACAGTATAGTAAAAGCATGGAAATGAGGATTAAAACCAAGCTGTAACTCCTACAAATCCATCACCATTATAGAAGGCTTACAAGTTCTTCCAAATCCCCACCTTAAAAGCTTCTCCCCACCCTTGTGTTTAACCTCTTGTCTTCTTTTTCCACAGAAAGGGTAGTTAGAGGGAAGTTTCTCAACAGATTGGTTGATGCTGCAGATTAGGAATTAGTTAAAGTAGTTTTATTCAGTCCGAGTGGTTCTATGCTCTTGCTGACTTTCCAGGTTATGAAAAAAAAATGATTATATCTAGCAGGTATTTAATTAGATTTGGGCTAAAAAAAAAATCTGGATCACCACTAGATGGCAGCAAAGGAGATCTTATCTGTCTTAACAATCTTTCTGTTTGGCCATCAAGATGGCATAGTTCTTAAAAAGCTGTTGTGCCTCCTGGTTACGGATCAGCATGCTGGACATCAAACTGGCTTTTATATGAGGGCTGTCTGTAGATCATCACTATTTTATGACATGGTTTAGGCACAATTGGTGATTGTATGTAAGTGTGGTTAAATAGGAGCACTCTTTCCTCTAGGCACCCAAGAGGGCACCATGTGTTTAAAGAAAGGAACCTTATCACCTTCCACATAAGTACTTATGCTACTGAGTTTAATATAAATGAATCTTGATGTGGGGTCTTAAGGCTTTTGCCAAGCTCAAATAAATTTATTTTTGTTAAAAAGTTTACAATGAAGCAAAATATGTGATTGAACATTATATTGGAAATTATTTTATCACACAATAATGATCAAGCAAGAAAGTCATTTAATTAAGGCTGATTCACAAATAATTCACTACAGTAAAAGTAGGTTAGTCTCCCCGGGTATATCAGCTTTCTGCAATCTGCCCCCTTAATCTGTTGGGATAGCAACTCCCAAATTTCCAACTCAACAAGGAAATCTGGTAATTGAGTCCAATATGGGAAAATGCTTTTCCCATCTTATGTCATGTAAAAAATCCACTGGTACTTTTATTTCCTTCCTTCCTTCTTTTCATCATAAGAGCTCACATATCCAGTTTTTTCAACTGCACATAAACAATAATCTATTCCTAGTTTCCTCCATCTCTTCCCCCTATCCTATCCCATTTCTTGTTATAATTAATTCTGAGGCTATCTCCTTCCCCACCACATCTTTTCTGGTTCATTGACCAGAACTGTGAAAACACTAGTCATCTTGATGTTTCCTTGAAAAATTAAGGTAGACAGTAGAAGGGAACAAAGGTTTGGTAATTTAATTTGTTTTCTCCAGGTCAACTTCTCTTGCAGTTCAAGGAGAAGCAAAGAGAGCAGCTAATAAGATTCACGTTTTAAAGTATCAAATAGAACATTTTTTTTCTATTTTGAAATATATAATGTACAAATATTGTTTTTATTTTATCATAGCTACATTGGGTAATACAATATTTCTCATTTGGGATGTTTTTTCTGGCTTCAGGTGAATATCATAGTTTTCATGGTCTTAAATTCGTCCCTTTCAATCCAACTGCTAACCACTACAGTAGATAAAAACTTGAGTCTCAGACCTGGGTTCATGTTGCTAAGCAAATTTGTGCACACCTCTTCTTTCTGATGTATCTTTCATAGATGGAGATTTATTTTGCAAATATTTGACATCAGTGAGTTCTGACCTGCACTGGCAATTTTGAACAACAAAAATTAATCACAAGCTCCCTTTACATCTTGGTTTTTAAGGACCCTCATGCTCTATTTGTCTTTGTTTCCCAAATGAGAACCCAATTTCGTTCGTTAAATTGGAATGAACAATGGTTAGGAAAGCTGTATTTCTGTCTTTCCTCTTGAATTGGTAATAGCATTGTTGAATCAAACCACTGATCAACAGCCTCTACAGTAGAATTAGACAAGATTATTAATTTTTTACAAAAAGAGAAAAGAACAAACAAAAAGAGAATAGCTGCATAGTTATTGCTCAGTATATAACCAATGATAAATTAATCATAAAAATGCATTACTGTTAACAATAAGGAAAATGATTTTAAAGGTATTTTTAATCTCTGAATTTATTGCCAGTTTCCATTATTTTGTTATTAAAAGATAACATAAATGCATTAATTCATCTGCAATGCAAGAATCAGGGGCAAAAACTTTCCCTGATGTATCAAGAAAGGCCTTCATTTCCCACCATCAAGCAGGAGGTTACTTCAAATAATGAGACAGGCTTCTGTCTTATTTTCAAACATAAGGATTTCTACAGAGTCCAGAACTGATTGGTGAGGATGGCAGTTGTTTAGTTCAACAGCTGAGCCATGCAGGACAGGAGTTATTGATTCAGGAAAGGAAGTGTGTGACACCAAATCAAAAATGACGAAGCAGCCAGGGTTGCTTGTAGTTTGTAGCTCCAGAGGAGATGAATAAGATGATTCCCTAGAATGGATTCCAATAGATTTTTTAAGTATCCTGTGCTAGGAATTCAGACCCCCAAAATATTTCAAAAATATTTAAAATCTTTAAATTATTATTATTTTTTAAAGCACCTTCCTTATTTTTATTGATTTTTTCAGTCCAGCATGGTCTGTTAGGGACATGATATTTTTGCATTATATCAGTTCTAGTTCTTTCCACATAGAGAAGTCTAAGCTGAGAAAGGAAGGAAAGAGAAATGCCAGGAGAACAGTCCAACTATATCAACATCCTCCTGGCAGTGAAATTAATACCAGGTTCCTTTCTCTTGAGATTTGTTCCTGGTTGGGTTGCAAGCAGTTCCTTCAATGTGTGTGCTGGTGGAAGCAGATGGTTACTTCATTCAATAGAAGCAGGCTGTGGATAAATGAGGCAGATAGCCATTCACAAATGAGGCTCCAGTCAATGGTATTCCCATCCAAACAAATGTTTCCAAGACTGATGGATCTGTCTGTGGTCTCTGCTGACACATAACAAGTTTTTGAACATGGTCTGACATGTTATTGTGTTACAGAGGGAAACAAAGAGGAGACAATTGTCTCAAAAGATCAAAATCTGTTTCTGAACTGAAATGTACCTGGAGGGGAGTAGAAATAACCAATCTTACGCAGGAAAATGACACTTGAAATGGCTTCCCTTTGCTTTACAGATTTTGGAGAGCTTCTAGTATGCCAAATGAATAACAACTTCCTCCTTCATCTCTAGGGTTATTAAGAATTAAATTTAGCAGTACCTACATCATTATCCTGATGTATGATATACTTCTAGATTAGAATGAACCATCATAAACCAAACAGTTGAGAAATTTTCCTTCTCGAAATTAGAAGTAATATAACTAACTGGGCCTTTATCACATCAAGGCCTTAGGAACAGACATCTGCAAATTGCTCAGAATGTGATTAAAATATGCTTCTGGCCAGGCACAGAGTGGGTCAGACAGTGCATTTAAGATTCAGATGTCAGCTTGTCCACAGTCTTGCCTGAAACAAACAGAATTTCATTTTTTTTCCAGAGACATGAGGCAATAAACTAAATGCAATTAGAAGCATTCATTCAATAGCCAAAATTGTGCATGAGCACATATTAGGATCCTATTGTTTTCTGTCAACAAGAAAATTGATAAAAAAAAGTTTTATTCTCCTCAGAGCCCATTGGAGTCACTGACACTCCACCTCTAGGAGTAGGGTAGAATCTGCTTGCTTTATACAGTATATTAAAACAAACAACTACAATTTGAATTTTCCAAATTAATATGTGAAGTGAAATATAATTATGTATGCATACCAGAACATTTAGGAACATGCTGTATAAAGATGTTTACTGTGGGGAAAATGTGCAAAAATATGTTCATATTTATTTGTGGACATTTAATTATTCTTCATTACAGTTGGAAAATAGCATAGAAGGGATTTATATCTGAAAAAAAACAACCCATAATTACAGACAGTAAAACTGTCCGATTTATCCAACTCGATTTTTCTTTTAAAGATCAGTAGTCTCCTGTCACCTATATGTGCAAAAATACTTGAGTCTCTTAGGGAACAGTCTGACAATATAGTTCAATCTGTTATCAGAGAGATAAAGAAGCTGTAATTTCTTAACTTCTTAAATTACAAGAAGAATGTTTTTTGCCTACTTTAACGTTTATGTCAGTTTTTCCAGAATCTTAAAAGGACACATGATTTTCAAATGAATTTTCTGTGACTTGGCCAGCAGAATGAAATGTGCTCCCAAATGATACAACCATAGATGTTGCCAGATACAGGATGGAGTCAGCCAGAGTGAAGAGGTCATAGCTAAAATCTGCTTGGTGCTCTGTGAGCTTGGTGGTTTGGTTGCTGACATGTCATTACCTGACTAGGTAACATCTGGTTGCATCTGCTAATGACAAAAGAAAATTCCCTTTCCAGTACTTTGCTCCTAAGAAGAATGAGGTTCTAATATAATGCCTGCCTTTGATATTAGTATTTGTGCAAAACCTTCAAAAATGAAAAGTGTCTTTCTAGTGGCTGCAAATAAAGCATTGACGGTTTCAAATGAACATCCTCAGCAGAAAGAATTGAATATAATCGTTTCCCAAAATTTAGGCATGTAAACACTATATATTAAAGTAGGTTTTGGAATCATGAGTTCTACAGAATTATTTGCATGACATTACAAATATATAATAAAGTTGTTTTGACACTGACAGCATTATATCACAAAATGGGGCAAACATTCCAGAGTTTTCTTTCATGCATAATTACAGTTAATGAAATACAAATATGTATAATTTGAAGTCAAATTATTACAGTATCAGACCACAAGCGAGAAAGAAGTTAAATTGGTTTTACAAAATCTTTTAAAAACATTCAGCTTAGCTTGAATGCAGAAAAGTGCAGATATAGTATGGAGAGCTACATAGCTTCTGATATGTTAATGGAACCACAAGGCTAAGAATGTATTGGTTGAATGCTTCTGAAATGAGATCAGGTCAGCAGTGGAAATCAGGAGTGGGATTCAAAAATCCCAGCAACCGGTTCGCTGCCCCATTGCTGGGTGGGCGTGGCCATGGTGGGTGTGGCCATGGTGGGCATGGCCTACCAGAGCTTCCTGTTTCCAGCTTCCGGTGGGCCTCCAGAGGCCGGGGGAGACCATTTTCATCCTCCCAAGAGTCCAGAGGCCTCCCCCCGGGCCTCTGGGAGGATGAAAATAGCCTCCCCTGGCCTCTGGAGGCCCACTAGAAGCTGGAAACAGGCCCAGAAGGCCTGTTTTTCCCCTTCCCAGAGCCTCCGCGCGGACCCTGCACTTATCTCCATCAAAAATGGGTCATGTGGAGATTCCTGGGAGGGGAGGGGCCAACCAGTCATTTGGAATACCAGTTCAGTGAACCAGATGTAACTTTAACATCCGGTTCACCCAAACTGGTAGAGTCCCACCCCTGGTGGAAATGATTGTAAACATTGCTTCACCTTAGACCAAATTTTGTAACTCTACCCTCAGTTATCACTTTGCAGCAACTACTTAAAGTTCATATAAGTTTAACCTGAAGCAATGATGCAATTTTTCTTACATGCTAGATATTATGTTCTTATATTCTTTGTTCAACTCTACAAAGAGAACTTGCTCATGCAACTATTTACCTCTTCAAAACTCATTTGTGATTTCAGATTGTGCTGTGGCAGTATGGATGCAAGACTCTTAAGGATGAAGCTGGATGCAAGACTCTTAAGAAGACTTCATAGGGCATACCATCACAAATCCAAGAAAGCCATTAGTTCAAATTTTGCTGATGTAGTGGAAATGCACATAGAAATGTGTGGTTTCCAAGGATAGAGAGGGAAAAACTCATTTGTGATTTCAGATTGTGCTGTGGCAGTATATGTGTCCATGCGTTAGAATCCATTTTTTGACATACCACTTGATTTGTCATTGAGTTGCGGTGGCAAACTGACACCTGATATTTTTTTTCCACTGCTGTCATGCTTCTTTTGTACATTAGAATATAATTAGTTGTCATATATCTGGTCCTAAATAAGCATGGGCAAATAGATTGCAAGGTCCAGTTGATTTTCAGTCTGAATAAAATCAAATTATGAATTAAGCTCTACTGTGAAAGCAGACACAGATAGATATTCAGACAGCCCTGAATGACACCACTCATTGCAAAAACATTTCCACTGCCTTCAGACTAAGTAAGGAGGGCAATGTGATTTGTAGGCATTCTTGCTTGTATCAGAGAGGATAAAGCTGGATGCAAGACTCTTAAGAAGACTTCATAGGGCGTACCATCACAAATCCAAGAAAGCCATTAGTTTAGTGGATTTAGTGGAAATGCACATAGCTGATTTAGTGGAAATGCACATAGAAATATGTGGTTTCCAAGGATAGAGAGGGAAAGTACTTAAAATTAATGCTCTCACAATATAGAAATGCTGGTATCTCTCTCTCTCTCTCTCTCTCTTTCTTTCTTTCTCTCTCTCTCTCTCCATTTTGAGCTGAAACCATTTTGGGAGCATCTTCAGGGCTGCCACAGCAAGGCTGGTTGGAGCTGTGGGAACATAATGGGGGCGGGGGGATAGTGATAGCTGGGGATGTGTAGCCAAAGCAACATTCTTTCCCGTGAGAGCCAAGGATGCTCTACCAGTGCTGGAGAGGCATGGACCAGATCCAGCCAGGATAGTAGCTGCGACCTGGTTGGACCTTGTGACAGATGTATGACCTGGGGGGGGGGGGGAAGAATTTTGGGGTTTGATTTGGATCCTTCAGAGTTGGGTTTTCCCCAGATGTGCCAATATGACACTAAATCCTCAGATGTGCCAATATGCCTAATAAATCTATGCTTTGAGGAATATGCCTGCCTTGGAGTTTTGATTCCGTTGGATGTGCTAACTGGCACACAGATTTCCCACCTGCTTAAAATTATCATGTAGGTTTGACTAGTTCATGTTGTGAACAATCCTGAGTTCTGAACTACAATGGTAAAAAATAAAAATAAAAACAAATGAGTCAATTTTGACTAACAACAAGATTACAAACTATTTTTCCAAAGAGCTACTTAAAAATGAATCAGCTCAGGCTGCATCCAGTTCAGTGGGTGCCGTTCTTGTTAAACTTAACAATGCTTGGGTTTTATTTGGAGTCTCATATACAAGAAAGCAAAACTAAAAGAAATTGAGTTATTTTTTGCACAGAGAAAATTTTGTGTTATGTCTGGAGCCAGAAGCTCAGAATCAAAATGTCAGTAGAAACATGACAAGATTTCAAGCACCAATTAAAAATGCTGCAATTTTTTGTTTATTGTCAAAAAGCCCACCCTCTTTTCAAAAAACTAAACAGACTCCAGATCTACCAGTGGAGGAGATCAAAGCAGAAAAGCAGCAATTGTGCTGAGCCTACTACTTAATTTGTCCCACTTCAGAGTAACAAAAAATAAATAAAGATATTTATTCCTCGCTACAGGGTTTTAATTGTCACTAATCTAATTGCTATGTCCAATTCTTGCTACATCTTTGCTCATTAAATGTTGTTGCTTTTCTGGTTTTTCTGTTTATTTCCAAGTAGCTTCTTTCTCAAGTTTTTCACACATCTTAGATCAGAACTACAGCCAATTTATACACCCAAGGAAAAGTTTACTTCTTTTCAACTAGCTACAGAGCAGTGTGGAAGGAAGAATGCTTCATCTCTCTAAAATATTCAGTGGTAGTATGTTTATTTTAAAAAGTGCTGATTTGCTAGCATTCAGGTAATCAAAATCAAATGGAACTAAATAAAAATATGAAGACAAAAACTCAGTAAAACTAGTAGCATTATTACTTATTTCATCCAAAACTGAAATGCTACTTAATCATGTAGTGTCCAAACTTATCGTTTCCATCCTGACATCCCCAGACTTTGTAAAGTGTGCTGTTAAAATGGGTATCACAATTATAAATTAAGGAATTATATTATTTCTCTATTACAATTCCCAAAAGACAGGTATATACAAAACCAAAGCATTGTTGTTGAGGTTTCTTATGGAGTCATTCTCCTGGTTTATGTTAGGCATTAAGAGGTGTGCACATAAACTGTGGTGATACAGTACTGCAGGATAATTCCTGCTCACTGCCAGGAGTTTGATCCAGCCTTTCATCCTTCTGAGGTCCATAAAATGAGGACCCAGATTGTTGAGGGCAATATGCTGACTCTGTAAACTAGCTAGAGAGTGATATAAAGCACTATGGAGCAGAATATAAGTGCTATTGCTGTAAACTGCTGCTACTGCCAGAATAAACAAAGGAACCAGTTCAATTGCAAAAACATGAAAATAATACATACTTGCATACATACATACTATAAATGATGAGAGTTCTTAATTTTGACCTCTTAATGAGAAGAGATTTCAGAAATATTCTAATTCTGCTACAAATTTGTGCATTGTCAGTGATGGGGGGAATAAACTAACCATTAAACTTAAAACTGAGTGATTTTTTCTTCAATATAAAATAAATTTTAATGATTAGAAAAAAATTGATAAGAGAAAAAGTGAGCTTTTTTGTAATCATAGATCAAGACAATTCTGTAATCCTTTGCTCTATCCATTTTGCATTAGTTGGCTATTTTTTATGCTCTCTTTAAAACTTTTTTTAAAAAGAAAAATCTGTTCTATCCAGAAGATGCTAGTGCTTGGATAGCAGCCATAATAGGATTGCATTTGTAATGTGTTTGCTAAAGTACTCCTTCCATCTGTTCTTGGATTTAGGGTTAAAAATAATTATTATCTACAAATTTCCATCAACAGACATGTCATTTACACAAATTTAGATGTGTTTGTACACATGCAAATTCATATATGGTCATATGATGAATCATGTATGTCCAATAGTGCAAGCAAACACATTTCAACATTTGCACACAGTCTCACAAAAATGTATATACCTTATTGCATGTTTCAAGTAGAGATTTTGGTTTTTACATTTGGACATTCTGTACAATTTGGCTAGTTAAACCTGCCCAGCTGGCTGAGCAGATGCTTTGGCCTTTGAGGAGGGGAGGAGGAAAGGCCTTCTCACATTTGGCCCTCACTTTCGGAATTCCCTTTCCCAGCCAAGTAAATAGAGCATGCCAATTGAGGGTCATTCCAAAGTCAAAATAAAATCATGTTTCTGTCATAGCATCATTTATTTTTTACTAGTGATCATGTTTTAACATTTTAATTTAATTTTTAGTGATCATTGTTTTTAATGGATTTCATATTGTATGATACCTTTGTGGAACATTAATATGTATTTTTGAGTACCTATGCACCATATTGTGTTATCTTTAAAAGTAGTCAAATGTATAGACACAAAATAAGAAACACCTACACAATACTCACAGAAGAACTGTTGTCAATGTTCAAATAGAAAGTCATGTTGGATGCAGAAAGCTTTATATTCAGTGGTGGGATTCAAAGATTTTTTACTACCGGTTCTGTGGGTGTGGCTTGGTGGGCGTGGCAGGATACTGTAAAATCCCTATTCCCTCCCCACTCCAGGGGAAGGGTACTGCAAAATCCCATTCCGTCCCCACCCCACTAACCTGCTTTCCAGCTCTGTTCTCCTGTGCAAGGCAACAAAAGAAGACCCAGCCAATCAGCTGGGACTCGGGAGAGAGAGAATAGATGGGGGCGGGGCCAGTCAGAGGTAGTATTTGCCAGTTCTCTGAACTACTCAAAATTTCTGCTACCGGTTCTTCGGAACTGGTCAGAACCTGCTGAATACCACCTCTGTTTATATTGCTACAAGTCCTTGTTGTGAAGGAATGTTGATGTCATGCATTCAAAGTCAAGTCTTCTCAGTGGAAGCACCTTCCTCTGCGAATTCCTACCTCCAAAAATAAGTTCAGCCGCTTAATTTTAGCCTACCAGGAAATGTTGGGGAAAGGAATGGAATCTTGAACTGTACTCCCAAGGAAGTAATGTTAAGTGGAATATACGATGGAAACACTGCTGAAATCTGAGTTTGGATTATCTGCTGTGTGGTTGTAACTCTATGGTTTCAGTCTTACTGCTGTGCAGTGGAACTGTATGCCCACTCACCCCAGAGAAATTTTAACTGAAGTATCATTAAAGCCTAACTAATAAAAGGTAAAAAAAAATTGTACATTCATGTCTGAGTCTAAGGGGCGGTACTCATCTCTATTTCTTAGCTGAGAGAGTCAGTATTGCCTGAAGACATTTCTATGGTCATGTGGCCAACATGACTACATGCCAAGGCAAATGAAACACCGAAGTGGTACTTATTTATCTACTCTCATTTGCAGGCTTTCAAACTGCTAGGTTGGAAGGAGCTGGAGCAAGGAACAGGAGCTCAACCTGTCGTGTGATGCTTGAGTCTCAAACTTGGGCTGTAATCTTTCCAGCTGACAAGCTTAGCATCTTTAATCACCGAGCCATTGCACCCAAGTAATAAATGAATGAATGAATGAATGTCCAAGTAAAATCGCATGAACATATGGACTGGCATGCAAATAGACTGTGTACGTATGCTTAAAATGAGGGATTAATAAAATCTCTTGAAAAAAAGATTGCACACTTTTCTCATTATACTATAATTACTGAGAGCAAACTAACCAGCCATGTTATAGTGCTACCACTAGAAAAGCATAAAATTTGCTTCTTTGATTGCTGAACTCCATTCTGCCATGGTAATAAAACCAGTGACTGGTGCGGTCTCTGTGCTTTAATGTGGATCAAGTCAAGGAAAGGATTGGTGAATTTTCATGGCTTTTTTCTCTTCCCACCAAGCATCAATGGCTGATGGGAAATCAATCCTTAGCCTAAGGGAGCCAGGGTTGGGCACAATTGTACATACTTGGACTGTTATACTTATCCGCCTGCTAATTTGCCTAACACATCACAGAATCTCTACACTATCAGTTGACCTATTTCTGATTTAGTGTTCTTCTGAGAAGGCCTGGTGGAGGGGTGAGGATTAAAGAGGGAAGGAGCAATTGGTAATATTGATTAGTCTTGTTACAGAATGGTGCTGACTCCAGTTCTGTCTTCACAACTGACAATACAATAATTCCTTTTGAGATGTCTATTGTTGCTCATTGTTGTTTTATCATTTACAACTTTGAATTCTATTTTAGTGGGAGACCCTTATTGGATAGGGAAAGACGGGACTAGTCAATTACTGATCTTGCTGTTTGCCCTTTGCTTGTTTGTTTGAGTACAGATAAGCTTTGACTTACAACAATTTGTTTAGTGACTGTCCAAAGTTACAACAAAGTGAAAAAAGTGATTTATGACTGCTTTTCACACTTACCACCATTGCAGCACTCCATGATCATGTGATTAAAATTCAGACACTTGACTAATGACTCCTATTTATGATGGTTGCAGTATCCCAGGGTCACATGTTCACCTTTTGTGACTTTCTGACCAGCAAAGTCATTGGGGAAGCCAGATTCACTTAAGAAACAAGTTATTAACCTAACATCTGCAGTGATTCACTTAACAAATGTGGCAAGAAAGGTCATAAAATGGGCTAAAACTCACTTAACAAATGTCTTACTTATCAACAGAAAATTTTGGGCTCAATTGTGGTCATAAGTCGAGAATTACCTATATGGAAAAAGTTCTGGAGTCGATGAATCCTTTCATAGAAAGAAAAACAAAACACTTTGCTTAAAGTATGCACACATAGACACAGACACAGACACAGACACACATTTAACCCTACCTTTTTATGAACAAAATACACAATAGAAACACTGTTGTGGGTTACAGACATAGGATGAACTTACAAGTGAGAGATTTAATGCCTTTAATGAAATGACACAGAAAGACAGTGTTCCAGGAAAGGAGAAGCTTTCATGATATTGGATAATTTGTCTTTTTTGAAGCAAGAAAGGAGAGGGAAGGGGAAAGGAGCTAGAACATAAGCATCTTGAAATAAGTCTGTTTTGACTGCGATGTCAGAATCATGGACTGTGTCAGCCCTTACATGGGCTTAACAAAGGGCTACAAATCTGACCTATAAAAGTCCAGGAGACCACTAGATAACAGTAATGATATAGGATGTCTCAAAATACAGTTGGGATGCCCTGCATACAACTCCCCTTCCCCTCCTAACTGAATTTTTTCGCTGCTATCTTAATAGTTATCCAATTGTTTGCAGTCCAGATCAGGTAGCGCAACAGTTTAAATATAAAAGCATGTAACCTTCCATGTAGACGTTGGAACTGGTGATTTGCTTATTGAGCCTGGATAACTTAGGGATTCTTATTCTATTACCTTGACTGTACTGCACCTTCCCAACTTTAATTCTTTTTTAGCATAATACAAGGGAAATAAAAATGTATCTTGCAGACCTGATGAAGGGTTTGATATTATCTATTTTTTCACACTTATTCTCTGTATTTTTTAAAAGGCAACCAAAACTCCTCAGTGCCTATAGGAAATTTTCTCTTAGATGGTATCCTCCAATAAGTCGTTTTTGCAAGGACAGGATGAGTGAGGAGAGGCAGACTTTTATTGCCTGCTTGCCATACTGTATCTCATAATGACCAACTTCCAGCATCTACTATTTGTATTTTAAAATATATAAATGTTAAATATAAAAAGTGCATCTAGCATTGCATAAAATTTGCCATCAAGATAAGGATTTATACTATATATGCATAAGAATTGCTGTGGAAAAATAATGACACAACATACTGCAAGAAGGTGAAATTGAAGATTAGTTAACATCTAAAAAACCTATCTGATAATGATCCAGCAAAAGGGGTAAGACCAGGAAACTACAGGCCAATTAACTGCTTACCAACAACTTTCAAATTACTAACTGGTATGGTATCTGATGCAGTCTGATAACATCTGACTGAAAGCAAGCTCTTTCCACCCAAACAGAAAGGAAACAGCAGAGGAACAAAAGATCAGCTCCTAATTGACAAGATTCTAGAAAACTGCAAAAGAAGGATAATCAGCTTCAATGTAGTGTGAATTAATTACAAGAAGCATTTTATCCTGCCACATGATTGGATAATCAAATGCCTAGAAATAACAGGTGTCAGTAGAAATCTCAGAAGCTTTGTGCAAAGATCAATGGAATGCAATGGAAGACAAAGTTGCTGGTCAATTGTGACAGATTGAGACAGGTTAATGTCAAGAGAGGAATCCTTCAAGGAGACTCTTAAGCACTATTGTTTGTCAATGCACTGATTCCTCTGTCAACGATACTGAATAACTCAGGCCATTGCTATCAAACATTAAAAACATTCGCCAGGCTATCCCACCTCCTTTACATGGATGTATCCAAACTCAGTGAAGGAAATACCAACAAAACAATTAACATCTAGGCAATTCCAGTCCTTAGATACACAAATGGAACAATGGATTAGAGTTAAGCAGGGCTAAAAGCTCTGGATAGGAAGGCTAGGAAAATAATGACAATGAATCATGCTCTTCACCCTCGGAGTGACATTGACAGACTCTACTTACCAAGAAAAATAGGTGGACATGGAATGTTGCACATACATCAGATGTAGAATAAGAAAAAATGGCATTGGAAGAATATCTGAAGGACAGTAAAGAAAATGCCGCGAAGCTAATATACCAGAAAATCTTATTGCATACTGGACCAAACTGGTCTACAAGAAACCCAAATGAAGAACAGAAAAGAGACATGGGAAAAAAAACATATTACATGGCCAGTACATTAAAAAGATTAAAATGCTCTGAGACTTTAGATTTCCAACAGACAAATAATGGCCACATAGTCCATTTAATGACAGTTTTGCTAAAGAATTGTCATTAAGAAAAATAAAAATCAGGATAGTGGATATTGCAGTACCTAAGATTGGCAACATAGAAAAGCAGGAGAAAATAATAAAATACAAAGACTTGCAAATTGAAATAGAATGACTATGCCAAAAGAAAGCAAAGATAGTACCCATAATAATGGGTGCAATTCGAAAACCTATGGAGCATCGCTTGAACACCATTAATAGTGATAAAAATCCCCATCAGTCAATTGCAAAAGGCAGCTTTAGCTGGAAAAGCTTACATCCTGCGAAGATACCTTTAACACCATCAAACAATATGGGAAGATGGATAAAAAAGCCAAATCCAGTCTAAACATCTGGCTGACTCTGTGATCAACCATAAGAATAATAACAATCTCAGTTGTGAAGCCTCTTTAATTTGTAAAATGTTGCAAAGGGTAAAGAAAGTGTAATGTTCCCCTGAGGAAGGGACAGTTGACATTTGGAGACTCTGAGAGGACTCGGTTGATTTCAAAACAGACAAACTGATCTAATGGGAAAATGGAAAATAAATGGATAATAAAATTAGGAAAAGGAATGGCTACCTGTGGCTACAAAGGTGTCCAGAGACCTTCTTTAGCAATACCGGTGCTCTCTGTCCATTCTTACTTTTGAAAAATAAAAGGTTGCTGTAAAATATTAGGAAGCTGATCTGTTTTAAAGCAATGTTTTAAAAACAACTTGAAAAGCACTGGCTTAAACTACATTACATTCTAGCATCGTATTTATTTGTAGAAATCCCCTTGGGCCCAACTGGGAGGGTAAATAATATATAGTGATTGCTGTATGATACAAAATTCATCTGGTAAATGGATGATCATGTGACTATCGTTCTTGTAGCTTTGATTTTGGCTTCTCTTTGATTTTGCTGATTCAGTAAAAATTCATATTGTGCTTTTAAAAAAAGAAAAGAAACATGTATTTTGTTTTTTGTACAGAGTGGTACTTTCACTGAGACATTTTCTCAGTGAGTCTGAAGGCTTTGTTCCCAGATGAGCTTTCATAAAAAGTTTAAGCAGAAACATTTTCTTTAATGTGATCTGTATGTTTTTCATAATTTCATCCAGAGTACCCCAAAAGAGCTCACATTGTTTGGGTGTGTCTCTGAATTAGTGCTCTGCAAGTGCTTTAAAAAAAAAAAAAAAGGATTACTTACTTTGTACTTCATTGCCTGTTACTGAACAGCTTTATTCTTTCTATATTCAAAATATAACACAAACAAAGAATAGCACAAGAAATGGGAAGACCATGTTAAATAGCTCCTTCTGGCTTTCCCATAACAGAGATTTTTGTCCCTGTACACCATACGGTAAGTCTGCTAATACTTGATTATTTGCATTTACTTACATTTGCACACTGTTAGGGCTCACAGATCAACAACATTTTTGAGTACCATCATAGGATTTGGCACAATACCCCCAGTTTAAAAAAAATAAAAATAAAAAAATGACTAAAGGCATGAATGCTGTGATCTTGCAAGATTCTGTGTTAGAAATGTTGATGAGGTTTTAAATATGTATGCCATGTTTTGGTATTATGGATACCATATCAACCATAGGTACTGTGGTTCCAGCCACTGCTAAAATGTTTTTCAAGTACAATTTAACATTTATTTATTGATCCTCCACTTGTATGACTTTATCGGGAGGGCAGCAACATTTCTTGTGTAACAAAGGGGGAGGATTAATTTCCTTCATTATGCCTGGATAACTGTTGCTAAGGCTGCTGATTACCATGCATAGAAAGCTAGCAAAGCCCTAGGTCCTCAAGAAGTACAGATTGCTCCATTGATTAATGACATAATCCTTAGGTGCAATTTGGGGAGGGGGAATCAGATGTCAAGATAACCTTGAAATCATCATGATAATGATGGATCTGTCCTGTTCAAGTATGTCACCCTATTGGGTGGCAATTTCTGTCTAGGACTGGATTTGCTTTATTCCTCTTTAGCACTGCATTTGAGTTTCAGCCAATCTATGTGGAGTAAAATTATGAAGATGAGGAGGTCGTCTAACTTATTGCTGCTAAGCATGTCATCACCAGTCCTGAAGGTCGTGCTGTATTTAGTTGCTCATTGCATTCCACAGTGCAAAGCTGCACCAGCAGTTTAATTCCCAAAGAGCACAAACAGGAAGAAAATTCTCCATTATTCTTCATTTCATCTTCAACATACTGCCTTGCCTGCACAGTATGCAACCTGCTATGTACAGTACGCTGTGTATTTGGTCACACTTGCTAAAGCTATTTATTATACCTGTTAATCTGACTATCCCTCACCTATTAATTCAGCATCATTAGACAATGGCACGTTAACGTTGTATCCATCTAAATGAAATTATATTGCTTGTTTCAGTGATAACAAATCTAACTTATTTTGTATGCTTGGTGATGTCGGAAAACCAGTAATGCTTTGCGAAGCTCTAGACAGCAAGGCAGTAAAAGAAATGCTGCATACTAAATACATTTAGGCATGCTTCCTTCTCTCTCTCTAATATATAGATAAAGGGCAATATAGCAGAAATCAATATTGCAATATTGCCATGATCTTCTGTGAAGGCTGCACCCATCTCAGAAGACTCCTTGCAACATTTGAGGGGCAAAAAGCATCCATAAAATGCTGTATAAAAGAGAGCTGCACAAAGCACAGAGCTTCCAGCAGCCAAAGAAGAATGAAGCAGAGTGGAGCAGGAAAAGCCTGGGTAGAGATGCTAAGGTATATTCTCCTTGTCTAACATAGACTGGAATCAAGTCACCGTGCAAAGCCAAAGTTCCAAGTAGTGGCAATTGCTGCAAGGCTTAATATATAACCGACTGCAAGAGTCGGAAACACAGCATCAGGTCCAAAGGGATGGGTGGCTTCAGTAGGTTGCCGTCAAGGCGCAGGTAGCGAAGACGTGGCACATTTTCAAGATCTGAAGATGCTGCATTAAAAGAGACCAGAGAAGTGGGGCATATCTGAGTCCCATTGATTTCTGAAGGCAAAAGAAAAAAAGAAAAAAACCCACAGGTAAGTAATAAGCTAGGGTTAGGGAAGTTACAGAGATCATCTGTTTCATATTCCAATCTGCTCTTTCAGCATTTATTATTCATCAACTAATTATTGACAGAGTTATTCAAATACAATATTGTATTATTGCAATAGTCCCTTCCAGCTTAAAGATATTTATAATTCTACTCCTCTGTTTGAAATCATGGAGGAAACTTCCCTCGCCGGCAGTAAACAAAGCCTTTTCTATTCAGTTTTTCATTCCCATGCTTTTTTTCCCCACATTCATTTAATAAAGGGTCTATATAAATCACTCCTAAATACTGAGTATCTACAAAAGCAGATAACAGTTAGTGTAAAATAGAAGTATAAAAACAACGTTCTAAAGCTCCTTAGAACACCTGCAATGTTTTATAATAGTTAGGATTTTAATCTTCTCTATAACTTTACAAGCTATAGCTTTTTTTGTTCTGCTTTAAGATATTAGAAATGTGCAGTGAAGACCAGGGATGAACAAGCTAGTACATGCACTTTCTTTGCTCTAACTTTTATTATCCCTTCCCTTCCTTCTATACACACATTGATGGAAAACTGTAATACAAAGCCTTTTGTTTCCATGAAGGATTCCTACATATTTTAGAATTCTAAATTGTGCACTGAAATTTCAGGAATATAAAGGTTCCCTGTTGCAGAACACCACAGAGTGAATGAAGATGGAAAGAAAAGTTAGTAGCATCATATTTCTTCATATCTATGCAATACAGCCTAAAACACAAAACATTTATGGACTGCTTTTCTAACAAGTATGTTTGTTATATAATATACTTACCTGAATGCTTGTCTTCAGGTGTGCATTTGATTCATATTTCATTATTAGAATGTTGTTATAATGAGATCTACATCTACATATTCAGAATTTATAAATACAATTTATTAATTGTGAATGATATTGATAACTCAGAAATTTGCACTAAGCTCTCCTTATAGAAACCAAGTTATTGTGCCTTTTGTATAATCATCTTGGAATAAATCAAGTACTTTTTGTTGACTGGTTGCAATGTGGGGCAAATCTAAGAGCAAATGGGAGGGCCAAAAACTGGATCTGGAGTTTCCTTCTCTGGATAGCTCTGACTTCTACGCCTTCCACATCATGCTTATCAAACATGGTAAATTATATAATCTTCTAACCAGTATAGTTGAAGTGCAATAAACTTGCAGGATATTACTTTATACAAGATACAAGATTATGCTGTACTGATCATCTAACCACTCGGTGGCGCAATGGTTAGAGTGCGATACTGCAGGCTACTCTGCTGACTGTCGGTTGCCTGCAATTTGGCAGTTCAAATCCCACCAGGCTCAAGGTTGATTCAGCCTTCCATCCTTCCGAGGTGTGTAAAATGAGGATCATGCTGGGGGCATATGCTGACTTTGTAAATTGCTTAGAGAGGGCTGTAAAGCACTATGAAGTGGTATATAAGTGTAAGTGTTATTGCTATTGCTATATTAGACCATTGAAAAGCCCCACTCAAGCACATTATTAATAAACTACAGGCCATTTTGGACAATGACATTGCACTTTCTCAGACAGAGTAGCAGAACCCATATCCACATATAGATAACCACCCAATATGAAGCAGATTCTCACATGCAATAAAAAAACAATAAGAAGATTATGTTAACAAGCAAACAAGACTATGTAATAAGCCCAGTTGTCTATTTTACACCAGCAGTGCCATACAGATTCCAGCAACTTCATACATATGATTAGAGGTACCATTACATGTTCTTCCTCTAATGAAATCTATACCATCATCTGCCAACATTGCCCCTCTGGAGTCTACATAGAACAAATAAGACAAACTCTGCACAAAATAGCAATAGCTATTATATATTGATTTACAGTTTTCTTGCAGCCCTTTCTAAATGGTTTACAGCAGGGATGTTAAACTCAAGGCCCGTGGGCTGCATCTGGCCTGTGATGTGGCTGGATCTGACCCAAGGGGCCATCTGGGTCTACCCAGTGCAAAGAGGAACAATCAGGCCAGTGTCTTTGGCCCAATCTACTCAGTGCGAAGAGGAAAGATCAACCCAGCATGGCTTTGGCCCAGTCTACCCAATGCGAAGAGAAAACATGCCGGCAGTTTGGGGAGTGGCATCAAGTTGACCACACCCACCCAGTTGGCCACACCCATCTGACCCCCCCGAGGTCAACTACAGCTCTGATGGGGCCCTCAATGAAATTGAGTTTTACACCCCTGGTTTACAGTGTCAGCATATTGCCCTGTACAAGCTGGATCCCCGTTTTATTGATCTCGGAAGGATGGAAGGCTGAGTCAATCTTGAGCTAGTGAGACTTGAACTACCAAACTGCTGCAGTCGGCAGCCAGCAAAAGTAGCCTGCAGTACTGCATTCTAATCACTGTGCCACCACGGCTCAAAATAATGAATGGATACAAGTTTAACATCAGGATCAAAACAGAATTTCTGAGGACTGTTTCCAACACAATGGCTGGGCTGGGAATGACAGTAGTATGGTAACTGTCCCCTCTCTCTGGACTTACTGATTCTGTTATTCTGTTATATTTTTTACCTTGTTTCTTTTGTTTCTGTTATTTATCTTTTGTATTTTTCTAATCTTTCCTCCCTTTTTGTATCTTAAAGCAGTATTATGAAAAATAAATTTAAAAACATTAGTATCTGCTACTAGAAAATATTTTATCCTTACTGTTCAGACTAATGCTCGGAAATGTATGCACAACTTTAAAAAACAACCTTCAGTTCTTTTAATTTAAGATGTGAAAGAGTGTTATGATTGTCTACTGAAATTCTGGGTTTGAAATAAGATTCAGGTCCTTCCTATATAAGGTCCATCTTATAAGGACATTTTATTGACCTACAGAATTGCCAAAAATTTAACTTGAAAGAAAAACCAACCCCAAGCTTTTGGGGTTGGTTTAAACTATAGCAGCTCATTATATTCTTTATTACTTCCTTGTTAAGACATTCTGGAAGGAATTCTGCATTTCTTAAATGCAGATGTTTTCAATTAAGGCAACAGATGTTGGGAACTCCTGCTGAACATACTCCTGGGAACAGGAAGAAGAAATGTTTTATTTTTCTACAGCTATGTTGATGTATTCTAAAGGATACAAACTAATCTATTAAATTATTAAGGCTTTACCCAATAGTATGCGAAATATACGTTGATTTTAAAAAATCACATTTAAAGACACAAAATGTGAAAACTCATTGATATTTTTTCTCCGTACTCCTTTACACAGTCACTCATTAATTTAAATTAATATAAAAATAGTATGCAAAATAATTAAAATTGCTTTGATTTGCAATGATTTCTCAGCAAAGAGAAAAATCTTGGGAAAATAAATCAGTCCTAAAGCCAAAATCTATTAGCTATAGATTGACAGAAGCCGCAGAAAAGTAAGTGGACGGATGCTGACTTTTCCCCCTCCCTTTCTCTTTCTTCCTATATCAAAGAAACATAAAAATAATTTCCATTTTTGTTATATGGAAAGATCTAAATGTTTCTTTATATGGCAATAGTACAATTTGCATGGAAAAGAACAATTTGCTCTCAGTCTGACTCCTCTCTACTCTGCCACCCACCCTGTTCTGTTCAATCATCAGTCATAAAGTTACAGCTTTGGGCAAGATGGAATTTATAATTTCGTGGAATCCCATGGAGTTAGGAGCAATGAGGGAGAATAAGATTTCTTACTAAGGTTCCCTTGAAAGCATCAACAGAAGTAAGTCATTTTGGAGTTTTTAAAATGAATGTTGAGTCATGAGATAATCTACCTCTTCCCACTCCCCTTTCCCCCCACAAACAGGACCTCTTGTAGATCTAACCAATTACAGACTTGTGCCAACTCACTTTGAATTGAGTTGTCATTCATGTAGAGGTGCTCCAGCTTGGGGCTGATATAGGGGATGCTGGTGAGGTTGTTGTATGCCAAATGCAAAACCAGCAAATTGGTGATGTTGAAAGTGTTGATAGGCAATCCTTTGTCAGACAGTTTATTATAGTTAAGCCTGATGAAGGCCAAATTGGAGAAATCTTTGAAGTAATCGTTGGGGATATTATCAATTTGATTCTCATCAAGAAAGAGCTGGTGAATGGCTTTGGGAACCCCAGGAGGCATCTTGCTTAGCCGATTATGAGCCAGGTTGAGTTGCATGAGGTTCTTGAGCCCCTTGAAAGTGTTCTTTTTGAAGTCTCCATTATCCAGTTGATTATGATGAAGATCTAAAAGGAGGAGGTGATCTAACTTGCTGAATACATTTTCAGGGATTTTGGAGATACGGTTTCTGCTCAGCCTAAGTTGCTCAAGATTGGGAGGCAAGTTGTTGGGCACTTCCTTAAGGAAATTTTTTTCCATGTACAGAAAGACAAGATTATCCAACTTTTGTAGTACTTGTGATCCCACTGAATCAATGCGGTTGTTGTCCAAACTGATCCATCGCAGCCCTGATGCATTCTTGAAAGATTCTTCAGAGATCTTATCAATGAAATTGTTTTGTAGGTACACATATTGGGCCCTGGGTGGGATGAGTGGGACTTTTCTCAGGTTGCGGCTGTCACAATAAATGGCTGAAGGAAAATCTGGGGGGCAGAAGCATTCTCGGGGACAATCTGGAAAAACTGAGGGTGGTCCTGGGGGAAGAGGTGGAGGGAACTCGGTCGGTTCAACTGGCTCAGGGAGTGAAGGAGTCGGACGTTTCTTGGGAGGTTTGGGAGGTTTGCGCCTCTGTCCATTTACCTCACAGATCAGCAAAAAAATGAGTGGGAAAATCAATCTGGCAAACCTCTTCATGGCTAAATAGAACAAGAAGAAAGAAAAGCAAGCGTTAAAAATATACTCCTTCATTCATTCATTCATTCAATAATAAGTCAATATTTTCCTACATAGACTGTTCTTCTTTTGTTTTGCATTTATGTTTGCAAATAGAATTTTGAGAGCTTGCAAATCTGGTTAAAGACAACAGTTCAAAATATTGGATAACAACAGGCTGGGGAAATCTGCAATAGAATGCTTGAACTTAGGAGTCAGCCACCTGTTATACTTAAGTGTGATCGAACTGGGATGGGACAGAAATTTTGGAATATACAAAACCAATGCTGAAAAAAACCCATCCATGAGGGATGGCGTCAATGAGAATGGTAGTCACATACTTCCAATAGTTGCAGGGAGTTAACAATGATGGGGTTACACTACCAATGAACGCTCTTGGATCACCACATGCAAACATACAACGCCAATGAACCCTCTTGGATCAGCACATGCAACATAGAACAGCATATTTGCCAGGCCTTGGATGCACGTAGTCCTCGACTTACAATAGTTTGTTTATTGACTGTTTGTAGTTACTACAGCACTGGCTTATGACTGTTTTTCACACTTACTACTGATGCAACATCCCCATAGTCAGATGATCAAAATTCAGACTCTTGGCTATTGATTCATATTTATGATGGTTGCACTATCCTGGATCATGTGATCAACTTTGGTGGCCTTCCGACAAGCAAAATCAATGAAGAAGCCAGATTCACTTAACAACCATGTTACTAAATTAACAACTGTAGTGATTCAGTTAACAACTGTGGCAAGAAAGGTCATAAAATGGGGCAAAAATTCACTTAAGAACTTCTGTTTCTCATTTCCCACTTTCCATTATCACATCTCTTGCTTCCCTGACCCTATTCATACTTCACAGATGATGGAGGAAGCTGAAGTCACTGTCCATCTCTCTGCTTTAGTCTGTTTTGTCCTCATTAGTGTGGACTTTTCTCTCTGAATAGGTCTCTAACCTTTATCCCAGGAGGGCAATGTATTTCGCTAAGAACAGAAATTTTGGGCTCAGGTATGATCAAGGGCTACCTTTATTTGTTCTTTTTCCCAGCCATTCATTTGGAGCACAGGATACAAAAGGGAGGAGGACTGCAAGGAAAACATATTGCCCTTCTGGGATAAAGGTTAGAGACCTATACAGAGAGAAAAGTCCACATGAGGACAGAACAGACTAAAAGCCTGCTTGCTTTTGGGGGCACAATCTCAAAAAGTTCCTAGATTCATCAAGCTTTCTCATCATCCTGACCAAATTCCAGAAGCAACCTATCCATCATCCATTATTAACAATGACATACATGGCAAAAGCATATTGCAGCTCAAGAAAAGTTGATCTTGAAAGAAAAAGACTTATATGGGAATACCAACTTCCCTGAGAGTGCACCCTGGAAGAGTACATATAGTGGGAATTGCTCCATCAATAAAGCTGTAAAGGCTTTACAGGGTTCCAGTTCTATGTCCTATCATTGTCTGCTATGATATCAGCAGGATGACGAAGCCTACCTGGAAAGTGACTCCATAGAGGAAAGTGACCCCATAGAGCAGGGGTCCCCAACCGCCGGTCCGCGGACCGGTACCGGGCCGTGAACAAGCCTTACCGGGCCGCTGGTTGCTGGCGCCGCCATCTTTTTGGTAAAAGAAATTTTTCGTCAAAAAAGATGGCGGCGCAGCATTTTCGGTGAGCTTTCCGGGTAGAAAGCCATTTCTACCCGAAAAGCTCACCGAAGTGCTGGCGCCGCCATTTTTTGACGAAAATCGCCGGTGACATCACCGGAAGTGATTTTTCGTAAAAAAATGGCGGCGCCAGCTGACGCCGGAACCGGGCTGGCGCCCAGCTGACGCTGAACCGGGCCGCAGGCCGTCGAAAAGGTTGGGGATCCCTGCCATAGAGGACTAAGCAGAAGCACACTGGCAACTGCTGTTGAGATTGCAGGGTTCTTTCATGTAAATGCATGGAATATGATGTGCCATGAGCCCTTTGCCTTTTGGAAAAAAAGTATGTGGACAGGAAACAAAGACGGAGAGAAAGTAAAATTAGCAATAGCCGGTAGCCAGAGAATGTCAGGGTTTGGGAGGTTTTTGTGCTAAGGAGAGTCTGAAGACAGAATGGCACCACTTGAATGATGGATTATGGCTTATACTTTGACTGCATATCCAGCCCTCATTCCTTGGGGATTATTTATATGTATGGATATCGTAATGGAATTTCATGTTGGTTTCATGTTTGTTCTGCTCTAAACATCCAGATATGGCCAAAGTACTCACAAGAATCTGGACTGAGATTCTCAGCTTAGTCACTGATTTAATCACTGAGAAGCAAAGCTGTGACTAAAATGGCCTACTGCCAGCAGAGATTTCTTCCAAAAGGTAAAGGACTCATGGTACATGATATTCCAAGCATTTATAAGAAAGAACCCTGTAATTTCAACAGCAGTTTCTAGGGTGCTTAGTCTGCTTAGTCCTCTATGGGATCATTGTTCCAGGCAGGTTTCTTCATCCTGCCGATGTCATAGCAGACACATGTGGGGATGGCTTCTTCCTCTACGAGGTAACCTCATCCCCTGCACACAAAGTTATACAGGTAAGATAAGACACAATCTAAAGCAAGATTTGGAGACAGGGAAAATTATTGCAGCAAATCTATCACGGTTCCTTCTGTCTTTCACAGGCGTAACAGTGTCAAGTACTTCATCCAGGTATCCAACTGCAGCCACATGAGAATTGCAGTTGGGATATTGTTGTTTGGCAAGTTAAAGCAACTGTCAGCTGGGAAACCATTTTTCTTTGAGGCTTCTGAGCTGCCACATTCAGTGCCTGGGAAATTGGGAGGGGGACTTCAAGGAGCAGTGGAAAATTAGCCACAACAACATTCCTTTTTCAGAGAGTCAAGGACATGTTACTCTGCACGTGGAGGGGAGTGTCTGGGGATAGTCTCTGGTTGGAATGAAGTAAGGACTGGACCATGTGATGAACTATTGGATTGGATTTTGGATTATCTTTGGGCTAAGGAAAACCTGGAAATCTCAGATTCAGGTTTTCCTCAGATGTGCCAATAAAATCTCTGATAAAAAATCTCTAATAAAATGGATCTTTGAGAAGATGACAGTCTTGGAGTCTTTTAATTTGGAGGTTGTTACTTGGAATGCTGACAGCAACATGACTGTAAGGATGCTGAGCAAAGAACCATTAGCTATTGTTTAAGTTCCCAGTTATCCTCTCGAGACAATTTGTTTTTCTAAATGTTTCCTTTGGGTGCAAATTTTAATTACTTTAAAATTAATTCTAGTGAATTATATGTCTGAGCAATATAAAACCAGATGCCTATGTGTGATATATTTATACCGCTAGAGTGTCATTACTGGGAATTGAAATATGTGGTGCCTTCTCCTTTATCAAAGAAATGTTGCTGTTCTTTTAAATATGTATTTCCTCCAAGTAAATCAACAGGAGATATATTTCTGGAACTGATTTTTTTATGCCATTAAAAGGTGCGTATGTCAGATTTCATTAATATGATAGGACCACCACAAATCTTGCCTATAGTTTTGTTTCCTGAATTCCACAAAGTCTTAGTTGCAAAAATGCATTATTTTTATGACAACAGCATTTTCCTTACTTCTTTTTTCAGAGTTGAGATATCAAATAATTTTTTTGTGATCTTAAGAAAAATAACATGCAATCATCAGGTTTTACATTCCAGAAGCCTACAAAGAATGACCTACCCTATCATGATGTCCTTGCTTTTACAGGATCCTTCCATTCCTAAAGCTAATTTCATTCCAGTAATTCATTTTAAGATGTGATGGCCTTTCCCTAGAGCATTAGCAATGTTAGTTAACACAAAAATATGAGATTTATGTTCAGTTGCTTTACATTTTTAAACTTAGAAAATACTTGTAATTTGGATTGTAATTAACACATGAAAAGTGTTAAAATTGGTTTTATTACTTTAATAAAATAGAATGTCCACTTCTTGTGACCTGTAAAATCCATCTAGCAAGCTTAGCTGGTTTATCACAAAATGGCTGCTGCAGAAAAATATCCAGATATTAAAAAAAAACAAAAAACCAAGGGTAATAAATAAACAATTTGCCTTAGATTCTTTTTTTTTTAAATAAAAGTTTTATTAATTTTCAATAAACAAACATACACAAACAAAACACAAAACATGAAAACATAAAACTTCTTTTTGGAAAGCGGCTTAGTCCCGGGTTACATCTTTTTGTACAAACATAAATCAAATTCATGCTCACTTTATATACCATTTCATATCTTATTTACCATTCTATATTTTCTGTTTAGCTTCTCCCCTCTTTTCACTCTCTTAATTCTATTTTATTTATTTCATCTCGATTTAAATCATTATACTTGTATCTTTTGTCCATTCTGTTTCAATTATCAATTTATCTTTTCTCTTTAACACAAAATTTCTCCTGTAATCACTGATTGAAATATGACGCTTTTATATCTTTCCCCTAAAATTAACACTTAAAATAATATATAGTTTTCATTCTGATTCTGCTTAGTACATTCTAAAGCTACGTACTACATTTTAAAATAATAAAATAATAAGTTTATAATATAATTAAAACAATAATCCATAACAAATTAAACTCTATCATTAAATGTTAAGCATTTTACACATTCCCGTTAATATTAATATTATTAATTAATAATAATATTAATCTCCATTCTCTTCTGTATTCCTCTTTTCTGTTGCTTTCTGACATTGTATCGATTTAATAAATAAATCATATAATGTTCCAGTTTTCTAACTTTATTTCAAATACAGATACAACAATACAGTCTTATGTACTTTTGCAGAATCTCTTTTTTAATTATGTTTTTACCCTTTATCTCTGAAAAAAACCTGTTTCTTTACATCCTGTTTCAAACCTTTGTAACTTCTCTTCACTTTTCCCCTTCCTTTCTTCTCCGATCTAGCCTTTTTACCCCCCCGTCTCTTGACCTCCACCCTCTTAATCTCCATTCTCTTCTGTATTCCTCTTTTCTGTTGCTTTCTGACATTGTATCGATTTTTACCTTATTTTTTCCCTTTTTTGGTTATTCTTTTAAGTCGTAAATTCTCCATTCTCTTTCCCCTCTTTCCCTTTTCTTCCCCAGTTAAAGTTGTTTGTTCATTAAAGATGGCTTCTTCTTCTTCCTCCTGACCTTCTTGTTCTTGTAATTCCTGATAGTTAGAAATCGCCATTTCTAAGAAATGAAAAACAGATCCAGAAGAGCCCTTCCCTTCTTGTTCCTCTTCTTTTAGCTTTTTAAATTCCACTTTCAATTCTTCAACAGATAATGCCATTGTAAAAAATTTTTTAAATAACCCAAATGTTTTTAATCTTTCAAATAATAATTTCCAAAGGTCCCAAAGTCACCAAGCAATCCAGATCAACACAAGCTGTTTCATTTAGCACTTTCTCCTTTTTATACTTTCTCTTCCTGGGGTACAGTTCAATTGCAAAGTTCCAAAATGTATCTTTTAGAAGTCTTATTACAGTTTAACTCTGATCTTATAAGCTCCAAGCAGCCTCCTCCAGCGAAGTCTTAATATTAATTCTTTACCTCTCCCTTCCCACTTATAGCAAAAAAAGATTTTTTTTTCCAGTTCCAATGTTCAGAAATCTTTAATGTCCCCTTGGCTTTAATTTTCAAATTTAATTACCTGCTGATGCAAAAAAGGTTTTTTCTGATTTCCATCTGCTATCTCCATAGGGAAGGAGAGTGAGAAAAAACAAAACTTTCCCTTTTAACTTTCATCCGCCGCTTTTTACGATCTTCTTTGGGAACAATGTATCTTTAATAGAGTTAAGTTTCCAGGGTATTTAGATGTTACTTGTTATCCTGGTTCAGCCAAAAACTTTCACTTTCTCAGCTTCCTCCTGCACATTCTTGTCCAGCTGAAAGCTTCTTTGTGGCGGCCATTGCTGACCACTGCTCCACTGCTTTTGGAAAAGGGAGTTAAGCCAGCTGAAGAGGGGGGTTGCGATTCCCCCGGATCCCTGCTGGATCTCCCCTGTCTTCAGTCACCTCTACAGGGTAACTATTAGCCCCCAAATCCGGCTGGATCGGGGGCACTCCAGCGGCGAGCGCAGCAGAAACCGCGCACGATCGCGGATTCCTGCTGCCGAAGAAGCCTTGCAAACCAGAAGTCCAACAATTTGCCCTAGATTCTAAGAATAAAGGAAAGGCAATGTCTGATTTCCAAACTAACAACATTATTCCTTTTAATCCATAGTTCTATCTATGTAAGGATTCCTCCAACATTATTTTTGTCTTTCACACTTCCCAAACAAAAGGGGCATGTTTTGTCTCTTTTTCAGGCTCCCCACCATTAGCACATTCTTCATTTAAAAGACAGATATACATTTGTACATACTTTCCATATAATATTATCCAGTCAGAGGCCATCATGCTCTGTTCAGTCATCATCCAACTATACTCCTCATTTCCTCCAATTTACTAGCCTAAATTTAATACCCTCCTAACCCCTGCCCAGTCAAATTTCTACATGCCATCTCATGGTGCTCATCAGTTCTTCTCACCAGTCTCTGGATCTCTGTGCCACCTGAATCCATCCAAGATTGTCCACCACTCCGACTATGTTAATTTTCTTTCCTTTTCTTTCAAGTTACGTTGCATAACTGTTGCATGTCACCATCATATTTATACGTTTTTAAATATTGACTAAATCTCAGCGGCTGGAAATCCATCAATCTCTAAAATGTTAATACAGCTGCTGCCATTTATAAGTAAGCAAGTGAATAAACAGAATATTCATCATCAAATGAAAATTAAAGTCATGTCCTTTTACTGAAAATTATTCTTAATCCTGATATAGGGATCAAAGGTAGCATGTAAATGCATTCAGCCTTCATAATCCATAAAAGCACAGGTGAGTTCAGACTTTTGTAATTCCCAATCTTTTGTATTAGAAAGTCAAAGTTTAGAAAGTGTGATCCAGCTAGATGGAAAATAATTAAACCTCCTCCATTCCCCCCACCCCCCAGTTCCATTGTTCCCATAGATGTGTTTCCATTCTGCATTTTATGGAAAAGACAAATTGACTTTATCAACTATGCTATTTCTATCTTCAAACCTGGAAAACTTCGTTTGTATTCTTGTAGCACCCACTACCAGTTTTGTTATTTTCTGAATCCTGGGTGTTCTGCTTATTACTCTCTGGATGGGTATAAAGCAGACAGAGCAACTCCACAAAGCATCCATACAAAGTCTTTTTTATTGGTTCATCAGGCATCCTTATCAACTCACAGTTATGACGAGGTTCTTCTTAATGTCCAGTCCTTTGCATATCTGCATTATGGTGTA
This sequence comes from Notechis scutatus, assembly GCF_049901735.1. Lineage (NCBI taxonomy): Eukaryota > Metazoa > Chordata > Lepidosauria > Squamata > Elapidae > Notechis > Notechis scutatus. The sequence continues at coordinate 48,179,878 of NC_142011.1, forward strand.
GAAAGATAATAAACTCTCATCCCCATGATGATTGAAGCATCTGCATGGTAATGGATTCAGGCAAGAGTGAGGGAGCCTCCCCCAACCCAACAAGGTTCAATTTAGTGACCAATCAGGATTACAGGTGTGACCACAAAATATGGACTACATTTTCCAGGACACCTTAACTACATTTACCATGATGCATTCCCTTAAGGGAACAGCTCTCAATTCCTAACTAACTATCCAAATCCCATTAACTCTAACTGTCTGGACAGCACACTGGGGAAGGAACATATCTGCCTTTTACTAGATATTTCTTTCAAGCCTGTGAATGAATGTAATTGCATTTTCTTCATTAATGTGTTTTTTTCTTTTCACCTTTTCACATCAAGCATACAGATGATGAATGTGGCTAACAATTCTGGTGATAAGCTTCCAGTCCTTTCCATTACCCAGGGCTCAAACATTATATTGTGGCTGCCTAAGTCAAACTAACACAAACATTTAATTTAACATAGCATTTTCAGAAATATCAAATGATCAGGAAAGACTCTGATAACTGAGAACATTAAATTCCATTCAAACAAATATTTGAGATTTATAATCAGCATCAGTTAGCTCTGGCTAGGAAAAAGAATTAAAAACTAACCTGAATGTATGCATGGATGCTTTTAGTGTTTTCATTTTGTGATAGGAAGTGCTTTAATTTCTCATGTTTCTATTTCTGAACTCAGTGCATAATTCAGAGTTTCTTATTTCTAATCGAATCTTGCATTCAGTACAAAAGGTTCTTTGGCTAGAGCCAAAGAAAACAAACAGCAGAAAAAACAACTCCATACAAAGACTATGTCTATTCTTCTTGTGTCTTGTGGCCATCATTTGCTCTTGTTCTCTGCTTGTTACATATGCTCTAATTAAGGAGTATGCCAGTGCCAGATCTCTTTACTGAGCGTTTGGCTTTCTGCTGCCTAGATCTGGTAGACCTGATCTGATTCTAGGTGTTTTATATGACAACACCAAGATGGAATCTTGTTACATGTCCCAAATTTGAGTTTGTTCTGCTAAACATTTGAGTTTTTCTTTTCTTCTTACTTTTTTTTTGGTATATTTTTTTATTTTTAAATATATATAAGTATTGAATACATGAGCAGTGTGACATCTGGGTATCCTTAGCTTTGATACTGAATAGTAATAATATTGACAATTTTAGTAATCTTAGTTACATTAATCATCCTCACATCATTATAATAACATTATACATAATAAACTCATCTTTCAACTTCTAATCCTTTCTTTTACATACTGATTTTGAAATATTACAAAGAAATATGCATAATAATATTTCCCCCCCCTTCCTAATTTCTACCTCTATTCTAAATCTTAATACCACAGATCTTAAATTAGTAGGTATTCTGATTCTATCCATCATCTCTTGTTCATTTTAATTTTTCAATTCTTGTTGATTTTTGCAATATTTCCCATATTCCTCTCTTGGGATTTTGTATAAGATAACATTAATCAAACTCCTATCATTATAGTAACATTATAGATATTACAATTAAGATTGTTAGCATATTACTAATAATCATAACGACACTATTTAAGTATATATATTACCATCATCTTTCAACTTCTGATCTAGTCATCTACATACTAGTTTTAAAATATTATGTAAGAATATACGTACCAATATTTTCCCTCTTTCTAATTTCTACCTCTAAGTCTTCTTGGTACAAATCTTATATTAATAAGTATTCTGTTTTTATCCATCATCTCTTGCTCATTTTAGTATTTCAATTCTTATTGATATTTTGGCATGTTTTCCATACTCCTCCCTTGGTATTTTATATCTCCATATATCATTCATATTTAATGTAAGTATTTTCTGTATCTCTACCTCTATCTCTCGCTGCCAAACCTTTACTACTTCTATTAGTGTTTCTGTCTCCACTTCTGGAATGTTTGTTATCCAAATCTATTTTTTGAGCTCTTAATGCATAATCTGCTTTGTCTATTTCATCAGTTTTAATTATCTCTGCCTTCTCCTTGTCTTTTTGATTAATTTGCTGTTTTATCAGTTCTATCTCCTCTGTTTTTTCTGTTTTCTATTTCCAGGGTTGCCTGTTCATTTTCCATTGTTATTTGCTGAGTTTTTCTGGTCTCACAACTATATCATGTATCAAATCCTTTATCTCCCTGTGGTTCTTTGTTATGGTTTCATGGAGACTTTGCAACATCAATAATAATTCTTTTTTAAATATATTGGTAATTCTCTGTTGATGCATTTTGTCTTATTTTAATTAGTCACAGGGTCCCAAACTCCCTGTTGTCTGTAACACCAAAAAGCCAGTATTAAAAAATTTCTCTCTCTCCTGAGATCATTCCTCAGGATGGACAGTATTTATCATTCTTTATAGTCCTCCAACAGTCAGTTTACTTCTTCCAAATTTCCCAATAAGTCTTTTTTTTCCTTTAAATTTTCTTCTTCCATCTCTTTATGCGGTTATCAGATAACATTTATAGTCCAACAGGTTTTCACCATATCTTCATAAATCACAGTCAACTCTTTAGTTTCAATAGTAGTTCCAGGGTATTTGTAATCCACTCTACTTGGTAATCTTCAAAAGTCTCACATTTTTCCCTTCTTAGCCATAAAACAAATAGATATCAGACATTTTCCAAAGAAAAGAAAGAAAATATAAAATTCTTTAAAATACAGAGGGACTGGACTTGAATATTTTATGGGCAATATCTTAAAAAGGCATTTTAAAATGCTGGAAATATTTGGTTGATTTTGGGGAAAACTTGCTTGAATAATATCAGAAATTGATTCTTAGCTTTTAAATCAGATATAACATTGGACACATAGGTGATAGTGCCATCTTCTAGTGAAAGAAAGGAACTACACTATATTTTTACAAGTCTGGAAATGTCCTAAAAGTAACATCTGGGAGACTGTTTTGCTTTCTTTTCTCTCTTAGGTTCACTTTCTTTCAGGTCTGCAGTCTTTCTCTAGGTATTTATTCGCCACTTTTTTAGCATTTTAAAGAGTTGTTCTTTTCTTTGGTATTAATCTCTAATGTAGAAATTGAAAATCATCTCACCCAAATCCAATCCACTGTTCACACACCACTCCAGGACATTTCTTTCTTTGATTGTCCCAGCTTCATGGTGGCCATAATGGCTGCCTTCTTCGTTGTAGGATAGGAGGGTAAGCCTCAGATCAGCAGGAGAGTTGCCACTCTCTGCGACCTGCAAGGTGCCCCTCCTTGCTTTGTCACCTCTTCAGGGCAACTTTAGCCCTTTAAGGACCCCCCAGGGATGAGGGTTCAGCCTAGGTTGGCGGAGTCCCATTCCCTACAACTGTCCCACAGCAATGACAAATTGGAAGTCCCTTTTTCTTTTCTTCTCTACTAGAGGATGACTCCTGTTGCAAAAAGCTGATTAAATGTTGATGGATTATTTATGTAAGTATATTTATACTTCACTCTTCCTTCCACTATGGGACCACAAGACATATGTGTAAGATTTAAAGATCTCTTATTCATGGAATGACTCCAGCTGATGATTGCTTCATATACTTATGAGTCATATTCTAAGCCTATGCTGCTACTCAAATATGCTTCTGTCAGGCTTTCTGCAATGTCTAACATCCATTTAGCAGGAGATGTTTAAGAATACAAAAACATAGCGCCACTTGTGATCACAGAATGGAAAAAAATATTACTCAGGCTGCAAAGATCAAAGCATTTAACTCCTAATAGACGTTGTGTTTATCATTTAGAGATATGTGAAGAAAACAGATGGGTTGTTTTGTGTCCAAAAGCTTTCACAACAAACAACTTATAGTCTTAGCAAGACAAAACGATACTCATGCCCTAACATTGGAAATACTCCAACACTATGTGTATTTGGCAAATGATAGCATACATTGTGAAGAAAAGGAAAGCGTATTGCCTAGTTTGGATATAATGAGCTTAGTAAGGTTACTTTCTTGTTTTCCTGGAGTTCTCCTATTGTGCATGTAAAATTGCTGATGGTTCTGAAGTTAGGATTTTTCTTCACACACATATATGTTTTAATAGCACTATACAAGTGTTTGTACTGAAATCCACATTGCTTAAAAAATCTGTGGTGAAAATGTGTAAAAAAAATAATTAACTTAGAAATGCTAGATTATGCTAGGTTTTACCCATTGAAAATATTGTCTGAATGGTTTGTGAAACTTTGGATTTCATTCAATCATATGACATTGGTTAAAGATGGGGCCCTGTTGACTCTTGTGCTATGGAACAAAATTGTTGGATATAAGTGTGCCACAGCTTTTTTTTCAACTCTATCCGATATGGTGGACTCAAGATCCATAAGAGCCATCAATTGCACAGGTCCCTATACAACACTAAGAAGCATTCTTCTCCACTACTAGTAACATAGTATCTTATACTCCACAATATTAGCAATATGCCTTATGAATAATGCCACAAATTGAACCCTAGACTCTTTCCAAGTGGAGCAAGCATGCTGCCATTCCCCTTGTGAGAGTCCAGGAGTACCCTAAACTGCATGCTCTTTATGTCTGGAAAATGCTACCCCATCCATAATTAATGGTGAAAAATCCCCAGATTTCAGGGATGAGGAGACCAACTTGAATGTAGCTTGTATTGATTAAAAGAAATCATTTGATTTCCAGCCACATGATTGGATAATCATGTGACAGGATTGGATAATCAAATATCTAGAAATAGAAATAGAAAGAAATAGAAGCATTAGAAGCAATGATGCAATGGAAAACACAATTGCTGGACAATGGTGAATACCATCTAGGGGATTTACACTTGTGCAATTCCAGTCATTAGATATAGAGCAGATATAGTGCATTGGAATCAAGTTAGAATTAAGTAAAAGTAATAAAAACCTTAGATAGGAAAACCAGAAAAATAATGACAATGAATCATACCCTTCATCCATGCAATGATATTGAAAGATTCTATTTACCAAAGAACGTAGGTAGCAGTGGAATGTTGCAAATAAACCAGATAGTTGAAGGGGAAAAAAAGGCATTGGTAGAATATTTGAAGGATAGTGAAAAAGATGTATTGAATCTAGTACACCATGAAGGCTTACTGAATACCGAAGAAACAACACTGATGGATAAGGACCAAATGGAGAAATATCTATGGAGATTCTCAATCATCCTGGTCATAGTTGCCCCAAAGGTTCTTTTTCCAAGGGGCAACTGGACTTTCTTGATTTTTCTTTGAAAACGTTTTGCTTCTCATCCAAGAAACTTCTTCAGAATTGAAGAAGTTAGACACCACTTAGACACCATCAACACTGACAAAATCATCATCAGTAATTGCAAAAGGCAGCTTTACATGGTACAGCTTACACCCTGCTGTTCCTTCAATATTATTAAAACTTTAATATTATTAAACAACAATATCTATCGAGCTCAGGTCCTTGGGAAGGATTAAATAGGTGGGTAAAAATGCCAAATCCAATGTAAACAGGTGGCTGAGTATGTAACCAACCATAATAATTATATAGCAGTAGGGAGACAGAGAAAAATGTCCCAAAACAGGGAGTTAGAAATGGATCTCTCCCACCAACTACCACTTGCTGGAAGCAAACTCAGTGGAAGAATGACCATAACAACACCACACCTTCGGGTTTCCGGTTTGTCGGCTTCGCGGCGGTAGGGATTCACGAAGCTGCGCGATCCTGCCGCGCTAGTGCTTTTGGGGCTCCGACCGGACGGGTGCGGAGCAAGGCTGCCCTGCAGGGGTAGCTGAAGGTAAGGGGGATCCGGAGGAAGGGTTTGGGGTGTTGCAGACCCCTCCCTGGCCGGCAGAACCCCTTTTACCAGGACGGTGCAGCGGCGGTCCGCAATGGCCGCCACAAAGAAGTTGACAGCCGGGCAAGTATGCGCAGGAGGAAGAAGAGAAAGTTATTGAAAGTGAAAGTTCTTCTTGGTCGACCCAGGGCTTTGAGATTTATCTAATTTAATTCCTGGAAAAGATGGTTTTTGATGATTTCTTCCACAAGAGAAAAAAAAGCGGCTATTTTGAGTGCTGAAAGGAAAGTTTACTCTCCCTCCCGACGGAATTAAGCCGGAAGGGAGAGGATAAAGAAAATATATAAATTTGGATCTTGTTGGAGGAGATGCCTTGAAGACTTGAGGACAGAAATATAATCTTAATAAGGCTTTAAAATATAGATTTGGACTCTTTTTTTTTATTTGTTTGATACCACCCTGGAAGAGGAAGGGGAATTTTGGCTTGCTTGGATTTATTGAGGATTGTGGATTTTGGGATTGTTTTGCCTTTCTCTGGAATATTTGGTTGGTGTAAGAAGAAAGAGGAATAAAGAAAAGAAAAGATTTATTTATAATGGCTTTTCTTTTTGAAGACCTGAGGGATGAATATGAGCAAACAAAAGCAGCCTGCAAAGATGGCATGGAAAAAGCTTTTCTATTTCTAGAAATGGCGCTGGTCAATTACCAACAGACAATGGAACAGATGGAAACGGAAGAAGAACAACAAGGAAGAGACGAAGACGCCATCTTCATTGAATCCCAAAACTTATCTAAGGAAGAAGGAAGGAAGAGAGCAAGGAAAATGAAGGACTTAAGATCTAAAAAACATTTGAGAAAGAGAAAAATATGATGCAAAGTAAATATAATGATAACAAACAAGAGAAAAAGGGAACGCAACAGAGAAGGGATCCCAGCAAGGCAGAGGTTAGAAGAAGAAGGGGGTAGGAAGATTTGGTGGGGAAGAAAGAAAGGGGAAAGGCGGAGAAAAGCCTCAAAGCTTTAAAATTGGATGGGAGAAGAGGGATTTTTTTAGAGACAAAGGATGAAATATAAATTTCTGTAAGAAAGATTCTGCTAAGGTGCAGAAGATGGTATTGTAACATTTATATTTGAAATAGTAAATTAGAATGGTTTAAGATTTAATAAGAAATTAAAATGTTGAAGTTTTTAATAATGATTGATTTTTAAAATGTAATAAAATATCGAAGGAAAGGAGGATACAATGTATTTAAACATTTTTGGTGGATAGAATGTACCAAGCAGAACCAAATTGGGTATTTGTTATGTTGAATGTTAATTTTACTAACTTAGGGGGAGGATAGAAAGGCATCATACTCTGATTAGTGATTTCAGGAGAAATTCTTTTTTATTATAAGAAGAGATAGAGGGATAATGAATGGGCAAAAGATACAAATTTAATGATTTAATTAAGATGGATTAAATAAGATAGAATTGTGAAGAGTGATATGCGCTATTATTTTAGCCCATGCAAAGAGAGGTAACTGGGGCCAAGGTACTTTACTAAAAGATTTTTTTATGTTTGTTTGTGTTTGTTTGTGTTTTATGAGAATATTGGGGAAATTATTGTAGAAAGACAGGGAAAGATTTAATATGTAATGATTTGTTTGTTGTTGAAACTTTTAATAAAACTTGTTTTAAAAAAAAAAAAAACAACACCACACCTTCACTCCCTAAATCAGAATCAATGTGATTGATGGTTATTAAGACACCAAAGAAGGGCCAGGATGAATGCAAAATCATCATCCCAGTTTCACCAAAGAACTCATCAAGATGTGTGATCAATGCAGCCTTGGAACTATGCTGAAGTCTGAAACCCAACTATTTTAAAATTCAGATTGATGCTGAAATTGAATTCACTTTCACAGCACCTACAGGTTTGAAATACACCTTGCTTGAGTTAATTTACTCAGAAAATACAGGCATGGAAGGACTGATACCACAATGTTTCAAATAATGTTTCAGTCATTTTAATAACAAAAATGTTGAGAATTTCTAGAAATGTATTTAAACTGAGCTAAAAGGATTTTGAGGAAACTAAATGTAAAGTTTGTCAATTTAAAAGTTGAAAACAGGAATTTTTTCCTCCTTTACTGTATGACCTAGTTAAGTTCCTACTTAAAAAATTTCCAAAGTAAACTGGGGGCAATCTGTCATTTATTGTTCTTCCCCAGTTACTCCTGGCCTTCAGTTTATCTCAGTTCTGCTTTCCTGCCTTCCAATTATGTGCTATTATGAATATGACTTTAGTTTAACCTCTATTTTTGCATTATCTGTATAGTCTGACTCTAGTTATAAATTTAGCTGGACCTCTCACTTTGATATACATCAGAAAGAAGCATGATAAGAAGCAGAGTTATTCTCTAAGAAATATGCAGGTATCTGGGGAAAAAAAATCACTGGATGTTATTTGCCCTGGAATACTTGCAGAAACTGTCAGAAAAATCCAACAATGGAAGCCTTTTATCTAAAATTTAAAAATCTATCATTCCTGCAATGCATATAAAATAGGACTAAAAGTATTGAAAAAACATGATTTTGCTTCCTTAAAATTTATATCAAGCAAAATGTTTTTTCAACGACATTTTTTTGTTCACATGATGAATGAAATAAGATAGCCTACCATGTGACCTGAAGGGGAAAAAAACTGTCTATATGAAATTAAGCAAATGCAGAAGCCAAGAAGTTATAAACAAAGATATTTTAATGGGTTTTTAAATTAGTGTTTCCGTTATGCAGAGAAGATTGTATTCCAATATTAATAAGTATAAGCTAAATAGAATACAGCAGGAGGCATGGTATACAACACTATAATTTATTTAGCTAAATAGCTTAATCTGGATTCAATTACCTTTTGAGTTTATTGAAGTCCAAAAATATATGCAGGATAAAATGATTTTCCCTAAATATTCCTGACATGTGATATGTTTTCAGATCATTTCAATGATAATGGAAGGCACAATTTGAAATCCAACAATTTCTCATTATAGCTTCCTAAATATAAAGGATAATAGATTTGCAGTTACAAAATGCATTTACCATAAAATCTAAGTAGGTATAATTTAACGACAAATGACATCCTTTGAACAAATGTTGAAGTCATCAGACAGGATTTCTTATTGTGAAGAATAATTTATAATAGATAACATAGACTGGTCTTGGATAGAGTACAAATGGGCAGATGTCAGTAGTTTTAAAAAGGCTCAAACCATCCTGCCTAATTCAAAAGATTGCGCAAAGCCCCAAACTTGTTTTGCATTTTGGAGTTCTGCTACATTCTAAATAGTGATATTGTAGGGCAGCTAAGGCAAAAAGGGGGAAATCCTCTTGGGGTTTGCAATTGGTGTTCTAATATTTGTACTCTAATGGGAAGAAGGGAAGGAGAAGAACTGGGTGCTATCCATGGTCAGCAAGAATCTTTTCTAATAAGGATTATTACTGTGATCAAGTCTGAATTAAATCCCTAATTACAAAATATAGGGAAACAAAGACATATATATATTTTTTTAAAAAAATACTTTTTCTTTATTGTTTTGACCTTTTTATTTTTAGCAGTTATATGTCTGTTATTTTTAGCAGTTATATGTAAAAATGTCTGTAATTGCCTATTTGCTGACTCTTTTCTTTTATAGAAAAGATCAGTCTTTAAGATTCTTTTCCTTCAACATTTGACTGTCAATTGCATCACATACTGGGGGAACACACAGTGCAGGTGGTTGATTGAATAACAACAGATCCCACCTCCTTCCACTCTGCCCCTATCCTCCCCACATGTCCTTAAATTTTAATGTTTGGCTTTAATGTATGTTTTAATGTATATGTATATATGTATTTTTATGACTGTAAGACTTCCAGAGCTACCCTATGTAAGATAGGTAGCCATAAATTTTATAAATAAATACAGAAGTTATCCTTCCTTACTACTCTTCCTCTTCCAAACAAAACCTCATGAACTATCTTGTGAAATTGGCCAATGGATCTTCTTAACATAAGCCAATGTTTATTGTACATTTTATCATAGAATATAAGAGAAAATGTTATACAGGGTTAGAATCCCACTTCATCCCTTACAAAGTATCAAAGAGCTGTGGTGGCATACTGGTTAGAGTGAAGTACTGCAGACTACTTCTGCTGACTGCAAATTGCCTGCAATTTGGCAGTTCAAATCTCACTTCCTCAAGGTTGACTCAGCCTTCCATCCTTCTGATGTGGGTAAAATGAGGACCCAGATTGTGGGGGGAAATATGCTGAAAACTCCTTAGAGAGAGCTATAAAGCATTATGAAGCAATATATAAGTCTAAATGCTATTGCTATATTAGAATGAGCAAGTGCCAAATGCTTTTAATTGCTCCTCTTTTTAGAGACATCTGAACTCTGGACACATGAATCAACAGTTCAGCTATTCTGGAGTGGATCTACTTGACCTAGCCAAAAGGCAGAAGAAGATTGTATCCATGACATTCAGGCAATGGAATTTCCTGCTCCAAGACAACATGTTGACTCTTTCCCTCATGCAGTTTAACTGCCAGATATTTTTATTCCAACAAACTTATGGCTTGCCTGACTTCTAGATTGTGTATTTATGCAAATTGGGTTGCTGACTATCTCCTGCGTTTTTGTGGAGATTCATCCAGATCATAGTTGTTTCAAATGTGTTTTTTTCAAAAGGCAACAGGACTGTTTTTTATCTTGAGGAAGAAGCTGTTTTTGCTTCTCTTCCAAGAAGCTTCATAAGTCCTATGTTTTCTTTATTATTTCTAGTTATTAAAACAATTGTGCTTAATTATGCTGTCTATCTCATTTAAGTTGGAAAGGCAGGATGTAAGTTTGTAATTGGTAATTGAAATAAAATGTAGCTTGACATTGTTCATGACTGATTGTATACAACAAGTTCATTCAAGCAAAAGAAATATATAGGTTTAGACTTTTTGTCCCAGTCTGAATATATACTGCTCAAATGGCATAGTGTGATATTTGAAGCAGCTCCACTCCATCACCATTTACTATCCTTCAAAATCCTTCAAAATAACTTGAAAGTATTTCTAAATCATTACCAGCAGTACAGTGCTGAGACAAATAAAAGAAATGATTGGTCTTGCTCTGAACTGTTGCAGGCTCTGTAGGCAAAAGAACCTTCCACACATAATGGAATGAAATAAAATTATTAACATGGTTAGGGTTTCTAGTCTCCTGCAAAAAAGAAGAGAGAAACCAATGGAGTCTTCCCCATTTCATCCTTGCAGCGGTACCTGAATTACCAAAGGGGAGGTGTGAAGCCAACATTGTCATTATTAGGCCTGACAAAGAATACCTGGAACTGGTGAAGCAAGAGATCCCTTCAGTGGAGAAAGAACTTATTCCCATGTACTTGAGAGGAGCCCCTCTGGCACCTCAGTTGATCCAGAAGTAAACTGATTCAGTTGCTGAAGAGAGAAATTGGACCACAAGTGTGTCACCACAAGTGTGCCAGCCCTGAACAATGCCAACACCTCAGAGATGCCCTCAGAATCAATACAAAGAAATTAATGTTAAAAGAACTAAACAGAGATGTGCACAATATGGACATAATAATATAGGACCTATGCCTTCAAGTTCTTTTTTATGCACTTTATCTTTCCTTTATTCCTTTACATCTTTCTTTTTTTTCCCTAAATATTAGTTATTTCATGTTTAAAATCTTAATAAATTCATTTGAAAAAAAAATAAAAGGAAATCAACAAGACTGAAAATATGAAAAATATCTGAAAAATATCGATCCTGGGACCATGTCCTTACTTGTAGTCAGTAACCATGGCCATAGTGGGATTTCCCCATGATTGCAGATATTTTTCTAGAAGTCCACTTTTTTCTCATACAATGGAATGGGAGCTCCCTGTTTGGTTGTTGCAATCTATTTCCTATTCCAGTTGTTTGTCTAAATTCATATCCACAAACTGCAAAATTGTTTGTCTAAGAAGAAATGAGGATATACACAAGGGAGAAATAAAGCACCAGGGATTGCTGTCATATATTACATTAGCAGAAAGCTTGGCTCCTTTCAAGACATTTTAACTAAGCTGATGCAATACATTCCTGGGACTCTAAGTAACTGACTGACTTCTTCCATGAAGAGATTCTGTATCCCTTGTCCCTCCCTTTTCTAAGTTTGCTGACATCTGTCTCACTTTGGAACTTTGATTCCTGCTGTTTCCAATAGGAAGACTTGGAAGTAGACACTAATCTTAGCACAAAAATAGTTGTGTGTGAAGACTTACTAATGATACCATAAAACCTTTCTGTTCTTTGCCCCCAGCTTGTGCCCTAGTAAAATATTTGAGCTGTGGTAAGCAGAGGAAAAAATGTGTGAAAATATGAAAACGCTATTAAAACATTACTATTTTTATGTATTGATTTTTTTTCCAGAAAAATCTAAGAGTTTTTCATTCTGGCTTCCTTCTTTAGAGTTTTTTACATAGATGAAAAATATCAAAACTGTATTACTTTACCAGAGAATACATTCAAGCTCAGCAGTGATCTGATGATGGACACTAATTTAGATAGGATTGGGCTATCAATAGCTAGTAGGCTTGACAGCTGTATCCTATGTCTTGAATACCAGATGTTAGAACATACCAGTTAAAAAGAGTTTCATTCTTTCTGCATGTGCACCTGAGCTTTCCAAATGCACTTGGGTAGCCATGTCCCATCCAAAATGCTGGTGTAGGAGATGGCTAGGCTGAGCCCAAGGGAGGGGTCAAAAATGTCAGCAATCATGAATCCCTTCACACCCACAATAGATCTAAGTCCAGCCCATTGCCAATTCCTTATCTACCGCCAAATTGCTTCAACTGTTAGTGGTTCAGATTCTTGTAGAGAGCCTCGGTAGTGCAGTGCTAAGAGTGAAGTACTGCAGGCCATCTCTGCTGACTACCGTCTGCCTGCAATTTGGCAGTTCAAATCCCACCAGGCTCAAAGTTGACTCATCCTTCCATCCTTCCGAGGTGGATAAAATGAAGATCCGGATTGTTGGGGGCAATATGTTGACTCTGTAAAACCGCTTAGAGGGGGCTGTAAAGCACTATAAAGTGGTATATAAGTCTGAGTGCTATTGCTTGCTATTAAGCTTGCAATAAATCTTTATACATGATTAAACTGTCTGGATCTCCTGATTTCCCTGACGCTTGATAGCTGGACTATCTGGACACATGGACTGAGCTAGCCTTGTTCTTCTTACATTCTTCGAACTGTAACTCACCCTTAGGGTGAATAAATAACACGTCCAAATGTTTATGTTACACACGAGTCTTTCAACTGAGGGGTAGCTAGAGGACAGTCCTTTATTTTGAAAACTTTTCAATTCAAGGACTTTGAAATTGCCACTCATGTTTCATTCTTGAAGCATACAAATCACCACATCAGAATCTTCTCTCTATATCTGTATTGGATTGTAATACAACTGATTGTAATTGTAAATGTACATGTACATATATGTAAGCAAATGAAAATATGCAGTTCTGTTTTAATGCATGTCATCTTTGAGACAATATGTAACTGATCATGTTATAAACAAACAACTGCATGTAAAATGTAACTATTTCATTTAGAATTTTCCCATAGAATTTTCCCATAGTTACAGGAGAGCTGCTAATCTATTTTGAATTTGTTTCGTTTCGTTTATGATGATGAAATCTGTGATTATGTCATGTGCTTCTATATTTATGTAGTTGGGCTTTCAATAATATAATACACATTTGTCTACTAGTTTAAATAACATATTGTGAGTTGAACTGCAAATTATAAAGGGCAAAATTAAGAGTCAGCAAGTTACACATAAATACAATGTATACATACTAAAGTAGAATCCAGAGAAGGTCACAGTTATATTTAGCTCCTAGTGCTTGAGTTAGAGATGGCCAACTGCTGTCTCTTGAGTTGCATCTTCTTTTAAACCATTTACTTAATTGTAATCAACATCTTTTGAATGTATAACATTAGATTTGGTTCCACCTTCAGAGCAACAGAGTTCTATAAGAAACAAGACATTCTAGATTTTAGTATGTTTTTGTAAGATGATACATTTGTAAGCAATGGCACGGTTATATACAGTTGTTTCATAATTATGATGTGAGATCATTATTGCATTTTGATTATGGAGCCAATGGGTTAGTTTGTGCAGAAAATACCAACCCCTGTTGCAGTAATGGGCAAACCTCAGCTTGCATATCTTCTTGTAATTATGCTCCCAAATGGTCATTTTTTCCCCAAAAATAAGAAGGAAATAGAAAGAATCAACCTTTTGAAATTTCACATTTAAGAGACTGTCTGAAACCACTACAGTGCCCTGAAATTGTGTGATGTTATGGTGTTTGGGTTTTTAAGCATGGAAATTGGAAAAGGCTGCTTCCCAGAACTTGCCAATTTCCATTCCTATCTTTTTTTAAAAATGCCAAAATGGAAAAACAGTCAAACTAATCTGCCAGTACAACTTCCTGTGATGTCATTGTTAAAATTAATCTCTTGCACAGTCCTGCAGCGGCTTGGGAAAAATTGTAATCTCTTGATGGTGTCCTGGAGAGTTGATTTCTATATGCAGACAAGTGGTGGCCATCTGGGGTGTGGGTCAACTTTTCCCAGCTTGGCATTTTGTTGATTTATTAATTTATTTATCAATCAGTCAGATTTAGGAACCACCAATTTCCCTAATAAAGAGACTTTGGGCTACGTACAACTAAATTTTCAAGATCTGTTGGGAATTTTCACTTAGCATGGAGAAAGCATATTGATGAAATTGGTCTAAATCAATGGGATATAAACAAGTAATCCAGACAAATTAAACATATACTAACAGATCTCTGCTGGATACTTCTTTTATTAAAATCTGTACTTTTAAGATTTTTAATGTCTGATTTATCAACGTCACATTTGTAGCCTATATTCAACTAGTCCCCCTTATAGTGATTCTTAAATAATTTTAGTAAGATGAATTCTACATTCATTGTTTTACTTGGTTTTAAAATGCAACAACAAGACAATATAATGACTGATTGGCTGATTTTGTATGTTTTTAATTACTTTAGTATAGATTTTTTTCATCCCCAACTGCAATGATACTTTTAAGACTATCAATCAACAGCATCTGCCTAACCTAGATCCTTGTAAAGAACTCAATAGGTGAATAAAAATGTCAAATCCAAGTCTCAATTTCTGGCTGACTCTATGACAAACCATAATAACTTAAGTGGAGTACATGCTTAAAATTATCTGCTACATAAAATTATCTGTTACAATGTCCTACCAGTCAATGACTACTTCAGCTTCAAACACAACAATACAAGAGCACACAACAGATACAAACTCAATGTAAACCGCTCCAAACTTGATTGCAGAAAGTATGACTTCAGCAACAGAGTGATCAATGCCTGGAATGAACTACCTGACTCTGTTGTTACATCCTCTAACCCCCACTCCTTTAACCTTAAACTATCCACTATTGACTCATCCCATTCCAAAGAGGTCTGTAAGGGGTGTGCATAAGTGCACAATCATGCCTACTGTCTCTGTCCTATTGTCCCCGTTTATTCGTACCTATTTCCTGTATTCATACTCACGTTTATACTTATACTTATCATCTTGTAAGCGATTGACAAATCAAATAAATAAATAAAAATGTGCACATGAAGGAAGGAAAAACATGGGTTGTGTTGTATGTCACTTACATCCAGGAAACAAGTTAATGGGCAATGAAAGAATCAACTTTTGCTTTTTTTTTTCCCCTGCCCCACTCCCGTCTTCTTTTCTTTTTTTTATGAGCATTTTTGGCAAGCACATACATTCTGCAGAAAAGCTACTCCTACGATGACATTCAATCTCTGCATTAGCCAAGATAAAGGGATTTTCAGGTAAAAATAGGGCATGTGTGACAACTGACAAAGCTCCAGGGAGTTTTTTTTTTCAAATTTTCCTTTATTAGCCTTTCCCCCCTTCTTTTAGCATAGACCAGGTTAGGTTTACATAATATGTAAGCAATGTAGTAGGTGAAACACTGGGCGGGTGGGGACCTGGTACTCCTAGTAACCAATACTTACGTACAAGCAGATTTTTCACTTCAGTACAGAGATGCTCTAGCAGTTTACACAATCTATCATTACTGAGGAAAGGAAGACAGAGATAACTCCAAAGTAAGGGAATGCATTTTTCCCTGATCAAGAGGGCAATAAACACTACTGATATCTATATTACAGGCTAATAGATATTAGGTCATTTTGTATATCTATTTTGAATCCTCATATCATCAGATAATACATTCAGAAAAAAGTAAAAGAAGAGATTATATATTCCTTCCTGTTTAATGAGACACTTGTTAGCGTCCTGATGTGCCAAGAAGTCACTATTTGATTCCAACAAGAAGGTAAGTTAAAAGCTAAAATGAAATAACGGGACAAAGTAAGACAGCACCAAATCTTTATAGAATGTGGTGGCTGTTTACTTTTCAACTGCCTTCACCATTATCTATGAGGAGGCAGTGACAACCACCAGCTGCGTCCCTCACTTTGTTGTTATAAAAGTTTACTTTTAAGACTTGGAAGGACTTTCTTGTTTGCTTAATGACACACAGGCATCCATATTTTCCTTTATGGAAGTTTACTGGAGCAGCAGCTTAATCTTACATTAAAACAAGGACAGAACATACATCTTCAACCATAGCAGCAATCTAACTTATGTGATGCAGACATGTATAGTTCTGACTTCCAGCACTTTGCAATGATCAGCCTGTGGTGCTGTAGGCATAGTGACACTAGTGTTGATCAGAGAAATAGGGAAGGCATGCTCATTTATCAATCCCGCATAATACTTGTTGACCTAAACAGGGATTTGTCTTTGCCTGTTCATTTAGTTATGGTCCTTTCCCAAAAACTAATCTGTAATTCAGGGAAAGGTGATTAAGTGAAGCCACCAACAACACCAAGCCTACTGCAAGGAAGGACTGGTGCTTGCTCAAAAGAATGGACATGCAGGAAAGGAGGGGAATAATATAGAGGGTCTTTACCCTACTTCCCAGCCCTTTGCTTAATGGCATTTGGCTGTTACTCCCAGGACTTGAATAATAATTGTGGAGATTAGTGGAAACAGAATGAAGAAGGTAGCTGTCCTACGAATACAGACACTCATCTCACTGGGTGGCTGCCATTTTCTCCATCAGGAAATTATCCTGTTGGCACTTCTGAAGAGCAAACTGTGTGGAAATGAATATGTGCATGGAAAGTCATTGCACACAAACAGCTCACTACAGGGGAATGACTCCTTTTCATTTCCAATAGTCACCACAGTATGTGCTGTTTGTATGGTATGAGCCTTAGTTACAAATAACAAGTGCACATTTCATTGTTATTGCTTGAGACACCCTGATGTTTGGAGAGTCCAGCTATGATGATTTGGCAAATTCTACTCTTCAGCTATCCAGTTTTTCATCAACCAAATGAGTATATAAAACCATTTCCTCATGCTTAACATAGCCAGCCATTTATGTATCAATATAGCTTTTTGCTAGAATATTTATAGTCTCTTTGCTACCCTGGCTTGCTAAGGGAATGTATTAGCTTCACTGCAACAAGTGAGGAGGGGCAAATATTTTGAGGGTTCCAATTGGCTGATGAGTAGCCAATGTTTTCTATTTCTCACTCAGAAATCTATCAATAACCAATCAAGGTCATATAATTACATCTCTCTGAGAAGGGAAAGAATGAAAGAAACTTCACATACCATTGTTCTGTATTGGTTATCAGGAAAAAAACGATCATTTTGTAAGGCATAAAGCATTGCACAAGACTGTCTAAATCATGAGACAGAGATGAAGCAGATTAGGGTTATGTAATCAAAGTAGAACACCAAAGTTGCTAGGACACTTTATTGCTAATAAAAACTACAAATGATGAAGGATTCATATTGTGAGTGTAAATGAATTATTCAGTGTAAAATTTAAAGCATTTAGATTATTTTAGCATTTTGTATGTGAGGATGTCCTTAAATTCTAGCTGAGCTACTTTGGCTTTCCACAGGTTTCCAGATCAAATTCAAGGTGCTTGTTCTTACACAAAAATCCTGAAATGTCTTGCCAGTAATTTCTTCTGCTATAAGGGCTGTCCTGAAAAGAGTGAGTTCTTTTTGCAGTGATGCCAGCTTCATAAAAAAAAAAATTCCTCCTGTCTTTTAAAGAATTAACAAATAATATCTCTGCTATAGTTTGACTGTTTCATCTAAGCTGGCTAGCATTTATATAAATTATATATTTACACAAATTATTTTCTTTAATAAAATAGAACAAATCAGCTACAAGCCACTGGGTCTGGCCAAGTACATTAGGAAATAAACCTTCCCCAAGGAAAATTAAACTTTTATGACATTCCTTAAAATAATCCCATCGATTTGCCAAGCAAAATGTCTATGCTGAGTTTGCGTAGGCAAATCCATTCAGAGCAGAAGCAAGTTGTACAAATTGAGAATCTTTCCAAGCAGATTTTTTTTCTGGAGTGCATACAGTTCATACCACCCTTTTCTTACTAACTTCTAGTATCCAGCTAAAAAGCTAATGGAAATGAGAACTGTCAACCAAATGTTTCAGAATATTCCTTTTTATTTCAATGTTCTTTTGATCTTGTGATAGCCGTATCATAATCAAAGCCTATCCTGGAGAGATAAGAATATCTTCATTTGCCTTGCTCTGTAGCAATGCCAATTAAGTTGGGAGAGCTTTTTAGATTCAGATTATTTACTGTTTTTTCCTATGTACATCCTCTCTTTATTATTGGCATTTAAGGTGGCATTCATCAGCAACATTCATTTTAACCTCCTAACAATAACCTGGGAAGGAACATTGGGGATGGGTGGCACAAGCACTGGTTCAAAATAGTTTATGTATTTATTTTATATCCTATCTAGAAACTACCTATCTCCCTCATAGAGCAATTCTATAATGTTTTCCAAATATAATGTTCCTCTTGTAAACTAATGCCTTGCTTCTAAACTCAATTTTCTTGTAGAATTGATTCCATGTAATATGTCCCAAAGTTCAGAACTGAAGAAGCTTCTTGGATGAGAAGTGAAATGTCTTCAAAGAAAAACAAAGGCCAATTGCTTTTTGAAAAAGCACCTTTGGCATACCCATGACCTAGATAACTGAGAATCTTCATAGACATTCATAAAATATGCTTTAATTAAATAGTACTGAATCACTGGATAGAATATGGATTAAGACCTTCTTATTCTCTATATCTTTGACACAAGTTACCTCACAGGTTTAAGAAGATAAATAAGGTAATACTCTGACAATTTTGCCTAAGAATAGAGGTTTAAAACTAACAACATGTAATAGCAGACCCATGTCTATAAACATGTTGGTCTTATAATACAGGAGTTTCATATAAAAGGCAATAACTTCATTCTCAGAAAAGTGTGAAAGAAAATTTAGAAGGATTTCCCCTCATGAACCCCATGGACTCTTATACTCTAAATGACTAGCTAGCTCAGAAACATGGCTCAGAATACAAAAATCCAAATAATTCTCTGATTGAACATCATTCCCCTTACCTTACCCAGTATTGTTTGCTCTGATGGGGCATAGCTCTTGAGTCTGGATATGAATTTGGAGCATTTCCCAACCCTACCTGTATATGCCAGACATTGAAAATGGGATTTTTGCATGCAAAAATGTGCTATACATATGAGCATCTGTCTCTTTTGGCTTCAGCATCTGTCTACTGCCTGATTTGCAACCAAAGATCCAGTTGTACATATGATTGGAGAAGACGACTCTCATTGGCCTTTAGCAATAAGATTGCTGTCTGGCTAGGGCAATCCCTGGTTTTCCATGCGCTGATGAAGTACATTTCATGGGCAGTAACCTTGGACAAATTGGTTAGTTCTCCATATTGGGCCAGAGCTCATAGTAATAAAAAACTGGTAATTTTGCTTTCTCTATTGGTAATATTCTGGATTCTAGCCAAATGTTTAAGCCTTGACTATTTGTTTTCATACTTCCTCTGCTTGCCAGTGTTTATATGAGTCATAATCTTTCTTTTGCCGTTAAAACAAAATAATTTGGAGTTTAAAACATCAAAAGAACAGGCTAAGTAGGAACCAAACATTCAAAACAGCCAAAGTAAAGGCTTACAATCCACATCAATATTAATAATCCATTTCTATTTGAAGAAAAACATCCACCCCAAAGTTTAGCTGGTGAATTTATGGATTATCCCCTGTTGTACTCCCCATTTCATGCCACCTCATGGTGGATATCAGAGTACTGAGGGCCACATGGAGTTCACAATAAGCAGCAGGTATACAGCTCTGTTTTCAAATGCAGAAAAAGAGACAATGCTAAAAGACCACCTCTCCCCCTAGACCAAAAAGTTTTAAAAGCCAAGCAGGAAAGTGCCTGCCTTGGGCAAGTACGATTATACTATTAACCAGTCCAAATTATGTGTGGGCTGGGTTAAGAAAGAAGCCTTAACTGCAACATCCTGCAACATCCTTTGTTCTTCAGTGAAGGCTTACTCACAGATAGGGTGTGCCTGCCTAGATGAAAGCTTTTGGGACCAACCAGTCTGTTAATTTCTGCAATACTGCAATACACCAGGGGAGAACCCCCTCTTTGTTAATACTTGCCCCTTAATAGCTAATTTTATGGTTCCAGATGCCTAAATCCAGATTTCAAAAACAATAGCATGATTATGCATTTATGGGGTTCATTTACAATTCTTGGCCAGAGGACACAAAAACAGGATGAAAAGCTGTAAGAGTTGTAAGCTGTCTCTTCCCCATCCAGTTTCCTATTATAAAGGAGAATCAGCACTGCCCAGTCTTCTAGCTATTTCCCTTGAGAACATAATTTTCCAAAGGAATTTCCTGCTCTTTGGAGCTGCAAATATAAAATGCATAACTGGGAGGGTAAGAATCCTGAAAAAAGGGCCCTCCCCCATTTAAAACACGTCCAGTTTACAGGTTTCAACAGCCATGAACCATCTCCATTTGTATCTCTGAAGGCTGAAGTTTATACTTATGTATTTCAGACTGGGCAGTGCTGACCAAGGCTTTCGGCCTCCTAAAAGAAAGCTGACTGACATATCATAAAGAGCACATATCACCTAGAATATATAAGTCTCCTGTATTTATCTAAACTGAAGCAGTTCATGCACATGATTTTTAATGATCTGCCTAGAGCCTTGTAAAGGAGTTCTACACATTTTCTATCTTGCAGTAACTTGGAATAAGACACCTTTTCTTTGACAACTTGTATGACCAGGTTGAGATGGATTAGAAAGCTGCATCTACTCCATTAACCAATAGTCTATCATGGCCACTTTTGATAATGTCGCCATCCATCTTATTCTCATGCCTGATTTTTGTACTAGTGATATCTTTGTTACTTAGTTACTTAGTTTTCTGGTTTACGAGAGAATATAGTAAAAATGATCGAACATTTCAAAGCATTATCAGTTTAACTTGTGTACTTCAACTTTGTTTATGAAGTTGAACCTCTAATTCAGTCCAGCTATTTCCCCGGGAGGTGAATGCCTGCATGAGTTCTCATAATTGCTTATATCCTTCTCACATTTCAATCTCATTTATTATCTTGCCTTCCCCCAATTTTTTTTTTTGTGTGAGGGAAATGTGCCCACACTTCCCTTCAGCAACATTTCTTAATTTCTCACAAAATCACATGAGTTAGATTCAATTCCACTTGGAAAAGCAAGGCACAAAGTACATATGTTGCAGGAAAACAATTCTTTTGGAAAGCACTTGACCTCAAGCTATCAAGAATAGATCTGCTGTCCCTTAAGAGTTGAAATGTTACAAGATATATCTCATGTGTCTTTCTTTGATGTGATTGTCTTCCACTGAAATGGATAAAGGTCCAGTGAAAGTAATGTCCAGGCTCCTGAGCAAATCTGAGGACTTGTGGAATAATTCTGCAGAATGTCATCTTTCCCAACCCTCCAGTCATCACAGGAACAAGTAATGAGAGATCATTTGGCTCAAAGAAATGCTAAACCAGTAATGTGCTTTGGAAAGGCATGTTCCTAAATTCAGCATATACAGTATATCTAAAATTCAATCAATCATTCAATAAACCTGCACAGTTATGTTAACAGTGAGATGAGTAGCATATAAATTTAATAAAGAAATAAAGATTAATCTGTCACTGGAAAAAATTGCATTTATTGATCGGGATGCATGTTCAAGTTAGACATATTTAGGACTGTGCTATAGGGAAATCTAATGTGCTCAAACTTACATTGGGGACCAATTTGCTTTTATTTATTTAAGGATAACAAATACAACAAGCAGTGGGACTTGCTTCCAAGTAAATACATTAATATTGCTAAGCAGCAGAACAGTTCTGCACATACTTACTCAGAAGTAAATAATTCTAAATTAAGAGAGTTTCCAGGTAAAGTATTCATTGCAGTTAGTTAAATCCTTTAAGACTCACCTTTAGGTTTAGAAAAAAATGGGGAGGGAATTGAAAACTAAGATCCTAGTTTATGAGTATTTAAATGTTTGTTTGGTTCCTTCCTTCTGAACTTCAGTTTCTTATTACAAAGGAAAACTAGTTTAAGAAATGAAAAGCCTGGGTATTCTTTTGCTTGGAGAGAAAGCAAACATCACAAGATATTTTTTTCCAAATATCATTGTTTCATAAGAAGCAAAATCACTGGCTATTCAAGAGAACTCTGAAACTCTTTCTTCTTTCAAACAAGATACATAGCTTTGATAAAAACAACTTTAAATTTCATGCAAATAGAATTAATCAGTACCACTTAGACATTCCATTCTTAAGAATGTAGAACATATAGACCTGGAGTCTAGCTCTCTTTCTTCCATCTATTAAAGCTATTATTTTGAATCAGTTTGATCAATGATGCAGCTTTTGAAAACAAACCTTGCTTTTCTGTGGGGTTCATAAGCAGGAGACTGACATGCACAGGAAAACAAAACAAGGGGGAGGGGGGAAATCCTTAAATCCCATGGAAACAGTTTCAGCTTTTTAATCACAAACTTCACATGCAAGTCTTTCTGGTGGTCAGAAGTTTTATGAGTCAAAAAATCAGATATGAAACCCTGCAAAACAACAAGAGGATAAGTAGAGAGGGAAACATCCCATTTGACTGGTGGTGAAAGAAAAAACAGTCCCTGCTAGATGAGGTTATTCCCAAAGAAGACACTTGATCCAGGCTTACCTGTTGACACCTGTCTTCCTCCTGCCTGCTTTTGTGTGCTTTAACTTCCGGACTCTTTGTCCCCCACTTTTCTCCTCCTCCTCCTTCTTCCCTCTCCTCACTCTGATCCAGTCCTAATACAAATGTGAGCCTCTTCCAAGCTGTGTGTGTTTTCTCTGGTTTTGTTCCTCAGAGATTCTTTTAGAGAGGGCGGGTGGGAGCGAGGGAAGGAGGAGAAAATCATAACAATAACGTCTTTCTTTGGCAGCCAAACTCCTCAGCGTTTAAACTACATGCGTGTCCTGCTTGCCGGTGGAGAGAATCATGTGGAAAAACATTTCCTTCTCCTCAGGCAAGAGGGCTCCCCACCCGCATTAAGCAAATCACATGTGCCTATGCACATCTGTACATACATACCCACACTTTATATATTTACCTTGCACTTTGCATTTATTATTAGCAGGGTAACCTCTCCCGACTTTACAGTAAAACAATACATGGTACAAAATAGACAGAAGGAAATATGAACCTCACTTACTTGGCAGGATTTGTGGGTTTGGGCATGAATGGTAGCAGTTAGCAAGGATATTATTTTTCTAAATGCAATTTCTTTTATTATCCTGTTCTTCTTTTATGCTATGATTATTAATATTGATAGTGCCAACTCACTAATTAAAAGTCACTTGTATCTCCCCCCCAATTTGACAGTTTAAGAATAAAAGGGTACTCTACAGTGTAAGTATAGTGTAAAGCATAATGCAATGTATGTATCACTTTTCTTTAAAGCTCTTTAAACTAGAATAAGTGAAAGTTCCTCATCAAATTACTCCTTTCTGTTCAAGATCTTGAATTCAAATCAATACCTGTTATGATCAAAGTAGAAGCCAGCCCAGAGAAAGAAAACACAATGATGGACAGAGGTAATTTGCATCATTTCATTGTAACTTTATCCCATGTTTGTATTCTTGAAAGTAAGTTCCATTTAGTTTAGTCCAAGGCATGTTTATGTGGGAGTGCATGTATTGACATCAAAGAGCCTAAATTCTGCCTAAACACATTTAGGATTGCACAGTAAACTAAGATAAAAGTTAACAAGAAACTAATTGTAATCCTATGTTAAATACTAGGTCTTAATATATGCCATATCACAGTCCTATACAATTAATAATATGTTAAACTATTTAATTACTACTTGTTTGTTAACCAAGATATTTTCAACAAGGTATTTTTATTGTATAGTAGTCTTATATTTCATTCAGTCATTTATTTCATCCAACTGAAAAAGAAATGGCAGCTTGGGATATGTGTATGTGCCTGAAACGCAAATGATCCAATGATTTTTTTTTCTTTCCCAAAAGTCTCTTGCAGTTTTGCAAAGATTTCAGATTAATATCAGACCTGTGAAAATAGTTGCTTCAGCCTGATAGGCTTCAAAGAGTTGTATCTAAATCTGTACAATTTAAGGTAATTTAAGATGAATTATGAAATACCTAGCTATAAGATTTAATTATACACTACAGTATTTAATTTTCTTGGTCTATCCTTTAAAAAAAGACTCAGACTCAGCTGAAAAATGTATTGGTCTTTTTTGTCATTTTCAAAGTGCACTGTTTCACTGGAGGAAGAAGAGGAAGAAGAAGAAGGAAGAAGAAGAAGGAAGAAGAAAGGAGAAGGAGAAGAAGACATAAAGCAGAAAAGCTAGGAAATTAGTCTCAGGATTTCTATTCTGCTCCCCAGCTGTTATGGTGTTCTTTTTTGTGCTTAAATGCCCTCGGAGAACATGGCCTGACTGGTGGTGCAGAGCAACTGATTTCATGTGAGGTGGCAGCTGTTTCAATGAGACACTTCTCTTTTTCCTTGCCCCTAATGAGTTTTTGGCACATTGTTTTGAAGAAATTGCACAACATTCCTGTGGTAATGTTTCAGCAGCTTTATGTACATTGACTTTGATGATTTTTTTCTCACCCTGACAGGATTTCTTTTCCTTGGCGTCCTTTGCTTTCTCATTTGAGGTTGATGTCCTTTTTCAGCACCCTACTGAGGCCAGCCATGACAATCTTCAGGATACATTTCTTTGTCAGCTAACCAACTACTTGGTCCAGCAAGGCTCAGTTCAAAATACTTCTGTAAGTTCTTTGGTTTTCTAAATACAGAACTGGTCAGCTCAGAGCAATGTGTCTTTCCTATTTTTTTTTTAATCCTTTCGATATTAGATACATAGAACAAAATGCACCAAGTCTTGGAACAAGCTCCCATCAGAAAAGAAAATACAGCATGTTGCAGATGCACATGAGTTGTTTCTCATGTAGCTTTTCAAAACGTTCTCCTTAAAAACAACAAAGCATATAAGACAACAAACAAACACTTATTGTTCTATAACTTCTATAAAAATGCACAAGCAAGGCCTATGTCCTCTGCCCAGAGGAAATCCAACTGATTTCTTTTCTCAGAAATCACTTATGTTTATCAGTATTCTTTCAAAGACAGTTGAAAAATCATGGAAAATCATCTATAAATATTTCAGTTATCTGTCTCCAAAATCTTAAGCCAATTCTCTTTTCCAGTCCTCCAGCTTCTTCAATGGTAGCAAGAGCAGCAAAGAGGCCATAATTCACTGCTCCTTGCATCCATGAAAAAGTGCCCTACTGAACTTTTAATTCCTTCCATCCTTTTGGAGAAAACCAAACCACAAGATCTACGGATGGTTCATTATGAGAAATTTTCTCAGTTTCTAGGAACAAGATGCTCACATTTGCTTGACTGAAGTTCAGTTGACATAGCAAGCACCTCTTTGTCTGTGGTGATCTGGAATCAACTTTAACTTGTGGGACCCTGAGGAAATGGACAGTTTTTTTCTATGTTATTGGATTCCTATTGGTATTGTCTGCTGGTGAAAGCTTCCAGGGAGGTGACAGGAGGCTTGGATTCAGTTTGTAGCTCATACATTCTCGAATGGGAGTTGCTTGCCTCCTATTCTGAAAGAGGCAGTGGTGTGTCCTTCCTCAAGAACTTACTGCTCAATCAAGCTATTTTAGACAACTATAATATCATCTCCAATATATTGTTTTTAAGGCAGGTTGTTGAGAAGGTGTTGGGCCTGTAGTTATAAAAAGTCTATATGGAGCATATTGTCTGGACCTTTATCAGTAAGTATTTGGGCCTGGAGAAAGGATAAAAAATGCATCTTTGGTAGTATTGGCATAGTGTAAGTTCAACACTCCATGCTCTACTGGTTGTTGCAGTGGGTTTTGATACCCTCTGGCCTGATATGCAGTCTGCGATGGGCACAAAGTTCTGCAATGAGTCCTTTCTCCTAAATGGTTGACTCAGTTTGTGTGTGGAGCATTAATCCCTCAAGTAGCATAAGTGGAATATTACAATACTTAAACCTTTCCATAAGTTGTTTTATATCTACATGAAACTTCTAGCAGATGGCATGTGACAGCACAGGATCATCAATATATGAATGATATTTAGATACATATCTTCTGGGCCATATAAAGGATGTAATGGGGGTCTTGTTTCAGAATGTGTAGTCTGCTAAGATCTACCGTAGATAGGGAAAAACTATCTCAGGCTAAATTCTAATGAGTAAGCGTGACTATAGATACAAAGATGGACTGATGTCAGAAACAGTCCATCTAGATGTGGTTGTGTACCTTTAAATAGAACTCACTTGTAGTGCCTGAAGGATCAAACTCATTTTTTCCTGATTTATTTCCAGGCCAGAAATTCCAATAAAACAAACCAGACTTTCAGTGAAGGTCAAATAAAATATATTTATTCAACCCAAAGCTGTCAAATAACTTTGCATGAGTGACCACAATGGGCTGCTTCTCTATCCTCCTTTTTATAGGTTTTAGTTTAAATTTAACCAATCATTATCAATGGAATGGAATTTATTAGCTTATTACAAACAAATGTGTTCTTATCTTAGACTTAAAGCAGATGCCTCCTTATTTATAATTAAAACA
This sequence comes from Notechis scutatus, assembly GCF_049901735.1. Taxonomy (NCBI): domain Eukaryota; kingdom Metazoa; phylum Chordata; class Lepidosauria; order Squamata; family Elapidae; genus Notechis; species Notechis scutatus. The sequence goes on from NC_142011.1 coordinate 48,206,863, forward strand.
AATGTCTTCTTTTCTTGAAATTAAACAGATGTCTGGTTAAATGGATGATTTAACTTTATCATATATAATGTTTGTGTGTGTGTGTGTGTGTGTGTGTGTGTGAAACAAATATATAACAAAGAAATATATATGCACACACAGACACAAGATATATGGCTTCCTTTACATGGGTTTTGCTATGTGATGTATTATTTATTTGTTTATTTATTTATACTGTCAGAAGCCAGGCCAAGAAATATATATGCACACACAGACACAAGATATATGGCTTCCTTTACATGGGTTTTGCTATGTGATGTATTATTTATTTGTTTATTTATTTATACTGTCAGAAGCCAGGCATTACCACTGCTTATCCAATCTTTCATGATTCTTAATTTAAACAAATTGTAAACATATAAGGGACATATTCCAATATTAGGCTAAGATGTCTCCATGAATAAAGACCAAGAACAAAAAAGACCATGTTCAGGAAGACTTTTGACATCATATATGCCAGTTCCATTAGGAGGCTCTGGACATGGTCATAGAAGGTTGCTATGGTTGATGGTATCGAAAGAAAATTAAGGCAAGGATGGACATCCCCCATCCTGACCATCGCAGAAATCATCCAAAAGTGTGACCAATGCAGTTGCCATTCCATGCTCAGGTCTGAATCTTGACTGAAAGGATCCAGATGTCTTGTTGGTGAAAGTTTTTCTCTCAGCATTTCACTGTTGCCTGGGCAGGAAATTCTAGGAGAGATTATGTGTGCATTCATCTCTTGGTATTTTCAAAATCTTCCATGCAGTGCAGTGGTAGGATTCAAACTTTTTTACTGCTGGTTCTGTGGGCATGGCAGGGGAAGGAAACTGTAAAATTTTCAATCAGAGGTGGTATTTGCCGGTTCTCTGAACTACTCAAACTTTCCGCTACTGGTTCTCCAAAACTGGTTAGAACCTGCTGAATACCACCTCTGATGCAGTGAGGGGTTTCAATAGAACAATGTTTCAGCTATTTGGCAGATCAAAAGCAAGTTCATTTTTTCAAGTTCAAAATTTCATTTTTCAGATCTTCTTCTCAACATTCAGAATTTGAAGTGACAGGAATGAAAAGATTGAGCTGAGTTGTTTCCCTCCCCATGCCCTGAAGAAAATTCTGAGAAAATGCTGAAGCAGGATTCCTTGAGGATAAAGAGGTCCACTCCAGGTTTTTTTTAACCAAGCCACTACCTCTCAAATCATAGCTTGCAGTAGCACAGCAACTTCCAATTGAGTTGCAAGCTGAGAATCAACACAGCAATTAGTTTCAATTGTTTCTCTTTTCCTGAATGCTTCAAAATAACAACAAACAGTTTGAATACCCAGTTCAAAACCTATTGAATTTTCTGTGACTTGGGCCTTGCAAACTTAATTAGTGCGTTTTCATTTATATACCTAGTGGACTAAAAATATCAAATGAGCAATAACAAAAATGGATCTATATATAAAATATATCTAGAAAATCCACAATATAGTATATAACAAGGAATTAAACATCTTTAACAATTATTCTTACAGTGAAACTTTATCGCACACATAAATAGTTTTGTTTGCAACTGTGCTTGGACTTGTCCTTGACTAGGATGTTCTTTTTCCCATAGTTTGTTCATCTGGACTGCCCAGAGCATGGGTGTCAAACTCGATCGCATCATGAGCCAGATTGTGATGTATTGAGATGTTTTTTGTCTTAGCGGAGCCAGGGTGGGCGTGGCCAGATGTGACATATCTGGCCCACAGGCTACCAGTTTGACAGGCCTGACCTACAGCTTTCTTATCATCAATTCTGCTGTTTTATAATCAAGACATTCTAAATTTAGATGATTGCTAAAAAAATTGTTCTGTAAAAATCCAATGGCTGCCTGTAGAACTATGATCTTTGATACAGAAAAGGATATTGCAAGTTATCAGTCACGGATGTATTTTCTATCAGAAACACAAAGTTATTCCAGTATCAATACATCATTTCACAAAAAATAAATTCCTGTTTAAAATGGTATGTTCCTTCTTGGAACAAAATGCATTTAGCTAATTCACAGCTTTCTCTCAATCAGTTGCTGGATGATGGACCATGAATGGAGAAACTGTCAAAAATCTCTCAAAAAGATTACCACAATCACATCTCATGTCTTTGTTTTAATCTGTTATATTTTACTTTTTATGTGTTGTTAGCTGTCTAGGTCGATACAGATGGCCTTATACATTCTTTAAATAAACAAACAATTCTGCAAATGCACTCGACTTGATTGACAAAGAAAAAATATGTGTGAGAGGCATATAGCAGCTTCTATATTTTGGGAACAGATTCAAAAGCAGATAATGTTTGGCCACACATAATAAAATGTAAGTCATTGTTAGCTAGATTAAAATTCTTATCTGTCATTAGGTTTATTATATTCATTGATATATATTGATAAAAGAAGATGGAAAACAATTTGCATTGCCAATACAGAGTTTGAGAGGTATTAAAATTATGACAAGGCAGTATCTGGAGAGGTGTTTTAAATGGAGATGTTTAGAATGCCAATGGCATTTAATTTTCAAAATAAGATGATGAAGAATGGCAAAAAGATGAGTATTGATATATTAATCTGTTACAGAAAGGGGGAATTCAGTTCTGTGATGTTTACAATTACTTTGTAGTTGTTTCTTCATAGACAACAATGACTGCTCCAACTTCAATAGCATTCTTATTATGAATTGAAAAGTCTAATGAGATACTGTACAACCTGATAAAGAAGAACTAATTGAATGGTTTTCAAGGCAAATTTTTGGGATTGGCTAAACTGTGACTAGAAATCACAGCATTGCTTAATAACTTAAAACACTTAAACAGTATAAAACTCAGCCACAAAAGCATAAAAATCCCCGTATCAGTAAATGGCAGTACAATATAGAAGATACAAGCTTTAAATTTAAAAAATCGTTGCTTTTCTTCATTTATGTAGAAAAGTTTGAAGGAATGCAAACCCAGAAAAATAATTTAAAATCTTAATGACAAAATCAAATGTATAACGACTCAACAATATATTTATAGTTTTTTATCATTAAGATATCAAAGAATGCTAATTGTATGACAGAGATAGAAGCCTGACTTTCTTTGTTATCTGCTATCTTTGATCACTCAACCTCCACAAAAATGCACTGTTGCAAGATCATAAAATGCAAGTTTGAACACAATCTGCAGTTATGTCTAATAATGACTAAAAAGAGAATGTAGATGAACGTATTACTTCTGTCAGCTTTCTCAATCCTACTGTCATTCTTGTTGTCTTCTGCACATGGAAGAAGATTGCCCACACCAAGAAGCTTTCTATATTCATTGAGATTTTCCCCATTATTTTAAGATTGAAAAATAAAAGTTCTGTGTTATGGTGGAGAAGACATTGCTGCTGCCAATAGATACAATACTGTTGTGACAAGAATGACAAAAAAAATGCAACTTAAATTGCGCTCTGCCTTCATTCCTGTCTTCATATGCTTGTAAATATTTACAAGGATTCCAATTACACTAATTACACTGATGGGGTAAATAAATGACTTTCTCTGATGGATGCAAAATGGTAATTTGGCTTGGAAATGAGTTGGTACACAGCAGTACAAATTTGCCCTGGGAAGCAAAGAAATAAATTGGGCCTAAGGCACCCAGCTTTAGAAATTAAAGTAGAGAGGAAAGAGATCTCGAACATAAAGTTAAACAGTGGGAAATAGGATGAGAATGAAAATGAATGGATACTTCTTAGAAGGAGTGAGGCCTGTAAGGAAATCACATAATTGGAGGCTTTTTGAAGAGGGAGGGAGGGCATAAGTTCCAGGAGTGTCAAACTGGTGGCCTGCAGGCTGGATGCGTCACATACAGGCCACGTCCAACCCAGCTACAAGAAGGAAAAAAAGTCATGATATATCACATGACAGCAACATGATGCGGCACGTTTGACACCAATGGCATAACCAATAAGAAATGAAACTTAAGAGTTTGCAGAAAGGTATAAAAGATATGGACTTGTGATACAAGAACAGACCTAGCAAAAGAAATGCTAACTGATCTAGAAACTGACTGATGCAGATGGGCTTCCGAAAGAACAAGCCTAGAGGTGGTGAAGAAGGGGGAGACTGCCTGCAGGGTTGAGGAGAGCCGCATCTCTCCTCCCCAGCTGGCCATTATTCCCTTTCCCGAAGGCGGTTGTAGCGGTGGTCAGAAATGGCCACCACAAAGAAGAACCTGACTGGAAAAGAATGTACAGGAGGAAGATAAGAAGAGAAAGTTTTGGTTGACTGGGTCAAACAGCAAAAGCAACAAATAAGGTACCCTGGAATTGAAACTATTAAAAAAAAACAATAACATTGTTCCCTAAGAAGATTTTTAAGCTGTGAAGGAGAGAGAGAAGGGAAAATATTTGGGTTTTTTTTTCTCCTTTTCCTATACTGACAGCTAAGAGACTTAAGCAAGAAATTGGAAAAAAATCCACTTTGACATTAATAGGCATTTAATGCTGAAAATAAAAAGTCAAAGGGATAATAAAGATTTCTGGATAATCAAAAGCTTTTGAAAACAGGAAAGGAGAGAAAAAGAATAAAAGGGCAGGATCTGGAAGGGAGGAGACCACCTGGAATTAAAAAGAACTTACAGCAAAATCTCAACAAGACTTCCAAAAGATACATTTTAACTGAAACATCGCTACAAAAACCCTAAGAAGAGAAAGTGGAAAAAGAAATAAGAAGAAACAGCTTGGGACTATTTGGATTACTTGATGATCTCTGGATTTTTGGTTATTCTATTTGAAAGACTAAAATCAATCGGGTGGTTGTTTAAAACTGTTTAAAATGGCTCCACTTTTAGAAGAACTGAAAATGGAACTTAAAAAGTACAAAGAAGATGCACAAGAAGGGAGAGGTTCTTTTGGCTTCGTATTTCAGTTTTTAGAAATGGAGATTTGGAATTATGAGAAACAAGAAGAAATCCCTGCAGAACAAGAAGATTGTGACAAAGAAGAACCCATCTTTAATGAACAAGTAGTCTTAGATGGGGTGGGGGGGAGGAAAGGGGGGAAAGAGAATGGAAAGTTTAAGATTGGGAAAAACAACTCCCAAAAAAAAAATAGAGTGAAAAATAAGTATAAAATCAGAAAGCAACAGAAGAGGGAAATGCAGAAGAGAGAATTAGAACTAGAGAGACAAGGGGTTAAAAGGGGGAGGGAGAAGATGAGAGGGAAGAAAGAAAGGAAAAGAAGTTATAAAGGACAGAAGCAAAATATAGAGAAACAGGGCCTATTTAGAGATAATGGGTGAAAACTTAATGGAAAAAGGGATTCTGCAAAGGTACATAAGATAGTATGGTTATATTAGAAGCAGAAATAATTTTAGAAAATATGAAACAATGTATAATTAAAATGTCTGATAAAATAGCTATCGTAATTCAGTGGAATGCTTGTCAATAAATAAATGTAACAAAAGGTATATTTAATGATTTATAAAACATATGTGAAGAGAAATAAGGGAAAAATTAATTATGGAGATTATATGTATTTTTAAGGGAGTATGATATTTAATTGAAAAGAAGTGTTAAAGATGTTAAGATTTTAATGATTATTAATGATAGAACTGAACTGGAATGGAATGAGGGTTTATAATTACATATTTTTACAATCTTTTTTTTTTAAGAACATAGTGTGTATTATAAGAATGTACCAAGCAGAATTCGATTGGAAGTTATGCATTATGTATTATATTGAAGGTCATAACCTTAAGGTATATATTGAAGTTTAAATAAGAGTTGAATGGATGTAATTAAAAGATATAAAGGTGTCATACTCCAATTAATAACTACAGGAGAAAACTTGTTTAATGAGAAAAGATAATATGAAATTGAAACAGAACAGACAAAAGTATAAATATAATGATTTGAATTGAGATGAGATAATCAACATAAAATTGAGAAAATTAAAAGAGGAGAAAAACTATATAGAAAATGTAGAATAGTATAAGATATGGAATAGAACACAAAAAGGAGCATGAAATTGAGTTTTGTGTCTGTATAAAGAAGTTCAGCCAGGGACCACGCTATTTAAAAAAAAGATGTTTTACTTATATTTTGTATGTGTGAAAACCCAAATAAAACTTTATTAAAAAGAAAAAAGAAATTGGAACTTTGGTTGACTTTCTTTTGTCTTCTACATCATTTCTGATGGTTCCTAAACAGCTGTGTTCTCTTGGTTCTTGAAATAATGTTACAGATGCAAAGATTTGTTTAATCAAATAACTGGTTAGTCTCTGGATTCCTTCATGGATCTGATCTATGAAGTGGAGACATTCCCATTTGTACATATGCATGCACACAAACATACACACAAATGGAAAGTATCAAGTTGTTGGTGCTCAGTATTTCCAATGAGTCATCATACACATAAACTGCTATGAGACTTTCTGAAAGTTACTCTGCTCCATTTGTTGATATAGCATCTGCCTAAATGGCCAAGAAAGCCTGGGCAAGAACGGAGAACTAAATAATGGTTATGTTCTTGCAGTTTTTAATCTTGCTTTCTCAAGGCCCTCAGAGGAATAAAGCTTCTGCAGAAAGACTTTTTGTTGGGAGAACAAATCTCAAACACAGGAATACTGCCACTTATAACAGGTACATATCCTTTGACTGAGTCAGCAAAACTGATAAATGGATTAATACCTGTGATGTCACCCATAGGCATCAAAAATGTCTTCCCTGCCTTCTCATATCAACAAATTAAATCCTCTGCTTTTGGAACCTGGAAGTTTATCCTTGCAAAGGCTAATACTAATCTTCTTAACATTTAAAGCAAATCACATTTCAAAGCAAAGCAAATTGTTTCAAGACATATTTAGTCCTTTTAATTACACAGAGCCTTTGAACTGCGTGGGAATGAAACAGGCAGCACTAAAATGCAGACTCTCATTCAATTGGATTGGCAGTACTGTAATGACTTGGAACTGCAAGGGAAGGAAGTCTGATATCAAATGGAAAAGTTCTTCCCATTAAAATGGACAGTTCATATTAAAATTCAACATGCTTTAATTCATTAGCTATCACTCCTAAATTTGAAAACCAGAGAGTAGAGAAGCTGGCATAAGAACAGAGGCATACTATCCTCTCTTGTATTTAGTAAACTTTTTTTTCTGACTGTGATGAGATCTATAATGCTGCATATGATTTAAAGTATTATGTTTATTTTCTTCCAGCTTCCCTTCTTAACATAGTACCAAACCTAACTGCAGAAAGGCTTTATTTAAAATAAAATAACTAACAGGTGCATTTACTATTCATTTTGTTTATTTTATTTACCATCCACTTCCTGAGTTCTAATAATAAATAATAACTCTGAGCATCAAAGTTATTAGTGATAGTTTATCTGGATTGCAAAAATCCAGGTGACCACTAGATGGCAGCAAAGGTTTTCGGGGTTTTGTTTTTGTTTTTTTGCTGGTCATCCTGATTTTTCTAGCCATGATCTGGTAATCTAAAATCTAAATCTAAAAATATAGAGAAGGATACATATGGGAAGACATGCATTATTTCCCCCAGTTCTTCCATGTGCTTTCCAAATAGCTCAAAGAAGCCTTGGTAATTATTTTTTAAAATATTCTTATGATACAGGTTTCATTATCCCCAATCCATAACTGAAGTCCCCAGATTCTGTATTCATTTGAACTGATATTATAATGGCATTAGAATATCTGGTTAGAATATCTTCTTCTGCTACAATCCTTGTTAAATAAATTATTTATGGTGCCTTTGGCAGTGAGGTAATTGTCTAATGGCCACTTTGGACTGCTGTGGCAGGCCTCCTTGTCAGTGACTGCCTTCCCTGGCCATTTTGACCAGGACAGATCAAATACCAACATCTACATATGCAGTGTTTGATCAGTCTTTTGCATAGTACCAGGCAGATATAATGTGGCTTCTTTATTGGCCCTAGTGCAATTGCTAGAACTATATAGAGTGGGGAAGGCCCCAACTGTCAGGCAGTTTGTGCAGAAGAAGGGTGCTGTAATGAAGTAGAGTCCACCCTCTAATCCTCCCTATCAGTTGTTTTTAGACTGACAGTAAGCAAGCTATGGGGAATGAGAAAATGAATAAGTAGTAGTGCATTAAACAGTAATAATGAGAAAGTCAAACACGCAAAACAGTCCTAGAAGATGGGAGAAAGAAAGAATCAGATCCATAGGGCAAGTGGGGTTTCCCAGTAAAACCAAAGCAAGAGAAAGCATCCATGCATTTTGCACGTATTATAAGGTTCTGACAGATGACTAAGTCTTCTGTCAAAACCCATCTCTGCCTTCAGTTCCAGCCTATGTTAGAAAGAACAGTTAGTACTGTTATGAACGAATAAAAACTATTTAATAAAACTTTTCAACCTCATGATAAGCAGGCTTGTAATCCTGCACTTTTGATTGGCCCATGGATAGCGAACAGGGATTGGTCATTACGGAGCAGCCTGATTGGCTATTAGTTGAACATCTCTCATTGGGCAAAAGTTAAGCATTTGGACACAATTCATTGGTTAACGGGTCAGCAGCCAGCTCTATAAAAGAGCTGCTGCTGCCCAGGGTTTTCACGCTCTGTTCCTAATCCTTAATAAAGAGTTGAAGTTCACTAGTTCTCTGACTCGTCTCCGTTCCTTGCACCCATGCTCAGAATGTAACAAGTACCTCTTTTTCATGCCGGTAGGAAATCCACCATCACACATTAAAGCTATAATGAGAGCACTACTCCTATGTCTTCTTCCCCAGACAGTTTAGAGCTTAAGCACACAAACTGGTTATCTGAATGTGTTTTCAATCTCTCTGTCTCTTTACTAGACTTACCATATATGAGCTTCACAAACTTGGGCATCCCTAGATTGCAGCAGATACTCAAATCCTTTGCTTAGTAATCATCCAGAGTTTTGCAGCCCTGATATCGTGTACCTATGTAATTTATAAATCCTATTGCAGCTTTCTGGGATCAACATTCTCTAGTAATGTAATATTTGTCATTCCCTCTAGCTTTTCTGCTTTCCTAATTTGCACAAGAAAAGCTGAAAATGGCAGTTTTTTTAGAGAGTATGTCAGGCCCAGAGAAAAAACATAAATGTGTATGTCAAAGAAGTAAATGCTTAATTGAATAAGCAGTTATAATGTCAATCTCTTGGAGAAGAATCTGGGCCAGTAACTAATTCTACAAAGCACTTCTTTTTCTTAGTATATTGCTTCCATTTGGTCTCAGTAAATACCATTGTGATGAGATGGATGAAAGTTACATAGACTCAAGTATGTAAATGTGGGTAAATTTTCTCTAGCATTATCAGCAAAAGTCCTTTTTAATTTACTAATCTAAGTTTAGATTATTTGGACATTGAACTAGTTTCTGCTCTTATGGATCTCTCCCAGTTTTCCAGATTCCTGGCTATAGCAACAAATTTGCATAAGAATCATGGAAATGATTCAATTTTTATGGCTAGATAAATAGAGACTTGGCAGCATCTTGAATGTATGAAACAATGGCAAGTAAGACCTTCCAGTGGAGAGTTCAAGTGAAGAACTGTGCTAATAAATTGCTTTAGTCACATCATTAGTGGCCAAGCACTTGTGTTGTTTTTAAATTATTTATACTGGCATTAGATTCTACTATTTGAGCATCAGTGCTAAGTAGAGAGTGTGATAAAACAGCTTTAAGGACATGTGAATTTGCTCCTAATCTTGCCCACCTCACTCAAATGTAGAGTTTGTCCTGCATATCTTGTCCATTAGAAAATACTTTGGTCAGAACAGCTTGCATTAATTAAAAGTAATTCATCTCCTGCCAAAGATGTGAGGAGTGTGGTGTTGCTTGAAGAACTGGAGAAAGTGAAATTGCACACTTATCCTCTTGATTTCAGCCAGGTTTCAAAAACCACAAAGAGGAACACATTATTGGATAATTTGCTCATTAAATCCATAGATAAATTTCTTCCAGGAAAATTAAGAAACCAAAAGCATAGAAGTTAAATGAAGGGGGGAAATGTGAGTGGGTACATCCAGACTTGCACACACATTCTTCTCAACTTAGTTTATTATTTTCTTCTGTCATCTGCCTTGAAGATCTGACAGTTGAAAAATCAAAAGGAGAAGGAAAAAAGTCATGTGATGCTGCAGTTTTTACAATGTTATTCACACAGAAGCCCATCCGATAGCTTTACACATTTGAACTTTATTGTGAATATATGTACATTTTTTACATTTACACTTTGAAGACCTTACACCCTGGATTTTATCACTTCATGTCAAAAGCTGGCAAATATGATCCAAGGAAATTACTTGAAAACACATTTGTTTTTTGTGGATTAGGGAACTTGCAGATTTTATTGACTTGTTTTATTTGCTTATTTACTTACAGCATTTCTAAGCCACCTCAGTCCCAAAGGAGTCTAGGCAGTGTGCAGTTAAAGCAGAATTAAGTAAACAAGTTGGTTAAAATTAAAACAATAACTTATTTAAAAAAACTTTTAGAAAACCCACTGTGGCATTCCCAGGCAGCTCAGGTAGCAGGTGCTTCACAATAGGACCTATTTCACTTGCTTTCAACATGGAAGAAAGATACAACTAACGGGGGTGGGGATGAGTGCTCTACACCAGGGGTCATAGAAATCCCAAAAAAAGTCTGCAGGAAAATTCCCCACCCCGTTTTCCTATCGGTCGATCATTCTTTATTTGAGATTGCAGATACTGCCTCCAGCTCCATTGTCAGGGGGAGAGAGACTTTTGGCTTCATGCAAGGAAAGCAGCAGAAGCAGCAGAAGTCTTTCTTTCTCTCCTACAAACTCTGTCAGAAATGAGTCTTTGTGAGACTTGTCGCACCAGCACAGTCTCTTGGAGCAGGATGCCTTGCAGGGTTCCAAAGACTCGCTTCTGGCAGAGGAGAACAAATTCCCCAAGGGAGGAGACGCCGCTGCCGCTGCTGCCGCTGACGCCGCTGCCGCTGCTGCCGCTTCGCTCCGGTCCTCACTAAAGCTGCCGTCTCTGACTCTTGTGTCCGCCGCTGCAACTCACCGTGAACTCCCGTGGACTGGTGAGAGAAGGAAGAAAACCCAAGAAGCGCCGGCCGGGAAGATCGCTGGGTGAGAGCGCTCCAACTTTCTCTCCCAATTCGGTCTCCTGTTGTGGGTCGCTCCGGAGAGGTTTCCTTCTGGTTCTAAGTCCCCGTGTGAATCTAGAGAAAGGGCGATTCGGTAGCCACGTTCTCCATCCCTTGAAGAAATTGAAGAGCTCCGAGGACAGTAATCCCTTCCTCACGATCTAAAAGCCCTTAAATAAGAGTGGAGGGGGTACGCCATTTTAACTAGGACGAGCCCCTCAGACAAAGAAGACTCCTAATACTACCTCATCACCTCAAAACTTACAACTTTTCTACCTCATCACATATACCAACGATTAGATTATCAATTTCTATAAAATATTTTATTAATGGTTTAATTGATTTATTGTTTTTAACTGATTAGTGTGATTAGAGTGTTTAGTACAAATAGTATGATTACAGACTAGTTTAAAAGACCAAAATCCATGCAATTTAATTGAATAGCAAAATCTTTGATTTAGTGGATTTAAATGAACAGTGTGAGTAATGATTAATGTAAATAATTGACTAGTGATTAGAGTAATTAATTGACCAGGCTGATTGTTGCTTAGAAATACTATCTGATTTGAGAGATTACTACAATAGATTGTTTGATATTGTTTGATGTAATATTGACTATATAGATTACCCTAAATTGTTCATTTAATTAATTCAATCAACGTACTATTTTACCAATATTACCATGCCAAAAAGAAAATCCTACCTCAAACCACAACTCAATGAGAAGACAATCCCCACCAATGAACAACAAGACTCCTGCACCAATGAACCTCAAGACTCCTGCACATGCCTTAAATGCTGCAAAAATCTAATAGATAATAAATACTCCATCAAATGTTCTCTGTGTAAAAATACACCCACCATGACTGCTTGGGATTACCTGAGCAAATGATTCGATACCTAGAATCATCCAATGAGTTTCCATATTTCTGCAAATTATGCTTATCCAAACTAGATCTGTCTAAAAGAGATGATACCGAAACCATCAAAACATCCCCAAACATTGAAACCATTGAAACATCCTCAACCATCGAAACCATTAAAACATCCCTCAACACCATATTAGCATCCCTGGACGCCGTAAAAGAAAGAATAACTAACCTTGAAAAAAAAGACACAACACAAAAACCTGAACATCAAATAGCCACAAACCACATCTCCACCCAACAACCACAATCCAATCCAAAACCCAATCCACAGATAAACGCAACCCAGACAAATATTGATATCCCAATCCTCATCAGAGAAGCTGTTGAGCGTGAACGGAAACGCCCAAACGCCATCTTATTTGGACTAGAAGACAGCATTGTCAATGATGACATCACAACTGTCCGAAACATCATCAGAGATTACCAAGCATCAACCATCTCCGGCGATGAAATACTTGACATTTCCCGCATTGACCGAGAGCTTAAAAATAGAGACGGCTCTGTGGCCCCACGCTTGTGCAGGATCATTTGCAAAAATGAATCAAGCAAACGTAAACTCATTTACACTATAAACTCACTCGCCAAAACCAACACCAACCACAAAAACCTCCGTTGTCGCCCTGACTTAACCATACAGCAACGTGCCCGCTCCGTGCACTCCGCATCGAACTCAAAACCCGTCTAGACAATGGAGAGAAGGACCTGTACATTGACTACCATGCTGACTGCATCAAAAGTAAGACACGCAACCCAATACCCAACTTTTACCCTCAACCACTACCCTACCTCAACCACCTACCACCACCCACCATCACCCAAAACTACCCACCACCCACCATCACCCAAGACTAGGCACGCATCCCCAACTACCTCAATCCCAACTGCTGCCAGACTTAAATGCAAACTACTCAATGCAAGAAGCCTCGTGAATAAAATACCTGAATTTCTCATCCTCTTAAATATGGCTAACTTTGACATTATATTTGTCTGTGAAACATGGCTCAATGCATCTCTCCCGACTCCATTACCACAGTAAGAGACTATCATGTTTACCGATCAGATCGTGAAAATCGTCGAGGAGGTGGTGTTGCTATATTCTACAAAAAATCCTTACATCTAAAAAATATCCAAGTTACCCAGGAGCTTGCCCTTCCTGAAACCATCATCTGTGAACTATCCTTAAATATCACAATTCGATTCTTACTATGTTACAGAGCACCTGATTATGACATCGAACATATAAACAAGCTAAATACACTACTAACATGGGCTACATCCTGCCCATACCCTTTTATCTTTCTTGGAGATTTCAATCTACCTCATATTGACTGGACCCTAAATAATTGTACAACTGAAATCATACACACAACCTTCTTCAATGCTATTACAAATCTAGGTCTTGAACAACTAGTAACCAACAACACTAGACTGAACAACTGCCTCGATCTCATCTTCTGCAATAGTTTGAATTTAATTTACCGAATACAAACCAAAGAACCCTTTTCCAGTAGTGATCACAATATGATTGACTTTTGCCTCAACATACGCCCACGCAAAAATCACCACAACGATGTCATCCCTAGTTGTAACTTCAAAAAGGCAATTATGATCTTATAGATAACGATCTCTCATCCCTCGATTGGCAATCTCTATTCACTGGATGCAATACTGTTGAAGATCATTACAACATATTTTTACTTGAAGTCAAAAGAGTCATCAAACTATATGTTCCAACAACAACTCCAAAAACAAAACAAAAAGCAGATTACCCATATCAATAAGGAAACTTCAATCCAAAAAGAGATCACTCTGGCGGAAAAACAAATCTGGTCACGTTGCTAATTTCAAAAACCGATATAAAAATTTATGCCACCAGATAAAGACCGAATGCACCAATTACCACATTAAACAAGAGGAAAACCTTCTAAGCACCAATTCCACCCGTGCTTTTTACAATTTTGTAAACAACAAACTAAAAGACTCAAGGTCCATCCCTCCCTTGATAGGACCTGATGGTAAAGACTGCAGCGACGACACCATTAAAGCCAACATCTTTAACACATTCTTCGGCTCAGTGTTTGTAAACAGTAATGGATCATGCCCAATGTTTCCTAGCCGTACCACAGACAACAATAATGATCTAATACATATCGATTTTACAGTAGACAACGTTGAAAAAGCACTACGCAACCTAAAACCATCTCTATCTATTGGACCGGATGGAATATGTGCCTACTTCTTAAGAAAACTATCCGCTGCCATAGCCAAACCTCTAAGCATAATCTTTGAAAGATCTTTCAGAACCAGCTCCTTGCCCAACCTATGGTTACAAGCCACAGTCATTCCCATCTTCAAAAAGGGAGACCCAAGCCTAGTTGAAAATTACAGACCAATCTCCTTATGCTGCGTCACCTGTAAAGTCATGGAATCAATTATTAACCAATCCATCATCCTCCATTTAGAGACAAACAACCTACTCTCCAATAAACAATTTGGTTTCAGAAAAAACTATCCTGTAATCTGCAACTCTTACACTGCAAAAACATATGGACGACACAACTCGACCAGGGCAAAGCAATAGACACAATCTACATAGACTTCTGCAAAGCCTTTGATTCAGTGGTACACGACAAACTACTCCTAAAAATAAAATCTTATGGTATCTCTGGACAACTGAATAACTGGATAGAAGCATTCCTGTCAAACAGACAACAAATGGTCAAAATTGGGAACGCCCTATCAAATCCAGTACCAGTCAATAGTGGTGTTCCCCAAGGCAGTGTTCTAGGACCAACTCTCTTCATAATCTACATAAACGACCTTTGTGATCATATCAAGAGCAATTGCGTTCTCTTCGCTGATGATGTAAAGCTGTTCAATACCACAGACAATACTACTACCCTTCAAAAAGATCTAGACTATGTATCTGAATGGTCTAACATATGGCAACTCCAAATCTCAACAAATAAATGCTCTGTCTTACATATTGGTAAAAAAATCAGAAAATAAAATACAAGCTGAATAGTCAAGATCTTGTTGATGACCCAAGCTCTGTAAAGGACCTGGGAATACTCACCTCTAATGATCTAAGTGCTAGAGCTCACTGCAACTACATAGCCAAAAAGGCATTAAGAGTTGTTAACCTAATCCTACGTTGCTTTTTCTCTGGTAATATCTCACTACTAACCAGAGCATACAAAACATTTGCTAGACCAATACTCGAATACAGTTCATCAGTCTGGAATCCTTATCACGTATGTGATATTAACACAATTGAGAAAGTCCAGAAGTATTTCACAAGAAGAGTTCTCCACTCTTCTACCCGTTATAGAATACCTTACGCCACCAGACTCGAAATTCTAAAACTAGAAAACCTCGAATTACGCCGTCTTCGGTCCGACTTAAGCATGGTATATAAAATCATACATTGCAATGTCCTACCTGTCAATGAATACTTCAGCTTTAACCATAACAACACAAGAGCACACAACAGATACAAACTCAAAGTAAACCGCACCAAACTTGATTGCAGGAAATACGACTTCAGCAATAGAGTGGTCAATGTCTGGAATACTCTACCCGACTCTGTAGTCTCTTCCCCAAACCCCAAAAACTTTAACCTTAGACTGTCTACTATTGACCTCACCCCTTTCCTAAGAGGTCTGTAGGGGCGTGCATAAGCGCACCAACGTGCCTACCGTCCCTGTCCTATTGTTTCTCTTATTCTTTTATTTTTCTTATATGTACCCATTTCATATATTCACAACTATGTATACACTTGTACTTATTATCTTGTAAACAATTGACAAATCAAATAAATAAAATAAATAAAATAAAATAAGTTTGAGGGAGAGAAAGAAGGACTTTTGCTGCTGTGTGTAGCCAAAAGCAGAAGAAGAAAGAAGTGGAAAGAAGCAGCCCAGTGGCCAGGCGAGGCACATGGGGCACGTGGGGCAAGTTCCCCCCCTCCGCCCTTTCCTCCTCCCCTCACTACCTTGTGCTGTTCGCAATGCAAGCGACGCAAGCCTTGTGTTCCCACAGGCTGTGTGGGCAGCGCAGCCTTGTGTTCCCATGCAGCCTGGATTAATTGCTTTGGGGGATGTTTGGGGGTGACATTTCTCTGCAGACCACCAAAATTTTCTCACAGACCACCAATGGTCCCCAGCCCACTGGTTGGCAACCACTTCTCTGCACAGTGGGGTCTTCTAGTGAGAAGGCTTACTATGTTCCATATATCTGGCAAGAAAGGTCAATCCTACTCTAGATGTTTGAACTACATGTAGAGTACTATTCTATTCTGACAAGGCCTTGTTTGAACAAGATGATAAGAAAAGAGAGATCTTTTGGCAGGCTGGAGGCCACGGTACAAAATGCCATCTTGCTATCCATGACCTAAACTAAGCCATTCAGTTTCAATGCTTTGGAAATCCATGAACTGAGCTCCTTTATACTTTTCTTCCTTTAAGCAATTTCTGCTTAAACTATTTCCTCTCTCATGGAATCACAGAGTCTACTTGGGTGGTCTGGACAAGTGTATAATGTCATTTGTTATGGAAGCTGAAACAAATTCCTCCATCCAAACACATGCTTTTTCTGTTGTGGGTTTAAGCTGGGGGAAAAAGTAAGAATTTCATGAGGTTTCACATTTCTTCATGGTTGGAACATCCGAATATTCATCTAAAGTTAAAAGTTGATAAATTCATACCCATGTCACAAGCATTATATCCACTAATTTAAAAAATCATTTCTTAGTTCTACATATATATGCTGGCTCCCAACTTATCCAATTGCTGTTAACTCTTTTCAGGCCTTCAATCTGTGAGGAATTAATACATATGGAAGTGGGAGAGGACTCACACGTATAAACAACAGGGTAGTATAAATTCATTTCTGGACGAGGAAATATTCTTGGATATTGCTCTATTACTAGCATTATTAGCACAAGGACCTAACGAAGGTGGTGAGAATTGGAGAACTGAGTCCAAACAGAAGGTGCTAAGCATCAAGCTAATAGAAAAGAGCTATGTGTCCCAAAGGAGGCAGCTGGAATTTCTTGTTTTTTCTTCTGAAGACATTTCACTTCTCATCCAAGAAGCTTCTTCAGCTCTGACAGGATATTCCATTCCCCACTATCCTGTTAAAACTGAAGAAGCTTCTTGGATGAGAAAGGAAACATCTTCAAAAGAATAAACAAGAAAGTCCAGTTGCTTCCTAAAAAAGCACCTTTGGGACAACCATGACCTGGATGACTGAGAATCTCTACAAACAAAAGAGCTATGTGTTTTAATGACATAAGCATCTGCCCCAAATATAAAAACCCAATGGGTATACATCACATTACAGGCTCTTTTTAAATTAGACATTTTCACCACTTTTTAAAATAATATTGACTTCTTTTAATCTGAGGAAGTTTGCTTACGTCTTCAATAAAAAAAAATATCTGATACAACCCATGTCCTTTCACAGAAAGCATAACCTCTTAATGATCTGCCACTCAGATCAGTGTTTTTCAACTAGCTGCCACCAGAACTTTGATGGTGCAGTACTCAGAGCTCATCAAGATGAGATGCATCTTTTTTCCTCTTATCAGGAAGGAGCCTATTTGAGAGGAAGACAGTATAGGAAGAAGATAAATTGGAATATGTCGCCAATAAAGTACACTGAGAAAAAGGGAAGAAAATCTCAGCACAGTGTTTTATGAAGTCTAGAATTGAAATAAGCTCTGACAGACTTGAGCTTAAGAGCCATAATAAAATAAGTAATGTTTTGCCCTAGTTCATTCTCACCTCTTTTCATTATTTCCCACAATGGTGTGAACAGGACATCCTCCTTCATTATTTTCCCCATAACCAACCAGACAGGGGTAATTTGGGCTGAGAAATAGTAACCTGACCTCAATCACTCAATCCGCCCCTATGATAATGATGAGTTTGAATATGTTCATGTAGATTAAATGTAGTGTGTGTGTTATCAGATTCCCAACAGATGTACAAGTACTTTGGATTCCTCAAGCAATCCCCAAATGTTTTTTTTTAAAGACAAGTTTTCACGACATTTCTGAATAGCAATTGAGGCATTGATCTTATGTTGGGCACAAGGGCATTCCGTAAGAGGAAAACTCCTGCAGAAGATGTTCCCTCCAAGGCTCCTCCTGCTATATCTCAGAAGAGGGTCAGAATCCTCAGTAAGTGTTCTCTGCAGACATACCATGGATGAGTAAAATCTATTAGGAATAATTTGTTTTGGAGATAACCTGTAAATATCTATATAGCTTGAGATTATTGTCAGTCTTTTGCACTGCATTTAGAACCAACCAACAATTAATGCAGCTCCCACAGAATGGGTATTACATGACAGTATTTTTGCTAGTTGCAGTTTCACGAGTGACTTTAATGGCAGTCCCACATGAAGCAATTACAGTAGACCATCCATGAATAACTCTTGTCAGCACCTTCTGCTCTTAGAATGGTAACAATTGTCTATAGAGATATCTATTGGATGGATGGCAATACAAGTGCTGAAAGCATTAGAATTAATTATAAAATCAAGTCAATTGAAGAGATATCTGACTAGTAGCCCGCTACAGGTTATTAAACCAATTAGAAGAGGAAAAAAAGAAGGAGGGGGAGTCATTAATTTTGAGGAGAAATGTCTGGTATTCAGACAATTGTTGAAAAATTAATTTCACCTAGCACACGAAGACAGAAAAATTCTTGATTTTTCATGAATGAAGGCAAATATACATGTCCCAGGATAATGTTGCAGGATTCAATGTGAGTTGGTCACCGGAACCAGAGATTTAGTTTTCCAAGCTTTCAGACTCTTGCTGGAGCACATTCTGAGGGAACTTTTCTCTCTCTCGAATGTGTGCATTGGGCTGTTCTATGTGTAGTATTTATGAGGTTCCTGGCTGTGTGTGGCTTTTTTAGTTGTTAATTGGGGTGTTGATAGCTGGCTTTTAAATTGTTGGCTGTTGTTTCCTTGTGCTGCTTTGTTATCAGCTCCTAAGTACCTGATAAGCTGGTAGTAAAGCAGCACTCCTGTTGAATGATGAACAATCTGTTTTCCATGCTTCAATAATTTCCCTAGCTATTTTTGTCCCTGCTTAGCCAACAATCTTAGTAGCTGCTAAATTGAATGTATGTCATTGTTCATTGCAATGTGAGGCAATGAGTTATTGATTTCTGTTGGCAAGAATTTTCTTTTTAAAAAGGATTAAGATAAATACTAAGGATTCTTCTACCTTGGATTTGGAGCTTACCAACCAAGATGGAGATATATAGTAAGAATTTTGGGTGTATTGTTAAAGTTCTTAATTTTAACAAAAACACTGATTTAAAAAAGTCAAATACAAAGAATGGGTTTTAGAAGGGCAAGAAAAAGTAATAAAGAAGGTACTATGGGAAGAGAACTTTAAAGGAAAAGATGATTTAGGTAACTTATAGCTGACTTTCTATTTGCTGGAAATCTGTCTCACATTCATGCCAGTAGTTTGTGCAGTGGATTAAAAAAGAACAGGGAGTTCTGTGCAAAATAAATGTTGCAGATGCCAGCAGACGTTCACTGAGAATTTAAAGATCACATTTTTTAAAATGAACACTCTGTTCAGAGAAGTCACTGCATCCAGGAGTTTTGTAGAAATGATAAACACCAGAAAATAAATGTGTGAAATATACCATTTCACAACTAATAATGGCAATAAATGGACCTCTGGAAGAGATGTAAGCGCTTTGATTCATATCAACTGCTACTTCTGTGCTCCCACCAAATAGGAAAGATCTTTGTCCTCCATTATGAGTTTCATTTACTCATTGTATTTCTGCAGTATCAGGTTTATCTTTTGAAGTTGAAGTCAAAACTCCAGGAATTTTTTTTCACTTACTGGAGTTATAATGATGCAAAATGGAGATGGCATGGTTTGATTTATCTTCCCACCCCCGAATACAAGAATCTTTATTTGCTGTTTTTGATGGTATTTTAAGGCTGATTTTGCAAACCAGCAGAAAACCATGTTACTAATTTTCCAGTGCTTAGAAACCATACATTGCTCTGGGGTCAGAGATTGTTTCTCCCTGTTTCAAAGCAGCAGATGTTTCCCACAATACGAAATGTTTTTATAAAATTAATATAAATAGTATGAGCATTGCTTTAAGATTATTATTGATGATGAGTGAATAACTGAACATAGGACTTTCATACATTTGGTGGCCCATAATAAATGTCATTTCCATTTTCTACAAACTTTTGTTGAATAAAATCCAACTCGCCAGAATGGAAAGAATGAGACAAGACTAAGAATAAATTCTCTAAAGGAAAGGAATTGCTGTACAATCCTTATCATTCCCAACCCCCAGTGATGAAAGAAGGCACTAGGCAAGCTTCGCCAAAGAGGCTAAACAGAATTATCTAAATAGTACAACATATTCTAAATACAAACATTCTGTAGATTTATTTTAAAATATTATCGGTCTTTTTGTTTTCGGTTTCTTAGCATGGAGTTTGCCCTTACCTTCTACTGTCATCAAATTAAGTTGATGTTTATCTTCATTAATCTATCTACTATTATTCTATGTTCTTGTTAATTAGTTCAATTGGATATGAAATTAAGTTCAAAAAATTTTGAATGTACATTTTCATTTGTCATTTATTAACTAAATCAAAGTAGACAAGAACTCTAAATTACTGTAGATGGATTAATTAATAACCTATTAACATAATTAATAAACTGTTCAATTTATAATCTGGGTGGTCAAACTGGTTTAAAGATTTCTTCATTCTTATGCTGAAGGATCAGCTAGCTCAGTGAGGGAAATCTGTAGCTTTCCAGATGTTGAATTAGAGGTTGAATTACAGCTCCAGCTTCACGATTGTCCGTATTCACTTTATTCACCACCCAGAATCACCATATAGGGAAGAAGAGCACCAGAAAAAATTAATAAATAAAATAAAAATATTGGCTGAAACACTGAACGTTGTAGCTCAATAATATTCAAAAAGCCAAATATTCCCTATGCTAGCTCCTTGCCATAGCACTAAGAATGTCTAAATATTCAGTATTTGAGCATACAATTGCAAAAGCTAACAATAAATGACATTCTGGTGTGTTGGAAGTTGAATTTGATACACAATGGCAGTTGTAGATAACCAGATGGTTAGGCAAGGTGCCTGGCACCTCAGGATTTTCATTTTTTTCCCCTTTACAACTGTAACAAGCCAACTAACCATTTATGAATCAACCACGAATTTAAACCTGAAGATCTTCCCAGGGTTGCTATAGAGCAGGAGTCTCCAACCATGGCAACTTTAATACTTGTGGACTTCATCTGTTCATTCTTCAATCTGGAATTCTGGGAGTTGAAGTCCACAGGTCTTAAAGTTACCAAGATTGGAGACCTGTGCTATAGAGCACGGGTGTCAAACTCGATCACGTCAAGTGATGTCATGTGACATATCATGACTTTTTTTGCCTTTCAGAGCTGGGGTAGGCATAGCTTGTGTGTGTGATGCGTCCGGTCCGCGGGCCACCATTTTGACACCTCTTGCTATAGAGTTTAAGGCATGGGCATCCAAGCCCTATTTGTTAGGCCTAAGTTAAACAGTTGAAAGCTATGCCAGTAATACATTAGTGAATTGTAATATTTTAATGTTATGAGGCTGAGCAGCTCTATGCAAATAACCTAAAATGATTACCAAATCATTCTGAGTTTTATCTAGTTTTAAATTAATATTTTAAAACAACATTTGGCAACACTTATGGGTCTGAAAGCAGATTTTTCTTTTGTTTACAATCACATAGCAACATCTCTTATTTCAACATTTTTTTTAAATGTTCCAAAATCATGTGAATGCATGTTAAAATATAATAGCCATTTTGGATAGTACATTTATGAAATTGACCCATTTCCACAGATTTTATCCAAATCTCTTTGATTACCATTGATAGCCAAATGCTTATTAGGTACCACCTGGTGCCAGAACAGATGTCAAACACATTGAAGCTGGCAGAAAAGTCAATACTGCCATTTCATTACACATGTATGAGGCTAATGTTTCAGTGCTAAGCTACAAATTAGTTAGTTGATGCACACAGGGCTATTCCAGTCTTTATGACCAGTTCTTATCTCTAGGATTTCACAGAACAGGCTGCATTGGTGCTCAAGACTGGAAGTTATTATTTGAATGAAGGTTAGAATTTCCTTCTTCTAAAAGAAAAATCACTTTATTCTACTGGACCCTTCCTTCTGGCACCCATTATTTTGGCACCTGTTATTATTAATAATGCAATTTTCATTCATCCTGTTTTGATGAGTTCCTTTATACCAACTTTCTAATCCTCCAGGAATGCTTTTTTCTCTCTTTTGTTTTCTTACAACATGGTCAACTTTTCCATATACCTTTTAATCGGGTTTCAGACCTGGTCATAGTAACTGCATTATTTTCTCTTCTGTGTGAATTATAGTGGTATGGAAAACTGATGTACCTTTAATTCATATCAAATCACTTAGCAGCATCACAGTATCCTTTCAGACTGTTCATGAGGGTTGGGGATTGAAGATACCGTTCTGCAATGGACCTAGTTCTTCCTTCCTCAGTGGTTCCAATCAGGGTTTATTGGGGTAAAGGAGTTCAAACCTGGCCACTTCAGTGTGGAGTGCTTGGGCTCAGCCCTCTCCCCCATCTTTTTTAACATCTTCTACATGAAGCAATTGGAGGAAGTTGCCTATTTGCTTGGGGTTTGTCATTACCAATGTGCTAATGACATCTGACTTTATATCTCTACCCCTTGCTAATCAAGAGACATCCTATAGGCCATGACTATCTGGCTGGGAAATGCTGATTGAGACTGAATCCAGAATTAGCATTAGTACTGAGATCCTCTGCTGTAGTACCATGTGTTGCTCTAGATGGGGTTCCACTTGAAATTGTTGTCAATGTAGGGATTCTTCTAGACTTCTATGAGTAGAAATGAATAGCCTTTGACCAGCTATGGCAGGCTCACTGGTTGTACATTTATGGATTAGGAAACATTGAATACAATGATTCATGCTCTTGTCATATTTCAAAGTGAAATTCACTTACATTGAAGTCAGCCCAAAAGCTAGTGCTGGCTTAAAACACAGCTGCCTACTTGCTGATTGGTATAAATCAGTTCAGCAGAATAACGCCTATTCTGCAGAAGCTGCATAATTGTGAGTAGACTTAAATGTCCAATGCAAAACACTGTTTGTTAGCCATATAGGTTTGGCTCTTGTTACCTTTAGGATCATCTTTTCCAGGTAGAACCTGCTGGGGGGGTGGGGTGGGATACTGCTGAGTATATATGAAGAAGAGAATATTCTAGTAACATAATTTATGTTTGGATTGTTGAAATGTACACCACACTATTGCATTACTAAAGCAATGGAAATCCAAATCCAAAACAACTCACAGGTACAAAATCAACCTAAGCTGGCTTTGGTATGTTTATTTATTTGCAATATTTTTGTTATTAGAAAATGCTGTCCACCCATAGTGTGTTGAAAATTACAGTATTTTTAGACTGTACTTTATGGAAGAAAAGTGATCCAGCAACACAGTAAACTTCAAGAAAACCAATCTGGTTCTCATTATCCATGAACGCAACATACTTTTTTTAAAAAGAAAAAAAAACTTTCAAACAACTATTTGTTCACAAATATAAAGCTTAACAACCAAATTCCTCCAGCTAAGGAAGTGCTTAATTGTTGTGGGCCCAACAGACCTATTTAACCAAATAATAACTGGATTTTAGGTCAATATTAAATCTGCAATTTATCGAGGAACAGCACTTAACCGTGTATTTCCATCTCCTCCTACAAAGAATGCCCTGCAGTGATCATAGCTACAGCCTCCAATGGGAAATACCACCAATAAAACACCAGCTCTATTTTTTAGAGGTGCTTTTTGAACTTGGCAACTAGAAGCCCAGACAAAGAATCAGTTTCATGTAAGCAACCCTAGCTTGCCAGCAAGTGACAGAATTAGATGTTCGGTTCAAAAACATAATAGCTTAAAAACTGGCACTTGTTTAGAAAATGAACTCTTCTTTTGAAAAGTAGCATTCTATATATGAAATAGCTTCTCTATAATCTCTTCAAGCAAATGTTGGTTTTATTTTATTTTGCCTTTATAAACACAGAGACTCATGTAATGCCTGATGACAATACTTAGCCTTTGCTACATCTTATGGTAGCAAATTTCATAATTTAATATTGTATTGTGTGGATTTCTTTTTCTCTCTTCTGGTTCCCTTGTAGAATTCAGCTTCATTACCTTCATGGCCTTAAATTCTAACATTATAAGTAAAATCTCTTTATTTGTTTTGTCTGTGGCAATCATACCAACTTAAAATTGTCCAAATGTCTTGAGACTATTATTGAGTGACTAATAAACCAGGTGGTTGGGAATTCTGGGACTTCCTTTTAGAGGCACAAGATTACAGAAGTTTGCTCTATAGGGACATAGCTATGTCTAATATATAGCAGCCTTTTCCTTGTGCTTCTAAGGTGTGGTTTCCAGAAATAGAAGAGACAGTTTGGTTTAGTGGTTAAAGCTCCAGAATAGAAACCAGAAACTGTTGAGCTCTAATCTGGCTTTAGGCATGAAAGCCAACTGGTTGACTTTGGGCAAGTCATTCTCTCACAGCCCACATAGCGTCAGACCTGATCAACTGGTCAATTCCTGTCACAATCACATTCAGTTGATTTTTTTAAAAAGCAGACCCTACACATGTGGGAAAATGCTAGGAAGGAAAAGAAAAATATTACCAAATCATCCTTATTTCATCTTTTGGAAAATACAAAACTGTTAAGATCTTTCTTTCCACAGAAGTTGTCCTCTGGTAACTCTGTTACATATTTCTGCACCTTTTTCTTTCAGCTCTATTAATATCCTTTCTGAGAAATGACTAGACATTCTGTCAATAATGAGACTGGGGAGAGAAAAAATTACTATTTTCTTGCTCAACTTAGTCAAACCAATCTAAGTTACCTTCAAATCATGTTATTCAGCTGAGACTGCCTTGACCAGCCTGGTGGATGATTTTTGGAGACTGTGATTCCAGGTCTTTCTTCACTTGTAACTAATCATAGTACAAATGTGCCTGGCAACATCTTTTTCTCCCACATCTCTATGATGTTACCTTCATCCCAGCCCATTTTCTATCCATCCATAAGTGACCCTTTGTATTAATCATTTTAATGATTCTAATATCACAAAACAAACAGAAGGTATTAGAAACACCAATCATCTTCTGTCTGTTTTGTGATATTAGAAATACCAATCAAGCAGAACACAGCAAACTCCAAGACCAATAAACATAGACCAAGACTCCCAACCAATCAGGATGAAGAAAAAAACATTCCAACAAAGCATGAGGCTAGCACCAAATTTAAAACAGAAACAGCTGCAAAAGCCTGACACGCAGACGAACCCAATACACAAGCCTGATGATGGCTGATGAGATTCTGCCAAAACGTCGCTTCAACTTTAAAAGCACAACTATAATGACGTGGGAAAATACCGAACAAAGCTGAATACTGTATGTATGTATGTATGTATGTATGTATGTATGTATGTGTGTATATATATATATATATGAATGACAGAGGGAGGGAGGGAGAGAGAGAGAGAGAGAATGAGAGAGACCCTAAGTATGGCTTAGCTCCCTTCAAATTCAAATCTCTTTTTTTAATAGAATATTTAGTTCATTTGATGATAGCATGCAGTGTAAGAGGAGAGAAACAGTCAAGAGATGGGACAGAAAATCTTGAAGTCAGGCCTGTTCTATTCTGCTAATGGGGAGTGACTAATGTTATTATTGATTGATAAAAATTAATGATTAGCAAAAGAAGGAGGTCAGCAAAGCTAGAGGATTCAATCAGTTGTTTTACTTATCACATGCTGCTTATGCAAAATCAGCAGGCAACATTTGGCGATGAGTTAGAATGGAATGGAGAGAATTGAGCTTGTTTAGATAAATGAAAGATCAGCACAGAATTACTGGGATTTTATTCAGGAATCTGTAGGTCATGGCCTCTAAGTATCGTAGTCTCCAACTTTGACTAATCCAGTCTTTTTTGTTTGAGCAGAAAAATCTTATTGAATTTCAATGTGTTTTTTACTTGATTACCATTTGGTTCTAGGTTCTGTCCTCTGTGTTCATGTTTGCCTCTTGACTTTATCTTAGATGAGATATAATACACATACATTAATAAGTTGCATTTATAGGTATTTTTAAAAAGAAAATTATTGGGCAAGGAACTTAATCTATATTTTAAAAAAGCACTGTGGAGTCATGATTCAGACTGGAGGCCAGCAAAGCCAGTCATGATGTGTTAATCATGTTTGTTTGCACCTCTTGTTTTACTGGCTTGGCTGCATGGCTTCTGGATCACACCATGAGTGGAGAGTTGGCCATGATAAACAGCCTCCTCTTTCAGGCTTTTCTGCAGTTGGGGAGACTGACTTTCCAGATCATCTCATAGGAACACTAGAAGCTTCCTTATACTGAGCCAAACCATGGGATCAGTAGACCAGTATTGCTAGTAATGACTGGCAGCATCTGTCCAGCATTTCAGACCAGAGTTTTTCCAACTCTGACCCAAGGATGCCTGAGAGCTTCTGTTTATAGAACACACCCTCCATAATTTATTCCATGATTTTGAGGATTAGAAAAATGAAAGCTCTCTCCCTCCCTCTCTCCCCCTCCTGTCTCTCTCTCTTTCACACATGCACACACACACACACACACACACACACACACACGTGCCTATATTGTATACTTTTTCTTAATTATTTTGAATTTATAGAGGGTGACATATTTATGTAAAGTTCAACTCCTGCCTGAGCATCTCTTTTACTTTAAAAAAAAAAGATTTAATTCATTGTTAGTTTAGCTTCTCAGTATAGGTAATCCTCAACTTACAACAGTTCATTTAGTGACTCTTCGAAATTACAAGGAATGTTAATAATTGATTAAAAAGCTAGAGGGGAGGAATTTCAGGGATGCGTGCTCCTCTGCATGCCCACAGAGCCATTTACCATCTCCAATTCATTTCAAAAATATGGAAAGTATCCAAGATCGTTATTTCTTACTTATCTGAGGCAAAGTTTATTGGAATTTGCTTCGGAATAAGCATGGTAGACTGTCAAGCAGGAATTAATGATTGTGTTTCTCCACTGGAAGCTGTGATGCTAGAACTCAGACCATCTAAAAACCATAGAACATTTTTCATATCAGAACGATGATGGTCCCAAACTATACAGCCAATTGTTACTGGATTATGAAAAATGTG
This sequence comes from Notechis scutatus, assembly GCF_049901735.1. Lineage (NCBI taxonomy): Eukaryota > Metazoa > Chordata > Lepidosauria > Squamata > Elapidae > Notechis > Notechis scutatus. Next base: position 48,234,245 of record NC_142011.1, read on the forward strand.
GGGGAGGAAAGAAGCAGTTCTCTTTTGCCTTGATTACATAGAAGACATAATAGACTATTTCAAGACTTAGAAAACTCAAGCTTGGGATGACTTGCATTTACAGGAATTCCATTCTCCTTCATTGAGTTTTATGGAGCAAAAAGTTTTGTTTGCTTGTTTATTACATTTGAAGGCCGCCTGATTTGTAATGACTGTTGGAATAGGCTTCCAATTTAAAAACATAAAATCAATAAAAGAAGAATATGAAACATCTGAAGTTGTACAGGAAATCCACAATTTATGACAGTTTATTCAGTGACAGTTTGAAGTGACTTAGGACTGTTTTTCACACTTACTTTGCAGAATTCCCATGGTTATGGGATCAATATTCAGATACTCAGCAACTGACTCGTATTTATGATGATTGCAGTGTCCTGGGATCATGTGATCACCTTTTGCAGCATTCTCACAAGCAAAGTCAATGGGGAAGACTGATTCACTTAACAACCACGATAATGACTTAACAACTGCAGTTCACTTAACAACTGTGGCAAGAAAGCTCATAAAATGGGGCAAAACTCATTTAACAACTGTCTCGCTTAGCAACAGAAGTTTTGGATTCAATTGTGGTTGTAAGTCAAGGGCTACCTGTAAGGTCAAATTGTTTCTTGGCTAGAAAAGATGCCACGAATTTTATTTTTTTGTTTTATTAGGAGAAGGACCTGTAATTGATGAGGATTTCATTCATGTTCGGAGTCTCTGTATGTAGTTGGAAAGGGCCTTTCAGAAAAAATCAGTAACCAAAATGGTGAGTTAATAACTGTTCTGACCTAGGCTTCTCCAAAAAGCACTAAGCAGACTTTTTGTCCCAGCAAAACTCCTTTTATTAAACGGAGGTGAATTTCTTGCATTCACATTCAGCCAAAGGCCTGGCAAACAGTCTTTCAAGGGTATAATTAGGAGTAAAGTAAATATTTTCAAACACAGTGCTGACAAGGAAGGACTCGGCACAGAGTCTCTGAGATGCACAAACAGATCTTCACACGCCTGCAACAAATGAATTGTTTCCTGCAAAAGCCCCTTCCTCTTTTGCTCCTCTTTTAATCCCTATGGGAGGGGCCATTCACCATCCACTTGTGGTTTTACTCCCACATCGACCCTTAGTTCATAACTGTTCTTTTCTTTTGGCAGCTCTGCACATGCGCAGGCTGGGAACCGGCTCCAGCTGCTCCCCCTCCTCACTGCTGTCTGCCTCTGAAGGCAGCTGATAACTGCCAGCTTGCCCTGGCCCCACCTCTGCTTCTGATGCAGAGCCCTTGTCTGAGCCTTCCTCAGCCTCCAGGACTGGCCCATGTTCCTCCCCAACCTCCTCATTGTCCATCTCTGCTGCCAGCTCTGCTAGCCATCGGTGGGCCACAACAATCATTAGAAACATGGGTGAACATACAGAGATAAATATCCAAGATTTTGAGAAATAAAATTTCTCTGCCATGAACTCTTGTCACTTTCATTTTCTCTCCCAAATGTTTTTCATTTCCAACCTTTCTCTCTTGTTTATGAAAACATTTGTCCATGCAAAGTTCTTATCAGAAAAATAGGCCAAACACAATTCTCATCAATCACTAAAACAAATATGGATTAAAATGTGTGCGTGTGTTGGTTTTGTATTTTTTGTGAAAACAAAAAAATATTCCTAAAACCAGAATGACAAATAGCAGAATTTAGGCTGTAATCCATCATGAAAAAAATCCTACTGAATTTAATGAAACTTTCCTTTGGATGAAGTTGCCCACAGTGATGCTGTATCCTTTCAGGTAATAAGTTTTAAAGAAGACGTGTTTGCTATTGATTGGATTAATGCTAATTAGTACAACTTGATTTATGAAGGTTTCTCCATTTTGGGGTAAACAAATACCTCTTTGAGGCTCATTGTCTTCCAGAGAAACGTTGGTAATAATCTTTCTTAACTAAAGCAATCTGTCACTGTTGGGGCAGCCAAAAAGAATTCCCTGCCTCCAATTAAAAAGTGTTTCATCAAATCATTTAATGAAACATTAATTATTAAAACCACATGGGCTTTTATGATCATCCATCAGAAACAGTTTACAAAGAAAATTATAATATGTCCAGCCAATTTTACTGTTTCAATTGTTAGTCAAATTTCAAGTAGCCCAAATCAATAGCTGGTTTCTTCCAGTTGAAATGATGGGATAGGGAGGACAAAGTGCAGTTTTTCTTTTGGGTCATTTAGGGAAACATATATTTCATTTTGCATTTCTGGTATATTTGGAGTGAATTTTCATATAAGCAAGAACACCATTTCAGACATGTTCACATTTTTTTAATTCAAACTTTTTTTTTAAATCCTGGCATTTGAGAAATCATCATATCTATTTTAGAAATTTAAACTGGTTTAGCAGTTCCATTTTTCAGAAGGTACTGGGAACTATAATTCTATCAAGTAAGGGTAATAACATACAAGATTCTTTGGAGAAACTGCATAACTGAGATACACAGTAGCTCAGTGTTTCTCAATCTTGACTGCTTGAAGATGCTGACTGAGTAATTCTGGGAGTTGAAGTCCACACATCTTCAAGAGTCCAAGGTTAAGAAACACTGCAGTAGCTAATGGTATTTAGTTAATTGAAGATAAGAAACAGATAGTGACATATGCTGTGGTGGTATATCTTCAGTGGTATATCTTCTACTCCAGATAGATCCACAAGATTTTTGTTGGTAGTGGATTGACAGACTGATTTTATGTACAAGTTAACCCATCAGTAAGTTCATGATCCTGACTTGGTATAGAAGTTCTAATCACTTTCACTAGTTGCTATTGAGCTGCCTTACTATTGTCCTTGCCAGCGCAACATGGCCTCTTTCAAGGGAATGTTCAGTTTGGCATTGGAAGCAAAGAATCCTTGACTCCCAGCACCATCCAATTCAGTTTGCCATCAATTTCCATCTGCATTTTGTTTCACTCTTCCAACTTGGTATCTCTTTGGCTGGCAATTATAGGAGTTGAAGTAACAGGCATGAGGATAGTTCCAGGTTGGAGGAGATGTACTATTCATTGTCAAACACTAGCATTACTCTCTGCACTCCTTATGTCCCTGAATTGTAACACATTTAACTCACAGTAGGAATCTTCTATGTTCTTTCTGTCTGCAGTTTCTATAATATACTTCTGGCACTAAAATCAATATTTTGTGGGTTTATAATTGGAAGCATCTGGTCAGGACATTACTGGTGCATTCCAAAGCTACATTTATGTCATGCATTTTAGGCAGGGCTTATGTTTCCTACATCAACAATATTAGCCCAGCAATATCATTTGTTAGGCAGATTCCCCATTAATTCCCTGGAAGGGTTGGGTGGTGGTTCATTGGCAAAATAGGGATATAAGTCCTTCTGAAAGCTAGAGATCTCGCCAGAAGGAGGAAGCGATCAAAGCTTAAAGATTCCTCTAACTCAGGGGTGTCAAACTTGATTTCATTGAAGGCCATATCAGGGTTGTGTTTGACCTTGAAAGGCTAGGTGGCTGTGGCCAGGGTGGACATGGCCAGCTTGACATCATTTGTGTCGGGGGCACCTGCAAAAGGGGAAACATTTCTCATTTTGTTTTGTTTTGCTTTTAGTTTGTTTTGTTAGCCCTCTGCTAATGAAAATGGAGTGTGTGGCCCGCCAAGCTCCATTTTCACTGGCAGAGGCACTGTGGGCTGGTCTTTCACTGTTTTCAGGGCAGCCTTGCAGGCCTGATCTAAGCACCCCGTGGGCCGGATCCAGCCCATGGGCCTTGAGTTTGACACCCCTGCTCTAGCTGAATGGTATACACAACTGTTCATGTAACAACTGCAAGATACTTACCACAATAAAATACCCAGCCCACTTTTGTTTCTGTTTTAATGTTACTGCCTATTCCTCTGTTCCCTTTATAAATAAGAGCAAGAAAGATTAGCATTTAGCTCAGAGATAGAAAAGAAATAAATGGGCAGCAGGAAGGACAGGATAAGCTTATTCTGGGAAGTGGTCCACTGACAGCATCTTGCCCAGGACCACTTTGCAAAACATGGTCCCGACATGAACTCTGAAGAGCTGCTTTAGTAACTTTTCATTTTTGTAAGTATAGGCAAATGTTTCAAACATTCCATCCATTACCAGTGTTCCTTCATCCAAAGAAAGCTAAACTTGAGTAGTATCACAACTCACTGCATCAGAAAGTGGAAATCATTATGCAACAATATGCTTTTAGTGATATCGCCAAGCCAGACCTGCCTTTCCTGAAAATAACAAAGATGTTCATAATTGCAATGTTCTTGATGGCTCTAGTTTTGTTTTTATTCAGTGAAACTTTCTTGAAGGGGAAAAAAAGAATTTAAAGATTTTCTTAAACTCATTCATGAAAATGTTAACTAGATTGATACATAGATTCATAGTATCGATCATTCTTCATGTTCTAGATTGTTTCTTCTCAGTTTGATCTATTGTTTTATTATGCTTCTTCCACTTATTTCCAATCCATTAAAAATTACCTTAATTCCCATGCAGCAGTAATTCATTTTGAAAGGGCAAAATTTATTTGGGGCTTTTTTCAAAGTTCATAATCCAAGATTTATAAAGGTGTTTTCATAGCTTCCCTGGAATTTCACATAACACAAGGCACTTACTCCAAGGATGGCTTAAAGCTGTTTCACTCATAGGTTAGGAACAAGATGATGGTCTGCAGTGAAACAACTGGGGGGGGGAATGGATTGCTTATTATTATTATTATTATTATTATTATTATTATTATTATTATTATTATTATTATTATTATTATTATTATTGTTGTTGTTGTTGTTATTTTTATCCCACTGCTGTGTGCAAATGGTATAGTGATCAAAGTGCTGGCCTAGAATGGAGGGCATGTGAGGTCTCTTTTAGACACAAAAGAAAGGCAGTTGGGTGATTTTAGGCCAGTCACTTTCTCTCAACCGAATTAATCTTAAAAGATTGCCATTGTGGGAAATGCAGAATATTAAGTACAGAAGTATTAGGGGTAGAGGAATAAAAATATAATAATATAAAATAAGCTTTGAAGTTATGGAAAGTTGTCCTAAAACTTCTCATTTAGCTTTACTGATATTTGCAAGTGTGTTTCCAAATACAGTGCAAGTTGCTCATTATTACTTTAAAGACCTGGGTGATGCCTGGGCATCTAACACTTTTTACATGCCTAGAGTTCCTAAAATTGAGGTGGTGGGGAAATTACAGAAATAATCACATAAAAAGACCAATGTTCTTGTGTCAGCCCTTCAGAATATGCTGGTCAGGAAACAGAGAAAATTAAGGTTTTAAGGAATATTACTTTCCTGTTATAGGATATATTAGCAGAATATTGACAACACCAAATAGAATCAAGACAGAGTTACTTTGAATTATTTCCATACCTTCTTTTCCAGGACTGAGTTTTTCCTTTCTTTCTTTTTTTCATTGCTTTTATATTTCTTCATCAAGATTTTTTCCATGTTACTCTACAATCTGAATGGTAGACATTGGCAATAAAAGGTCCTATGTTAATACTTACTGTGATCTGTAATTGTTCTAAATTTATTGTACCCAAGAGTACTCCTTGGCACCATTTCCTTTTGATGAAAATTGCCTCACTAGTTTTAAAACTTAGCATAATGAGATTCCTACAATAATTCAGAAAAATGCATGGTCTCTGGAGAAAAAGAATTTTGCATGGATGAAACACTATTTGAGAAATATTTAATACAACATCTGTTTATATTGATAGAGAATTTGAAGAATTGTATCTGGCAAGTGCCAAGTTGAAAATCCCTTTTTTCCTTGAATTTGTTGCAGAACCTAAAGAATCCAAAGGGAAACATTGGTTTTGATGACACATAGCAAAAACAATGGACTACAAGAAATGGCAGACTTTGTAGTCAAAACCCATGCAAACAGTTCCTTAATTCAGTATTCATGAAGGTGGTTAAGCTATATGAGTTCAACTGATCTTTGCTCTTTTTCCCTCAGAACTTAAAAAAAAAATCCTTCTCTCTTTCCTCTTGCACTCATTGTTACAGCATGAGGCCCATTCTCATCGTCACTTGTTTTTTTCAAGAAAAATAATCTGATTGTATGAGATATGGGTAAAACATAAGTCAAAATGGAGCAAAATCTATGTATGTATTTGTTATATTTCTATATTGCTACAATTATACCCAATCTTTTTTTTTTCACAACAGCCTTGTGAAGCAGGCTAGAAAAAGTGGTTGGTCTGAAGTCTTCCAGTGAGCCCTGTGACAGATTTAGCTTTTAAAGTCCATCCAACCTTGCTTTTAAAAGTTTCAGTCCTACAAAAAAAAAAGTAACCCATTGAATACTTCCTTAAACCTCTACCACTTAGAGAAGGTGGATTCTGAATGAAGCTCTTCTGGCTGGGTGGCCACAGGACTACATCAAGGGTGGGGAATAAATTGGACCATTGAACTTGGCCAACTCTTTCACCTTTACAAGCTCAGTAGCACATCTATTCTGCATTTTGCAGATGGAAAACAAGTGTCATCCCAAATTGAAAGACGTGGGGTATATTAACTTCTTTTAAAAAATATTTTTGTTGCTTTCAACAGAAATGCCTTGAAAGGGGAGAAGGAGGTAAGTAGGATTTGCTGCCAAGGCAATAAACCAACTGTCAAAAGTATTCCCAGAACATAAAGCACAGGCCAATTGTAGCTGCCTGGATCTTGCTGTAGTTTATTCTGGAGAGATTCTACTGAGGGATTGAAGGCAAGCCAGATCTGGAAGACATGAGACCCTGAATCTAAGGAAGTGAAGGCAATTTCCCCCCACCTTACCCACAAGAGCTATAGCTGTTGCTATAAAATTACTGTCCTTCATTAACAAGAGCATATTACATGTTTTTCAATAAAACTGAGTTTTGATGGAAGAGCTGGCCACGTCTGTTTAAACAAAAAGATCTGCGAAAAGCATGTCCGTTTTCAGAATATGCCAGAAGCAGAGACATATAGACCTCTTAAGAAATTTCACTTGTCTTATGAAAAATAAATCCTTTGGCTTGCCCTGAAATTCCCTTCAATATTTTCCTGGACTTGGATTCTCAGCCACAGCCTGCTTCCCAACAGAATCTGGGAAGGAGTTTCCAGTTTATGTAGAAAGTTTAATTTTAATCAGATATGTTGTTGATATTATGAAACCTTTACCTTTCTGTACATACATGCTAGATATCTAGGTCCTAAAACAGAGAATGTAGAATAAAGACAACATTCACTCTGATGAATTGTATAATTGGTATACATTTACTTTTATTATGTTAATTCATAATTCTCTCAAGACCTCTGGCAAAAAATGCAAAAATAAACCTGACATCATATTTTACACTTTCATCAGAGTCAGTAATAAATACCAAATTCCAAATAACTTGTCAAATGCAGTGACAGCAGTGAATGGAAGTGGAATTTATTGCATTTTAATAAATGTATCAAATTAATTCAAATAAATGCTTTACAAGTACTACCAAGTCAATTTCACTGGAAACTTTTCCTGCTTTGATTTGAATAACTGAATAGAGCTCTCAAGATACGTAGATATAGTCTCAAGATAGTGGCTATACAAAAGTTTTAAGTAAAATAAATAAACATACACAAACCCTAATAATTCTAATAAGGTTTGTAGGTGAGAAGGTCTCAGAGATCTATTTTGCAATAAAGGCTTTCGTGGGACCCTGATGCTTCTTGTGCATCTGCTGTCCACTCTACTCACATACATAGTTAGGTACAATATCCTTTTTTTTTTTTTTGCAATCAAGATACGGTAATCCTAGTGAACATGGAAATTGCTTCCCCTGTGTAGCTTGTGTGAACTTTCTGCTAGTCTCACTACCCAAGCATTCTGTTGGTTAGGCAAGAAGAGTCACTTGTTGTTTGTACAGCAACTGCCACCTGTCTATGGGATAAGCTCTTTAAAATAGACAGTTCATGATTTGGGGAGTTGTACTTTTTATCCTAGATGCCTTCCCCCCAAACATGAATGTCTGGTCACCCTATCCATGCAATAAGACAGGGGTCCCCAACCCATGGGATGCAGCCCAACACCAGGCCATGGCCCGTTCGGGACCAGGCCATGGAAGTGGCAGTTGATCACCTACAGACATGCAGCTTCATTTGCGCAAGAGACAAGCACTGCTTGCACAAATGGAGCTGTGTATGCACACATGCTTAACCGCCGCTTGCATTGAGCCTTCCCATCTCCCCCGCCTTCCACCAGTCCGCAAAGCTGGAAAGTTGGGGAACACTACAATAAGAGAAAGATAGGTTTTGATGGAAGGAGCTTTCACAAGCCAATTCCTTTGTGCTGAAAAATATATGAAGATTGTGGATAATTACTGGGATTCCTTCCCATCCCTAAAACAAACAAAAAAATGAAACAAAATGCCTCCTTCCTATGATTGCTACCATAATTAGCATTTTACAGCAATTGTTAATAGGACTTCAAAGCCTCCAACATGAGTCATATTCCTATTTGCTAAAGTGCATGCTGAAAACAGTGGTAACTGGAAGCCAGACCTGAAGCTCTTATGAATAACTTTTCCAAAGTAGTTTGCAAAGGGATGTTTTCATTGGAATCATTATATTGATACACAAATAAAAGAATCAATTAAAATAATGACAAATAGAGCTCTCAAAGGAGAATATGAAAAGTATGTAACTTTTGTAGAGCCAGATTTCCAAACATTTCTGATCCAGAATGATAAATGCTGGGAGCAACTGATCTATTCATATCTTCCTTGTACCTTCTACTGTCTGGTGCCCTCATATCTTATTGATTTGCTTCTAGAGGAATCTGGATTGACCTATAGAAAGTAGGATTAAGTTGATACTGATGGAACAAGGTTCTTCCCATTGGGTTCATGTTCATGTTGGCAGCATCAAGATGCTTCTGGGTTGAAACGATTAGCCACTGACATCACCACTGCCTGGAGAACATCCAGTTGGGGGCTCCTTTCATGTCCATGTTAATGTGACACTGAAATGGTACCTATCTATCTACTTGCGAATGCACATTGTTGAACTCCTAGGTAGGCAGAAGCTGGAGCAAATGATGGGAGCTCCAGGGATGACCCCATCATGCTCAATCTCGAACCATGGGCTTGCTGATCATCAATCCAGCATCCTAACTACATGAGTCACTGTGCTCTTGGTTTTTCCCATATTATTGTAGCTTATAACAGTCTATATGTGGATTTTAAGTGAAAAGGTGACTTACTGATTCAATCTGTTAGCCCTGATCTATCTGGGGTTCAGATAGCTCTGGGCAAAGGGACTATAAATTTTATTATTTATAATACTCACATGCTTCTTTTGCAAACTCTTCTTCATACTTTTTGAATATGCTGTAAAAATGAATGTATTATATTTTGTCATTATATCTTACCAAATGACAGGAAATTCCAAGGAGATTGCGGTTCCTTGTCAGTTGATATATCTGGAATTAATTTTCATGGGAGTTTAATTTATTGGTTTTGAAACATAGTCTACTTTTAATTGCTCCTTAGCATGGCATCCATTTAGCTCATATTGTCAATACTGACTGACACCTGATCTTCAAGCTTTGATGCAAAACTTTTTATTGCGTTACTTAGAAATTTCAAGACCTGGATTTTATAACTTTATGTCTGAGGATGTAGTATAACTATGTAAAAGGAGAAGTATATATTAAGAAACTCTTAACTATCAAATTATGTAAATTATGCACTGATCCTGAATTTACATTAAGTCTTAAAAACACAGGAAAGAACTTGCTTTCAAAACATGAGAATTGAACATATTAGAAGTTGCCATGCCTCGGATGTCTCTTGATAAATAAGCAGAAATTAGTCCTCAGACCTGACTGTGAACATTTTAGCCTAAATTGGATGAAGTGTTGGATATTGTAGAACAATGACATCACAAGCCTGCCCCCAAATGTCTTTATTCATGGCTGCATACAGATATGGGGTCCATATCTCAGCTATAGAGAACTATAAAGTTAGGACAAGATAGAGGAAAATATGTGGATTTTATAATGAAGGATGGTGGCAGATGTATTTATCTTTTAATGCTGCCTGGGATTGAAAGAATTTATCTTCTCAAAGGGATTTGTTTTGTTCACAGAAGAAATGAGGCAAGGAGACTTAATAGGGAATAAAAAAACATAAAATAAAGCGAAAATGACAACGCAAGCCTGGAAAAAAATTTGTTTCCAGCCAGCTGTCTGGCCAGCTGTCCAGACATTGGTAACAATTCCTGCAACTGTTTTGCAATTGTTGGTATTTTAGCTCTCCTTTCCTCCATTGCAAGGTAAAAATAGGGAAGTTTCGTGTCACTCCCAGTCATCATTTGCTTGCCTCTGCCTTTTCTTCATTCAGAGGGCACGTATTTCAGATTTGTTTCCTTGAGAATTTGCTGCAGACAAAAAAGTTATCCTAATTTGAGATGCATCATTATTTCAAACTCCAGGATAAGATTTTTGCCAGTGGAAATTATTCTGAGATTATCATTGGAACCTTGTAGAGAGAGCTCCCACTGTTTCCATCTGCATGTTTTCTGCCATTTCCCTTTAATTTGTTAGAATAGAATTGCTTTCAGGCAGGGTGAGGCAATATTTCAGCAGTTCTCTTGAGCAGGGAGCAGAGTTGTTGCTCTTGCTGTAATAAGAAGGTGACTCAGGTATGTCCAACAGTGTACACCTATGAAGTCTTGTTTCTCATTGTGCATCTCCAGTAGTTTATAGCTTCTCATATATCTAAGATAACCCCACTTATGGGCAGCTGGGGAGGCCACAGAATGGTCGGGGAAAGGAAAAGTAAACATTAAAATTGTATTCCAACTCATAAGAATAAACTAAGAACAAAACATTACTGCATAGTTTCCAAAGCAGTCTGTGAATAAGGAAAAATGATGATGGGAGGGGAAGGACAAAGTGCATATTTGTTTGAATACTCAATATTTTGTGAGTTACAGCTTGGTTCATCAGATACATCAGATGAAGTGAGCCTTAGCTCATGGATGTTTATGCCTTTTAATAACATTTGTTAGTTGGAAAAAGAGCTGCCGGTCTTCCTCTGGTTTTTTTATACTCCAATAAAGTATACGATCTGAAGAGAAACCAGAGTTTCTCCAATAAATATTCTGTTTCTGCCTCTATGATTGAGTATAAGACTCTGCATGAATGAAGGAACTCCAATCTCAAGCTAGTCTTTGTGCTTATATGAACTTTGTGTTTTCACTTCATAAATATTTAATGAGCTCAATTTTCCAAATAATAATCTCCTCATGAAATAAAACTTGCTAAATTTTCTCTCTCTTGGTTCTAAAAAAATACACCCTCACTTTGGTCTTTTTCCTAATAGATCTAATCAATTAAATATTTGAAGTTGAGAAAGAAATTGAGGAAAAAATAAGATTGGTTTAAATCTATGCTTAAGAATGTTCCTTATAGTATGTTTTCTTAAATAAATAATAACTTTTAAGTATAACTTTTAATAATACTTAATAATAACTTAATAATAACTTTTAAGTATCATCATCATCAGTGCTGCATATTTACTTTGAATGTTTTTCTTGAAGATGATGCAACATCAGAGAACATATTTCAAGTAAAAAAAAAACCTTCCAATAAGAGAAAAATGACACAGATTTTCTGGCTTTTGAGCATGGACTTATCCAATGCCAGAGAAACAGTTCTTGTGATCTTCTATTTGCAGCTGTTGAAAAATGTGTGTTTTGAATTACTTTCTACATTTTAATGTGTCAGTTGTTTCTATTCAGTGGGGAAAGGGTCATTGCTCTCCATTTTAAATATTGTCAGTTTATATGTAAACAGAAATGATATATGACAGCCTGTGAAAAATGTCATTGGCCTTCAAGATTTGAGAGCATCACTGACTGACATCTGATGAAGTAAAGTCCGAAGGCCAAAGACCATGCTGTTTTGAGGTTGTGGGAGATGAAAATCAACATACCAGCAGGAAATCAAGATGGAAAAAGTCAGCATATATTTATCATTATACTTAGCATTTATTTTCCATAAAGAACTCAACATATCAATAATATGAACTCATGTAAAAATATATTAGAACACCAAATTATGCCAGACTGAAGTTAATAGTCTATAACCTGATTCAAAAGCAGACCATTCTAGTACAAAAAACATTTGTACTGTAGTTACAGTAAAATTATATATGCATGTATGTGCTATATTACTTATATCCTAATGGCCCTCCTGAGACTTCCGCATTCTAATTTGGAGCTCTTGAAGAATGTAGATCTTTTCCAACTGTATTACCTAGAATTGTTTCATCTATATGCATCAGTCATGATGCACAACATATATATAGTCTATCTATGTCAATAAATCAGTTTTATTTCAATAACAATCAGAAGGCCTATGTATAAAAGACATTAAACTTTGAATTCACAATGTCTTACCATCTAGTTTGTCTATGGAGATTGTCAGTCATCCAGGTCAAGTTGTGCCAAAGGTGCTTTTTCAAAATGGAACAGGACTTTCTTCATTTTTGCTCAAAGATGTTTTGCTTCTCATCCAAGAAACTTCTTCAGTTTTGAATGAAGAACTGAAGAAGATTCTTGGGAGAGAAGCAAAATGTCTTCAAGCAAAAACAAAGAAAGTCTTATTGCCTTTTGAAAAAGCACCTTTGGGATTACCATCCAGTAGTTCTAAATAATCACTGTGGCCTTTTCTCACTTCTGCCTAGCCTTCGTACCAACATGCCCTGGCTATCTCATTTTTCTGCCATCTTCCCATGGTATTGCCTGAATCTCATCCCCAGCCTTAAGTCATCTTCAGTTGCACTGAGGTTAAAATAGTGGGTTTTTATTCTTCTTAGCTGACCATATCCAACAGCATCCCCAAGGAGTATTACATCTGTTAATCTTTGTTACCTTGGAGGAAGTCAAGTGACTTCAGGGACTCAAAACAAAGAGAACAAAATAAGGACTGGCAAGGGAGTTTAGCAATTTTCATGCCAACATAATTTGCTGTCAACTCAAGAATACATGGATAGCACCAAGTTTTTGGGAAAGACCTCTAACAACACACAAGTTTGTGCCCTGTGAGCTGAGGTGGGGAAAGCTTCCTGGAAGAGTTGATCAAGACAATGTTCAGCCAAACACTACTGAATTCTTTAAAAAAATCTATCTAAGTATATCATTGTTATGAGAATTATTACTGTTTCTTTATTACAAGCATGTATATGGACGCCCAACTCAAACAGCATGATTCCAGGTGGCATACAACAAAATAAGCAATGTAAGAAGTTATCCATAGAGATGTTTAGAAAGCTTGTGTTGTTATCAATATTATGCAGAGGCTACCCAGCCTAGCTTGAGATTTGATCCAGTTTCAGAAATGGCCTGTACAGTCTAATCATTCAGAAAGAAATCCAACTTAATTTAATGCAGCTCCATTTCACCATAATATACTACGGGGGGGGGGGACCACACAGCTGCATCCTTTTTAAAATTTTGTAAGCTAAAATTTTGTAAGTGGAAAGATCCTAATTTGCACATATGTTGGGGCAAGGATCGCAAAGCAGTGCTCTTTTAAACTTGAATTATTTTTCTAAAAAAGGCCTCAAAATGTATTGCTTTTGGAAAGAATACTTGCAGCAACAAGCATGACAAATTTCAGATGGATTGAAGAGCATTTGTATAAAGAAAAGATGAAAAGGAAAGAACAGAGGAAAGAATACTGAATGTGTATGTGTAGGGTGGGGGGCAGAACTGTTCAAAAATTAAATTTGTTGCTGCCTGTGCTGACAAAAACCTAGTCCTTGTGCCCCAGGCTTTGCGAATAAAGCCAACAAAAATAGAGCTAGGATGAGACATGAGCTAGAAGGAAGGGTGTTTATTTTTTTAGGTATTGCCTCTGAAGCAGTACTCAGATGTGAGGAAACTTTGGAGACACCAATGCCAGAAATACAGTGGCATTTGTTTTGTTTTTAAGGAAAAAGGAAAAAATGCTGGAATGAGAAAAATCCATTGATTTACAGCAGTCTCACCAGGGAAAATCAATTCATACAAATCTTCTGTCTCCAAACTTAGCTTATTAATCTCACTAGGTCATCATTTTTACAACATGTTCAACTTTATTTTGTACTTGTATCGGGATCTAGTGAAAACCAAAAGACTAGAATTCCATCCTGGCTTTAGCCGATGACTCTCTTCAAATCTGGAAGCAAGCAATGTGCCATTCATAAGAATCCTGCTACTTCAAACAATCCAGCTGGTTCATCATCTAGTTTCTCATAGAGGCAGTTCAAATACTTCTGGGAAGTCTGTATGCAAGACCTCTCCCGTGCTATTTCCTCTCTAGAAGGTAATATTCAGAAGAAAACAGCCTTTTGAGTCTGAATTTTCCATGCAACTGTTGTGACTAATGGCTATTAAAGAACAACTTCCCTGAATCTATCCCCTTTTTTAGGTCATCTCAATGAATTGCTGATTAATGAAGCATTTTTTTAAACTGAATATCATTTCTTTATAGATTAAAGTTATGTTATTATGGAATGGGAAAATCTCTAGGGATTATAATTCTATAATCCATTCATATGTCAGAAAATGCAATAATGTATTTTATATATCACTAGAATCATACAACTGCTGGCAGTTTAGAATCCTAAAAATATGACAGAACAATGCTAAAACCTACAATAAACATTCAACAACAATTAAATAAACCATAGGTAATATTACAATGTGCTGGTGCAGATCAGTATTTGACAGTATCAAAAATAATAGAAAACAACCCCATCTTGACAGGTTTTTTTTTTTTTTTGAAAGACCACCAAAATTGGTGCCAAACTGATCTCTAAAAGAAAGCTATTGCGTAAAGTGGGGATCAGGAAAGCTTGGCTCCCAGGGAATTTCCACATTCTAGATCAGGGGTGTCAAACTTGCAGCCTGGAGGCCAGATGTGCCACATGCTGGCCCCACCCTTGCCCGGTTTAGCAAAGGGGGGGGGAAAGTCCTGATATATCACATGATGCCACCATGATGATGCAAGTTTAACATCCCTGTTCTAGACCTATCAAGAGATACTTTTATAGATGTGCATAAATTTGTGTGCAGAACATTAAGCAATATACTATAATAGCCTTCAGATGTGTTCCAAACCCCTGCTAACTATTTTTTTTAATAGCAATTGAAAAAAAATATGTCATTGCATTGTTACTGTGGCTCCCTTCATGTTTAAATAATAAAAGGAACTACAAAGGCAAAATATCAGGCATAATTACGTAATTTTGATAAATTTGTGTAGGTTTTCTGGAAAAGAATTATGAAGAACAGTTGCAGGATTTGGGTTTGGCTAGTCTAGAGAAAAGAAGGACTAGGGGGACACAATAGCAGCATTCCAATTCCAATATTTGAGAGGCTGCCACAAAGAGGAAGGAGTCAATTTATTTTCCAAAGCACCAGAGGGCAGGACAAGAAACAATGGATGGAAACCAATCAAGGAGAAAAGCAACCTGGAAATAAGGAGAAACTCCCTAACAATAAGGACAGTTAACCAATGGATTGGCTTGCCTTCAGACATTGTGGGTGCTTCATCACTAGAGATTTTCAAGAAGAGATTGGACTGGGACCTGTTTGAAATGGAATAGGATCTCCTGCTTGAACAGAGTTGGACTAGAAGATCTCCTAGATCCTTTCCAGTTCTATTCCGATTCTGATTCAGAATATTGAGAATACTCTTTCAGTAGACTCCATTAGTCTTCCTATAAACATTTAGGATCCACACAGCCACTCCTACCATCTTTAAATTGGAAGGAAAGTAGACTATTGTGAAGTGCATGGTTAAGCTTCACTGTACTAAAAAATTAGGCTGGGCAGTGTTGCTTTCTTTTCAGATTTTATTGTAGAGTGCACCTCCCACTGAATTTTAATCCCTAGATTATTTGTAAATGAAGGCTATTCTCATATATTCTAAATAATATATGGGACAGTAGTTTTCCTGCGTGACATTTTTAATTTCTTTAGAGCAGGGGTCTCCAACTCACGGCCCACGGTCTATCAGGCCTTGAGCTGTTGGGAACCAGGCTGTAGAAGTGGCAGGCAAGTGCTCGCATGTGCATCCCCAATTGTGTGAGTAGTGGGTGAGCATGTGTGTAGGTGCTCCATTCACACGAATGGCGGGCATGCTTGCCTGCCACTCATACAGAACCATCCCTGCTTCCCCCACCCCTGGCCAGGCCGCAAAGCCAGAAAGTTTGAAGAACTCTGCTTTAGAGAATCTGTCACATTAGAAATGTATTAGAGCACCTAAGCAAACACTGACTTTATGCTAATTTGGAAATGTGTGTATTTGAATTTCCTATTTAGATTATTTGGCTTACTGGATCTCTAGAAAATGGATAGCAGGCACCTAGATATGTTAAAAATGTCCAACATTTTAGGGGCTCTGCCAACTTTTACAGACACTTCATTTCTGATTTTGCTAAGCACATCTGATCACCCTCTTAACTTTGGGAAAAGGGCACCAACTTACATGGTCTATTCAAGAACAAGCACCTTTACAGTATTGCAGGACTTGATAACTTCATATTCAAGGAAGTATATCATTGATTCTAGCAAATGCCATTAAATCTTTCTTGTGAACTTCCAAGGAATGGCTAGCATAGGGTTGAATTGGGTATGTCTTTAATTTGACTTGCTAAAACTTTTCTTAAGAGTAATCATGCTTTTCAAGTATTTAACTTTACTGGTTGCATAAGTTGTCCTTGTCACAACTTTGTTTTGTTCTACCTTCATAGATAAAATGAGGGATTTCCTCTCTCCTTTTTCTTCACAACTGCAGCTTCATAACTATTTGTAGTAACCACCAGGGGTCAAGCTTGCACATTTGGTATCAATTGTCTACTTATTTCCAAAGAATTAGCCACTATCTTCTGCCCTTCCTCCTTTCTTGTTATTAATTTTTATAAAAACCACAGTTTGGTCAATAACCTCCTATTTCTAACATATGGTAAACAGGAACATTATTATCAAGAACCCATTATAAAGAGGATATTGTCTGTATAAATATGTATGATGTTCTCTGTATATTTTGCTTTATCTGACATTTGTCTATGAAAGAATTAGTGTGTGCCTTTCTTTTAAGCATTATAATGTTAAATAGGTGGTTAGATGTGGAACATTTTATAGCACAAGTTGCTTGTACTTAACTTGGAAAGAGATATAGGACTCACTGGTGTTTTGTTGGTTCCAGGTGAGCATAATGCAGCTGTATTCATGCTTTTTCCTGATCACCAATTTTTGTATGGAAAAGCTGCTTTGTATGAAGGAATATTACTAAGTATTATTATTCAGACATAAGGGAACCAATTTCCTGCTTTTCCCAAAAAGAAAGGAATAGTTATCACTCAAAGGCACACAAAAAATCCAAATTTGTAAAACTGCATAACTTGCTTTATGTGCGTACTGCATATTTATATTTTAAATTGAAAACATATAACTCCCACAGGGGAGAAGACTGAACAGTAGCACTGATTTCACCTGCCTGCTCACTCAGCTATTGAGATGCTAGTTATTAATGAGCAAAATCTTTGGATTCAACGCAGTATGAAATGCTAATTCCTTTATTTAAAAAAAAAAAACCTGCACTGGTTTCTGATATGTTTCCAGGTACATTTCAAAGTGTTGGTGATAACTTTGAGTACTAGGAACCGTCCTATGTATGAAAGATCACCTTCGGAAGCCCTTTTGTAGGCCCCCAGAAGACCCATTTACAGGTGGAATTACAGGGATTGGGCCTAGGCTTTGGAATTCCTTTTGAAGGCTTATCTCATTTCCTTATATCCAATATTCTGGAAAGTGATAAAGGTACCACTTTTTTAGATAAGCTTCCAAAGATCCTTGATCCTTATTACTTGATGTTGTATATTTTAAAATGTTTCTAATTCACCTTTGTTTTATTTTATATCTTTGTGTTCTCTAATAATATTTGTAATGTTTCTTGTGGTGGAATTTAAGTAGAATATAAATATTTTTCTACAGTGAATGCCTCGGAAGCAAGAAATACCCAAGAGCTGCGATAGCGCAGCCACAGCAGTTAGAATGTAGTATTGCAGGCTAACTCTGCCGACCGCCAGTTCGATCCTTACTGGTTCAAGATTGACTATGTGCGCTATTGCTTTTGCTACTGCCACATGAAGTCTACCTAAGTTAAGAATTTAAACATTGAGATATTTGATTCTGCTTGCTAAGATTCTGTACATACAACATACAACTTCCCCTGGTCTTTATGGCAAAGATGCTTTAGGTGATGGGTGCTTTAGTCCGTGCCTGGCATTAAGATGAAATTGACGAAGGAAGAAGGCAAAATGGTTTAAATCTGGATAATAAGCCAGGGTGATCTGAAGACACTACAGAGAAGATGAAAACTGGAAATACACTCAAATGGCTTTAGAATACTGAATTAAATTTTCCTAAAAGGGTGACAGCAAGGATAAGAAATTTGAAATCCTTTATTTTATAAAGAGGGAAGCTATGCCCGGTTCCTTCCTTTTGCACACAGTGTATATCTCCTCCATGTTGTATTTAGTTTCAAGCAACTATAGCAGTTTGGACTGAACTGAAGTAGAATAAAAAGACTCTTAATTTTTTCTTTCAAAAATTTGCAACAAGAAGTTACCAAAAAGTAAAAATGGAAGACTTCAATTAACTGGATGAGGAAGACTTTCACTCAAAGTATTACTCCAGGCAGCTCCAGTACAGGTATTTCTATTTCAAGTAATTAAAGAGACAGCTTCTATGATAGCTTACAACATAACAATCACAGATCTCCAGTGCAAAGCAACTGGGCATCATTATAAAATTTCTCACCAATCCTGCACCTTCTTTACCTATAAGGAAAACTGTGATTTGGAGAATCAAAGCTCCATTCTTAATATGTTCCTGTTAAGAGACATTAAAGAATATACAGAAAACAATAGATACTTGCCAACATTCTTAGGGTTCAGGATTAACCCTGAAGGTACCTTCATCTAGGAACTATCAAATTTTATCCTGACATTTGTCTGATTTATTTTGTACTTTAAAAGACACAGCAATAATGTTATTATTTATTTTTTCCCAGAAAGGAACTGTCAGCACAACTTTATTAATATTGTAGAAGATGGATGTGCATTTGCATATGAATGTGAGTAGAAATATTTCCAAAAATGCTTTGATTGTGCATTGATGGTATTTAAAATCTTTTTAAAATTGGTTGGCTGTTACAAAATCAATTTGTATAGTCACCCAGAATCACTGGTTTGATATTGGTGCCCATACTACATACATACATACATACATACATACATACATACATACATACATTACATAAATACATACTTCAATATTATTGATGGCAATGGAGAGC
The DNA here is from genome assembly GCF_049901735.1 of Notechis scutatus. Lineage (NCBI taxonomy): Eukaryota > Metazoa > Chordata > Lepidosauria > Squamata > Elapidae > Notechis > Notechis scutatus. The sequence goes on from NC_142011.1 coordinate 48,253,649, forward strand.
CATGATAGTATAATGGTTAGAGCAGGGTCCCCAACCGCCGGTCCGCGGACCGGTACCGGGCCGCTGAACAAGCCTTACCGGGTCAGCTGGTTGCATTTGGGCGCCGCCATCTTTTTGGTAAAAAAGCAATTTTTCGTCAAAAGATGGCGGCGCCAGCGCTGGTGAGCTTTTCCGGTAGAAAGCCATTTCTACCCGAAAAAGCTCACCAAGCGCTGGCGCCGCTTATTTTTTTTTTGACGAAAATCACTTCCGTGACGCCACCGGAAGTGATTTTTTCGTCAAAAAAGATGGCGGCGCCCAGCTGACGCCGGAACCGGCCGCGGCGTTTCAGCTGACGCCGGAACCGGGCCGCAAGGCGTCGAAAAGGTTGGGGATCCCTGGGTTAGAGGACTGGATGTGACTCAGAATCTAACTTCATTTGGTCATGAGGCAAATTAAGTTTACTTGATCCAATTGCTTCCTTCCAGACTTATAGTGATATAATGGAAGGGAGAAATGTAAGAAGATGCCATATTTCAGGAAAGGCCGGACTTTGATCAAATCACCTCCCTGAAACAGTTTTGTGAATTACAGTGCAGAATCTGCTTCATATAAATAAATTGAATCAGCAGCAAACTGAATCAGCAAATTGCTTGGCAGGTCCTATATATTTTCTCCTAATTATGAAATTGTTCCAAACAGCATACAATATTTCTCATGAAGAAGCTACAGACAGTCATATATTAATTATGAACTTGCTACAGACAGCATACAATATTGCAATTTCACTTCCATCTATACAAAAAGTTGTGTGGAATAGTGGGTTTCTGGTTTTGACAGAAATGATCAACTGAAGGCTTTCATTGTATATAAACATCACAATATTCCATTTTGTGTTCCTTCCCCTGTTCTGGAAGGTATCAATCTCACAAGATTTTCAAAGAATTAAACTTTACAACAAAGGTAGTTCTCAACTTATCTCTATTTGTTAACAATGGTCTGGAATTATGACAGCCGTCATAAATGCGCTTGCAGCCCATTTGTTGTTGCACCATAACCACTCCCATGGTCATGTGATAGCAATCTGGGTGTTGATAAATTTGTTCACACTTATAATCAGTTGTCAAGGGCCCACAATCAATGTGGTGAGGATTTGTAATTTTCCCTGCCAGCTTCCCCAGAAATTCAATGTTGCCTGCATAAGTTGGAAGCTTAATTTTAGTGGCAGGTTTTTAATGTTTTCATAAATATATGTTTTGATGTTTTATTATTGATGTTGTTTTACTTGTTGATTGGAAGCAGCCCAGAATTTGATATAAGATGGGTGGCTATATAAATATTTTAATTAAATAAATATTTCATTTTATGAAGTATTAGTAGGAGTAAGTAATTTAGTTGTAATAGTACTAATTTATTAATAATAATATACTAGAAATAATTTAGCAATTGTAATGATTTTAGTATTATTTGTTGAGTATTATTAGTAAAGTATTGATCATACTTACTAGTGATTGATAATACTGATACTTGATAATAATGACTAAGCTTATAAGCTTGTTTTTAATTGTTTCTAAGAACAGGAGGTAGAAAAGCAACAAATGCCATTTTCTCTGGGCTATCCTCTTGCTGTGTGGCATTTTATGTCATTGAGGCAGCCTAGGTTTTTGCCAACAAGCCACAATTTTGACCTATCCAAGGAACATTTCCGCTTAATCATGTATGACCATTTCCTGGCAATATCTTTTCTTTATCTTGTCCCTGAGAAATTCTTTTGATGACATCCTCAGTTTTGTGAGTTTTAGGTTGCCCTGAGTTTTACTGTTAAAGTATGTTTTCCTTTTAAGCCCACAAGTGGCCCTTTCAAGGTGTATTGAATGTGACATGCTTTACTATGCAAACAACTTATACAGACAGAATCAGCCCAGCAACTATGGTTCTCTTTAAGTTCCGTGAGCCCCCCTTTTCTATTCTCTGGGCATTCTCCTTTTCCTGGCTCTCCCACAAGCCCAACTTTCAGGAGACATTTCAGAGTGGTGTCAGGTTTAGAAAGAAACACATTCTGCTGCTATCATGGAAAGTGGGAGAGCAGAACTTTGTTAAACCCAGCACCTATGCAACACCTGCTGAGCAGCTGGCATGGCTCTCTTGTCAGCATGGTTTTGGAATTCTGCAAGTTAAGTGGGCTTGTAGAAGTATGAAGTTTTGAAAGAAAGGTTGAGAATCACCAAAAGGAGGAAACCAAGGTCTAGACCTTTATCTGAACACCCACCTTCCATTGAACAACTGAGATAGCCCTTCAGAGATAGCAATGAGACACATGTTTTCCTACTTTACTTGAAATCTTGCCAGCAATGACAGAATCCTCCCTTATGGGCCAAACTCACTAACCATGCCAACCATCCTGTCACATCTTTAAAACAGTGATTAGAGGCAGCAAAAGACATCACTCTAAAAGAATGACCAAAATGAACATTCTTCAATATCATTCCAAGTTAGGCCTTTCGAAGAAGCATGAAGAAAACTCAAGAGTTTCTAAAGCAATTACTGAAATTTTATTTTCCACATCTGTTCAGCACCATTTAAGCTTTACATTGAATAATTTGTATAATGGTCTCCATTCCTCCTTCCTTCTGTTTCTATCTTAGAAGAATTTAAGGTAATAGTTCAAACGTTTATTCTGATGAAACCTTGAAGATAATTCTGTTGAATGCTGCCAGAACAGATGTCCTTGAAAGGACCTGACATTCCTCCTATTGTTACTCCATTCTGCCAAAAAATGGAGCATTTTGATGCTTTCCCAATGTAGCCTGTGAATGCTTTTTTTAAAGTGAATCTCAAAACCAGATGATTTTCCCTTAAAACCTAACTTGCAGAATACAACTGAATTATCCCCTCTTTGAATCTTTCATTCAAACTGAATTACTGTGTATGCTGCTCTGGGCACCTTAATATAATATAGTAATTAACCTTGTTTTTCCTAGATACTCCTGAAATTTCTCTCCAAGGTTACTATTTTATTGTCTGTCCTGAATTAATGGCAGATTAATGACAGATCACGTAGTAAATGGAATGATGGAGCCAAGCCACTAAAAACAAATGGAATCAAGGGAGGAACAGTAGAAAATAGGTCAAGGTAAATTAACAGATACTTTTCATTAACTTTGCTAAAAATATCTTAAAATTGGAAGCATTTTTAACATAATTGAAATTATTCCAAGGTAATGGAGAGTTTGGCCAAGCCTCAAACCTGATTGAAAATATCTCAGAATGAAAAGAATGATTATTGATCTTATTTCACACTTAAAGGCAAGTAAAGTAGGTCCATACACAGCAACAGTACACAGATGGAGCACTGATTACATGTTTGATTGGTTGCAACCTTACAAATGAATTCCTAATTGAAGTTACCATGGAAAGGTTAACTAGAACTTAATCTAAGATTCTGATAACACCACTGGAGGTTTCTTATAATTCTGAATCTTATGAGTTGGGCTGAGATAAGGGGGAATGGATGCAGCTGAATTCAGCACAAGTCCTTAGCTTTCATGTTTTCTGGCTTTCTACCTTTCCCTACATAATTGCACTTCTTTTACAAAGTCAAATATAGTAGGTTTCTGGGCAAAGATTATTTCAGGATCCAATTGTTTTATTTAGGACTTTTTAATCATACTTGGTAGTCATGTAAAAAAACCTCCAATTTGTTTTGTTTCCAATACATGCATTAATTCAGAAGATCTTAAATATTAATATACATTTGAGATCAGAGATATTTCTCTTGGGATTGATAGACAAACAATTGGAGGAAAAAACCATGGAAGTTTGTTTCTACATATGACAACAGCAGTAAGACACAATAACAGAAGGAATAGAAGAGCCACTGTGGTGCAGTGGTTAGAATACAGTACTGCAGGCTCCTTCTGCTGATCACCGGCTGCCAGCAGTCTGGTAGGTCGGGTCTCACCAGTTCAAGGTTGACTCAGTCTTCCATCCTTCCAAAGTGGGTAAAATGAGGACCCCAATTATTGGGGGCTGACTCTGAAATTCACTTAGACAGAGCTGTTAAGCACTGTGAAGCGGTATATAAGTCTAAGTGCCATTGCTGTAGTAAAATTGACCACTTTGATTAGAGAAAAGACATTAATTTTAATACTGAAAAAACATTCGTTTTGGACTTTTTGTTTGAAATAAAAAATAAGAATTATGACATATGGATTTGATTGGAAAAAATGGTTGACAATAGAAAAATTAAAGTTATGTTGGATACTTTGAGTAACAATTTAATGTAAATTTATATTGTAAAAAAAGTCAGAAGTCATTTCTTTGTATTTCATTTGCACCTTTGGCTTTGCTTTCTGTTTCAATTTTTAGTCTTTTTCTTCTGCCTTTATTAGTTTTTGTTAATTTTTATCTCTAGTTTTTAAAGAATCTAATGGTTTCATTGAAACAAAAAACAAATACCAATAGAAAAGAATGTTTGTAATTTGAAGGGTTGAACTGTGGAGATCTTTGTGCTTACTGAGCTTGGTATTTTTGCTTGAACTGAGCATCCTTGCACTGCAGACGTTACCTAGTTTGCTAATGAAATATATGCAAGCAAATTGGACCACCATTTGTCTGAAATGGTATAGGGTTTTTTGCCTGAGCAGTGGGTTGGACCAAAAGATCTCCAAGGGTACCTTCCAACTCTGTTATTCTATTCCATTCCATTTCCATTCCATTCCATTCCATTGACTAAGCTCAGTGAGCACCAAGGACTCCGTGGAAAAATAAGTGCCATGAGATTGCAATGCAAGTTGAGCCTCTTACATAATTGCAAAATGCATGTTCATGTGAGGTAGAGCTTGCAACACAACCTCATGATAATAATTTTATCATCTGTTTTCCTTACCTCCTCCCATGGATACCCATGCTATGGGAACAGTGCTGAGAAAAAGCAGTCACTGTGGATTTTCATTTAACTTTATGTTCTTTTAATGTTTCCCATTTGCTGTAATTGTATACATTGTTCCTAAACTGAGCTAGTTCAGTTTCTTGGAGCCAATTCAAATAAGAAGAGCTGAGGCAAGAAAGATCTATAAAATGCAACTTGTCCTACAATCCAAGGACTCGGCTTTGTTGTTTGAATACACAATATTAGCCCATATAAACAGGTGCTTACTGAACATGGATAAATTACCCCAAATTGGGTAAAAGTGGTTTTTCTTTGGGTAACATGCTAAGCCATTACCCAATCACAACAGGGACGTTTAAACTGACTTAAAGTGTTTTCTCCATTAGGTAAAAAAGGTTTTTTTGATAAACCGGTTTTGGGTAAGGAAGGCAAATGTCTGGGAAGCACTGATGGAAACCATTGATTCCATTAAAGCAACAAAAATACACACCCTTTGTTCCTGCTTATAATACGCCAGCAATGAGAATAACAGAAATACATCTACTTAAGCTGGATAGTCTAATGAAACACTGGCATTCTGTGCTAGCTATTCAATATTTTTCTTTCCATCTCTAGAGAACCTGGGGAGCCAAAGAGACCCAAGGTTTACACATCAACATAACACTGTTCTAATCTTTTTTCTTTCTTTCAGTGTTCAGAAGAGGAGAATCCAACCACATGCTTCTAATAGTGGCCCTGCCTCCATTCCCAAATAAAACAACAGTGTTCCTGATGATAGCTGGGTTTCATTAGCAGAGGGCTGATGATGAGCAGAGTGAAACATTCCATATGCAGTGAAAAAAAATATTCTATCAAAAAGCTTCTGAGGCAAAGGAAGTGATGAGATAGCGATAACTTGGGAAAGCTTGAAATTATGCAATTCTGTTTCTGAATAGCCTCTTAGAATGTGCCAATCTGATCACAAATACCAAATTGATGAAATAAATTTCTGTATAGAAAAGAGAAATGCAGACAAATCTCCACAGGTACGAATCTTAATTGTGGTGGACAAAACAAAATGGTCTCCTTTCTCTGTTTCTAGACAACACATCTAAGCTGTGTATTCATTCAACAGCATTCAACAATGTCACAGAGAGTCTGGAAGGATGAAAGTTGGGTGTCTTCACCAATTTGTGAAGCACAACTTTTGGGCTTTTAACAAATATGGGACAAAGGGAAATACAGGCAGAGGAACATCCCTTATAATTGTGTTCCATACTTGAGAAACTCAATATATTGAATTTCTGTCCATTAAAGGTGGTTTCTTACTTGGGAACTGGCAACAACCTAAAGCTGGCCATCTCCACAGTTCCAAATGGAATTTGTTAAACCTGAGAAAAATATGAAAAACAAATATGAAGAATAATATTTATATATATCATTGATGTACCTATATTCAATGTGCAGTTGAGAAGACTAGATAAATACATACCTGCTGTCATATTATGCTCAGAGTTGCCTTGCCTTCATGCAGTATGTATTTCATTGAACACTTATAGATAAGCCAATAATTCAGGCTCATTACTATCAAGTTTTTACTCAGCTATCTGGATTGGAAATAGTTCAATAATTCAGAACTTCTGAGAAATAAATGGTATTGTAGAAAAACAAGAGTTAGATGCTAATCTCTTTTGGATGGGGATACAATTTCTATCCTTTTCTTATTTTTTGGTTTCTTGGGTACTTTTGACTGTACTTGAACTAACTTTTATATTTACGGATATTATCTGTATTCTCTCAGTAAAATCCATATTTAAGGCTGTTGTGAATGAATAAAGTAAATAAGCCCAAATGCAAAGTAGGTTTTGGAAGCCTGCACATTTGATTGGTCCTTGAACAGCGAACAAGGATTGGTTCATAAAAGCCCCTGATTGGCCACACTTAGGACACTTCCTATTGGTTATTGGTTTGGACCTTATGCACTTATTATTGGTTAATAGGGTAGCAGCCAACCCTATAAAAGGGTTACTGCTGCCCATAGCCTTGCTCTGTTCTGTTCTATTTACTGTTAATAAAGAGTTGAAGTCACTGGTCAGATATCTGGTCTCCATTACTCTCCAAACATAACACTGGCGACGAAGGTGGGATTCGGAGACCGAAGAGCTGACTGATTTACAGAGCAACCAACAGAGCACGTGGTCGAACACGCACCATCAACGGCAACATGGCCAGCGGTGCCGTACCACCCGCTCCATTCAACCCAGAAACTGAAGACTGGTAATCGTACATGGATAGGTTCCAGATGTTTCTGGAGACCAACAATTTGAAAGATGTAACAACCGGCAAAAAAAGAGCTATATTTCTAACTCACTGCGGGCCTACCGTGTTTAAAATGGCAAAATCACTTGCCAAGCCAGCCGAAGTAAAAGAGATGGACTGGGACGCCCTCGAGCCTTTACTACGGGCTCACTACGCGCCCACCGTGCCAACCTTAGTCAGAAGACACGAATATTACCAGAGGGACCAACGGAAAGGTGAAAGCCTTGCCAACTACATCGCAGATCTCCGCAACCTTGGAGGCCTCTGCGGATTCTCCGATTTAGAAGAAGCCCTCCGAGACCGCCTGGTTCTGGGCCTAGAAGACGGCACGATCCAGAGCAAAATTATGGCTAAGGGGGACATCAGCCTCACCGATGCCCTCAAAGAAGCCACTGCAGCGGAGGCGACCAAAAAGTCGGCAGCCCGAATACGCCGCACCAACGCACCGCTACGTCAACTCACCAAAGATACCTCGCCGCTCAGAGAGACACCCGTATCGACTCACCACGAGGACCTAGAATCCCCATCAGAAAGCAATGAGGAAGAGGTCAACCGACTCCAACGGAACGAGACCAGTTCACACAACCCTCATCTCGACCTTGTGCAGGATGTGGGGCGAATCACCCCGATCCAGCTGCAAATTCCTCGACGCACTCTGCCGCGCTTATGGGAAAAGAGGTCACATCGCAAAGGTTTGCAGAAGCAAACAAAACTCCAAACCCCGACAGGCCGAATACCAGTCTTCAGGATTCTTCGCACACCCCGAGACAAACTGAATCACCAATGGGGAAGCCACTCCTACAGAAACAAACCGTCCACCACTTCCACCAGGCGTGAAGAAACCAGGCGGGAAGAGACCCACCAAACAATTACCATAGGCCACGCTACATCCCTTGATGCCGGAAAATCCGAGTAGAGGTCGCTATCGAAAACAAACCTTGTGTAATGGAGGTGGACTCAGGATCATCCTCTCGATGGTGTCCTGGAAGACGCTTCAACAGCTCATTCCGACGATTCGCCGCCAAGACCTCAACCCTCAAAGGGTTATACTCAAAGATTACCAGGGTAACCAATTCCCGTTGTCGGGTCCCGCCGATTCCAGGTCTCTTTCAAGGACCACACCGTTGCACTGCCACTGACTGTCGTGGACCGTGACCGGCCTAGTCTTTTAGGCCTTCAATGGTTCAGACCGCTTGGAATCACAGTAGCCGGAGTCCACCGTGCCGAGAGCAACGATTGGGAGGAAGCCCCTGCAAGAATTCCAAGACATTTTTGCGAACGGACTAGGCAAGTACAAGGGGACCCCGATCTCATTTAACTTGAACCCGAGGTAGCACCCATCCGCCTTAAGCCGCGTCGGGTGCCGTTCGCCCTGAAACCTAAAATCGATGAACAACTCGATAAGCTAATAGAACAGGGCGTGCTGGAACCCACCGACCACGCCCGATGGGAAACCCCAATAGTGACACCTATCAAGCCTGATGGGTCACTGAGAATTTGCGGAGACTACCGGGCCACCTAAACCACGCACTTCAGCAAAGTGCGTATCCAGTGCCGGTAGTGCAACACCTGCTCCATTCCCTGGGTGGCGGGAAAGTTTTCGCTAAACTAGACCTAGCCCAGGCATATCAACAATTGCCTGTAGATCCGGCCACCGCGGAGGCGCAAACTATCGTCACGCATAGGGCGCATTTAAATGCAACCGCTCCAGTTCGGGTGAGCGCGCTCCAGGAATTTTTCAGAGCTTAATGGAAAGGCTGTTACAAGGAATAAGAGGGGTCGACCGTATTTCGACGATGTGCTCATCGCCGCCCGAACAGAGACATTCTAGAAAAACGACTCCGCATAGTTTTACAAAGGTTCCAAAACGCAGGCCTCAAAGTTAAAAAATAAATGCCAGTTATGTACCAAAAGGGTGGAGTTTTTGGGATACCTCCTGGACAGTTAAGGAATCCATCCCACTGAGGACAAATTAAAGGCAATTAAGAAGGCCCCCACTCCAAGGAACAAGGCAGATCTACAGGCGTCCTTGGACTTATCAATTTCTATAACGTCTTTTTACCCAATAAAGCAACCGTAGCTGAACCATTACATAGACTCTTAGACAAAAAAGCAACGTGGGTTTGGGGACAACGCGAACAAAACGCTTTCCAACAAGTAAAGAAATTGCTAACTTCTGATTCTGTACTTATGCAGTACAACGAGACTCTGCCGTTAACTATTACTTGTGATGCCTCACCTTTTGGGGTTGGAGCAATCCTAGCCCACGATACCGAACGGAGCAGAAGCTCCCATCGCATTTTTTTCACGAACTTTAGCTAAAGCTGAAAGAAATTATAGTCAGCTGGATAAAGAAGCTTTAGCTATTGTGGCGGCAGTTAAAAGGTTTCATGAATATGTGTATGGGCGCATGCGTTACAATAATTACTGATCATAAACCACTACTGGGGATTATTGCGGGTAATAAACCAACCCCGTATATATTGTCCCCCAGAATGACCCGCTGGTCTGAATTCTTGCATACAATTACACCTTGCAACACCGCCTGGGAAATCAATTCTCCATGCTGATGCATTGAGCAGAACACCGCTTCCAGAATCGGTTGAAGATCCAGCCCCAACCATCACAACGTTGCAAATTGAGACTCTACACGCGCCGCCATTGACGGCGAGAGACATTGCCCTTGAGACAAAGCAAGATCCGGTCTTGCAACACCTCCTACGCTGGGTTGAGCATGGTTGGCCAACAGAACAGCTATCACCTGAATGGGCGCCATTTAAAGCACGCCAAACCGAACTGTTTTCTCAAAAGGGCTGCATCTTGTGGGGCGATAGAGTCGTAATCCCGAGCAAACTGCAACGAACTGTTTTAGCGGTATTGCACAACGGACATCCGGCATCGTGCGGATGAAAGCACTCGCACGGAGCTACGCCTGGTGGCCGGGAATCGATAAAAGAATCGAGGCCTGGGTCGCTACTTGTCAACGCTGCCAAGACGTCAGCAACGCCCACCTAAAGCAAGCCCAACCGAATGGGAAACTCCGAGAGGACCATGGTCCCGTATCCATATTGACTTTGGGGGCCTACAAAAGGGCACACTTTCCTTATTACAGTCGATGCCTATTCAAATTGGCTCGAGATCCATCGAATGAGCACAACTACAACGGACTCAGTTATCAACAAATTAAACAGGTTATTTGCCACACATGGTTTTCTCGGACGTTCTCATCTCGGATAATGGCCCACAGTTCACAGCATTACCATTTGAACAATATCTTGCTGACCGGGCATCCGCCATGCGCTGACCTCGCCTGTGCACCCTGCGGCGAACAGGCGTGCAGAGCGCATGGTACAGTTTGTAAAAAGACCTCCACAAAATGGAATTCGAAACATCGATGAGAAAATCAATCGGATTTTATTGTTGCAGCACATCACGCCCACAGCGTTACCAACAAAACGCCCGCCGAACTTCTTATGGGCGGAAACTACGATCGCACCTCGACCGGCTCCACCCCACATACGCACCAAAAGCCTTTCGGCTCCAGCAGCAAATGCCGGGAATTTAAGGTAGGCGATTTAATCTTTGCCAAAAACTTCTCCGGCGACCCTTTATGGATACCCGCAACCGTTACCCACCTCACTGGGCCTAAATCTTACCACCTGCTAACAGACGATGGGAGGGTGTGGAAACGCCACATAGACCAACTCCGTTCGAGATTACTACCCAGCGCCCATGGCTCCCCAGGTTCACCAACTGAGGGGGAGGAAATATCGAGGAAATTGACTTTGATATGACGGATAGCAGGCCAACGGAAAACCCACGGCCCAGCGAGTACCGGGATTGAAGCGGGAGGGAGTTGACTTTTCCATGGGACTTGAACACGGGGAAACCGAACTGCGAAACCCGAAGAAACACTGATTGGCGGAGACAACAACGGAAGCAGCACGGTATCACCGCAGCGAAACGGAACTTAATAAAGATCATCCAAACGCTTCCACCGAACCGGACTTGAGAACAAGCCCGGTGGAGCCACGGAAATCATCCAGACAGACCAAACGGCCTGTCTACCTTGAAGATTTTGTTACAGCTCCCTCAAACGGAACCCAAGGGGAGGGGTGTTGTGAATGAATAAAGTAAATAAGCCCAAATGCAAAGTAGGTTTTGGAAGCCTGCACATTTGATTGGTCCTTGAACAGCGAACAAGGATTGGTTCATAAAAGCCCCTGATTGGCCACACTTAGGACACTTCCTATTGGTTATTGGTTTGGACCTTATGCACTTATTATTGGTTAATAGGGTAGCAGCCAACCCTATAAAAGGGTTACTGCTGCCCATAGCCTTGCTCTGTACTGTTCTATTTACTGTTAATAAAGAGTTGAAGTCACTGGTCAGATGTCTGGTCTCCATTACTCTCCAAACATAACAAAGGCAATGAACAACTGGGTGCCATGGTGGAACAGCTAACCTCATGGCAGAGAAGGCAAGGGGCTGACCATGCTTCCATCACAATTTGATGAAGACCTGAGAAATCAAGACCTTTATTGTTATGGAGTATTTCTGAATAAAAACATTTCTTTGCAAATAAATTCCAAGTTCTGAGCATATCTATACTTAAGTGGCAGTTATGTTGCTGCTATTCTGTGTATATGCCAGCTTGATTATATGCTGGTTTACAAAATCCTATCCGGACTGAGATACTTTGGCAATAAATTTGCAAGATATTCATTCTCAACTGCAGGATTTTATATCCCCCTATTGGACAGATCTCCTGCTGTGTTCTCCCATCTCTTTCTCCTCCAGAAAAGCAACTGCCAATCACTTTTTTCTCCTCTGGTCAGTCTTCCTGAAAATATATGCTTTGTGTGTATTACATACATACATACAAACACAGATAAACATATATACAAGGTTAACTCATCAAAATGTCTACACATGCAGGCATATGAACAGCTTAAAACAAGAATTCTTTTGCATCCTTAAAAAGTTTGAAACCTAGCAGACATGCAGAGGGAGGGAGGGAGGGAAGAAGGAAGGAAGGAAGGAAGGAAGAATACTTTTGATATGTCTGCTGCATGCTAACAGAAGAAAATTAGTCAATCTGCATCTCTAGCATTTGATTTGTTGTGCAGTTGTTAAAAATACAGCATCTCTGACAGAAGGGAAAGGAGGGGTCCGCACAAGCAGATTAAAAAATGTTAACAAAGCACAATTTTAAAATGAGGTTATGTCCTCCTGTAGTTACCAGATAAAAACCAAGTGCTTTTGTTTTTATTTGGTGAGAAAATAGATCTTTGCAGTGCAATCAAGATAAAATAGGATGTCCCAGACAAAATTATTCAGAACACACAAGGAAGCATAGTAAGAATACAGGATGACAACATTAAGATATATACAGTGGGTTTCTGAACCACTAGGCAAAAAACTCAGCCTTAGTGGTCTTATTCAGGCCTCCGCAGGTATCCATGAAATCAGTGGCCTGTATTATCATGGGAGAAGGAAGGAAGGAAGAATTATCATATTATATTCAACATGTAGGCATTCATTTATACTGCTTTCTATCATAGTTAGATCTTGGTAAAATGTCTAAAATAAAATACTAAATTTGGTATTCAAACAGAATACCAAACAGTTTACAAACTTCACAACATATAAACAGTAAACATATCTGCCTGCTACTTTACTCACTACACACCTGAGTACATAGAACAGATTCTGTCAGGCTGCCAAAGGAGAATAACAAAGGCAGAAAGAAAGGATTCTGGTAGTAGAAACTCCTTTGTGTCTGGGTCCCAAACTTTACAGCCAAAAGACCAAAGCCAGTGTCCAAAAATAACATAGAAGAGGGAGGTGCACTATCAGATATATTGTTCAGTGCATATGAATGGGAATACAGGAGGAAGCCCTGTGTAGTATTGTCCTCTCTTGGATGAGTCCACAATTCTTCTGTAGGAACAGAATATGCAAGCCTTGATGCTTCCATTCAGAACCCAATCTTGATACAATATCGGTATTGCCACATGTCTTAAGGAACAGGACAAACTCTGATGCTGTTTCTCTAGAAACCATAATACCTTGCCCAGGAACTGTACATGGCCTGCTTATCTGTTCTTTTTGATTAAAAACAACCAACCTACCCACAATAGAATAATCACACAAAGCTTTCTCAAAAGTTTTTGAAAAATTCTAGGCCATGGAGAAGGGTCGGGTTGGAAGCAGCATATTTAATCATTTCCCCTCTGCTTTTATCCACAAAACTATTCTATAAAACATTTTATAAGTACTAGAGATGGATCTATTACCTCATATTATTTTTTAAAAATGGGTAGAAGGGGGGAAAAGGGAGGGACAGGAGAAAAATTAGGCGTGTTCAGTTCTTCTTTTTTCCATCATTTCCCTCCTCAAAAATTTCATCTTCCAGTAACTGAAGACTGAATGAGGCAAAATATACAGATGATTGCATTTCTCATGTAGCTTCTTCTTAAGTATCTATATTACTTTGGCAAGATATATTGCTTTTCTGTTATTCAAATTGTACCAGTTATTTAACATTTAAATTGCTGGATATGATTGAGGCCTATTTGCCAACGTGCTATTTCATAATGAGTATGCATATAGCTATTAGGGAGGGAATTAGAAAATCTAACAGCATCATATCTGACAATAAAATTGAACTCATCAAAGGAAACCGGTGATCTGTGGCTTCTAAGTTTAGTTTTATTTTGCATCCAAGCAGTCACTTGATGCTGCTAATACAGCCAAGAAATATTGCTGGTTAAGGATCATGACTTTAAGGAAACGATGCTCATTAAAGGAAGAATCTGATGCCCTCTACAGCAAATTATCACTAAATGTAGATTTATGTCCTACCTTTCTTCCAGGAGTCAAGACTTTGAATATCTGATATTTTTTATCATATATGTTGCTTACAGGAAACCTGGATTAGGAGCTGAGCACTTACGTTAACAAGTACATACAATGCTATTGATGAACTTAAAGAAATAAACAACCTAGGCTTTTGGGCTATGTAAGAGATTTTAGTGATCATAAAGGCATCCAGAAGCACTGGTGCCTATAATCATAGAAGCAACAATCCACTCATTAAAAACCATGTAATTTTGTGACTACATTGAAGACTCTTATCCTTCAGAGTTTTGTTTTGTAGTCCTGTGATTATTGCCATTTGGATTCAAAGTGTTCTCGAACAGGGAACACTGCATAGATGTATTATTAGATGGGATGAGTCATAAACTGCCAAGTTAGTATAGCCCATAACTGAGTTTCACATTACCAGCTTTATGGAAGAAGAGTTTATACAGGTGGTCCTCATTTAGTGACCACAATTTGGACTGGAAACTCAGTTGTTAAGCAAAATTGTTACTAAGTGAAACATCAAGGTTTTACAATATTACTTCAGGTTTCCTTTGCTTTACAGACCTACAAAGGATGTAAATGCAAGGGCTGATCACAAAGTTATTTTTTCATCACTATTGTGAATGGGAAGGGTCACTAAAGGTGGGCACTAAACAAGGACTATCTGTGTGTCTGAAAGTTGAGTCATGACAACTGGATTTCTTTTCTTCCTTGGTTTGCAAAGCTTCGCTGCTTATCCCAAAAAGAAATAGTTCAGTTGCCATGACTCAACTTCCAGACAACCCTACCTAGATGATTAAACAGATAAACAGATAATCAGAGTTGGAAGGGAACTTGTAGGTCATCTAGTCCAACCCCCCGCCCAAGTGGGAGACCCTACACCATTTCTGACAAATGGCAGAATGACAAATCTCTTCTTGAAAGCCTCAAGTGATGACACTCCCACAACTTCCGAGAGCAAGCTATTAGGAATCTACAAGTGTGAGTTCAAGTTGCAAACAGCTATGAAGGGCCCAAGTTTGGATAAATTGTCCTTCAAAGAGAGAAGCTATTTTGAAAATATCTTGTTAAATCTATCTAAGGCTATGAGATTTCCTATGGACTTAATATCAGGATTAAATGTGATTTATTTCATCATGAGATGATGTGGCTGAGGGACTAGGAATCTAGAAGTGGACATTTATTATCCCATGCACTCAGAAGCAAGACAGTGAACAAGGAAAAATAAACTTCTATCAGAATTTATTTTAGAATAATCTACCTTGCCCAGAAAAAATGTAGAATCTGTGAGGCAAAGCACTTGGGTTAAGGTTCACCTGTTAACAAACACCATAATACTGTTGCATACAATAGACAGATGTACTTATTACTGCATGTACATATGCATTTTGCAAGGAAAATGTTGTGCTTTGCAAACATGTGGCATGTCATGCCCTTGGTACAGAGGTGTGGCTCCGGAGGTTGTGGAGGAGGCTGGGGCAAGGCACAGGCCGGCTGGGCAGTCAGAGGAAGAACCAGGCCCATCCCCTCTGCATCCTAGGACACGCCAGGAGGAATGGAGAAGGCAACAACTTGGCTTATGAGAGAGGAAGCGGCCATGATCCCCCTCGTTGGTTGCAGCTGGGGAGAATAGTATATAAGAGAGATGATTACAACACAGTGTTGTCAGAAGCAAAGCGTGTTTTATTTTGGGCTGAAGTTATCTTGGCTGTTGTCCTTCCAACAGACTGTGCCTTGTTATCTCCTTGAATTTGATAATTACTTATCCTAGCCCATTGTGGAAATTTTGTCATTGTAGTTTGTTTGGTTTTTTATTTCGTTTTTTAGTACGTTTAATCTCCAACTGAGAATTATTGAACAGTGGGGCCAAGTTGGAGGCATTAAAGGACATTTATTTACGTTTTGGATTTTGTTATGTTTGTGTTACACTCTGGGTCATCACACGGCATGAACAGTGGCAGCATGATTAGACATAATTTCTCCCAATCTGAATTGGTCACTGGGACCAAAGGTTTACTCTTTGGAGCTTTCAGACTCATGCTGGAGCCAATCCTCAGGGAATTTCTCTCTCACCAGAATGGAATTCCTTGTTTAGGCATTCACAAACTGGTAACCGTATATTTATGATGAGAAAAAAATAGAGATGGACACGCATTAATGATGACTATATGCAGTAAAGAAAGTAGTGAGCCTAAATCATCTAGGCTGTCATTAGATGTAAGTACACATCCATCTGAGAGCGAATAGAGGCTTCATTAATACAGTGGCAGAGCTATGGGTGCCAGAAGGAATCCAGGAGCAAATGCAATGCCAAGAGTTTAGCCATGCTGACTGAAGGGAATTCAGTTCCCTATGCTTGGTAATGCTCGTAGGAGTCTTCTCTAGATGGAGGGACTCTGCCACAGTAGTGGCAATATAAAAAGCCCAGCGTCACAACAAATCAGCCTAAGAAACTAGAAATGAGCAAATCTGACAGTTTTGACTCAATTTCTTATTCTACCGATAAAAAAATATGGTCCATATTTAGCTTTATAAATCTTACATTTTACATTATTATTAAAACTGTGCATATAGTTTGAAGCAGTGTGTACATTTCATAAATGAAATGTGTGTACATTTCATAAATGAAAAACACGTTTTAAAAAAATCAGCTTTGCAGCGGTCATTCAGATTTTGCAGCCCAGATCTGGTAGCCTTATTCATAAAACAAACTACAGTATTGCATATGGCAATGTGTGAAACTGGAACTCACTTCATTCATCCTTTGAATCCTCACTGCAATTTGTATATTCTCTGTAATTCTTCTTTAATCAAACTTTTAGCTCTGTGGAGACTGAATTAACAGTTAACTAGAAAAGGAATTCAGGAACCAGACCCAAGTACTCTACAAGTAAAGCAAGAAGTGAAATTAGGAGATTGATGCCCGTACAATAATTTACTTCAAAGACATTTTATTTTGCTATTTGTTTGCTTCAACTACTAAACAGGTGCTGCTTGGAATTATAATAGCTTTCCCATAGACCTGGTGTTTATATCTCAGGCATTTTTAAGAAGACAGACAGCCATCCAGCCTTTAATCCACATAAGAACCAATATGTATCCTATTCATACACTCTTTTTTTTTCTCCTTTTTTGCAAGACTGCCAAGCAATTCCATTCCAGAGTAGTAGAAATGAGAAACATAACTTCACTCTGAGGAACAGTAATCCATTCTACAAATTCTGTGACCTGGAGTGCCCATTAATCTGAACTGCAGATTTGCAGATTTTTGAGCTGTTTATAAGATTTAAGGATCTGAAAATCAGGCTGAGCACAGCTTTTAAAAGAAGTACTTCAGAACACATGGAAGCACGTAGGAAACACCTCTTTTTGAATCACTAAAACACTGGGGGGTTTTCCCCAATATTTTCAGGACTTCTTTAGAATTTTCTCCCAGCTGTCTCGGCAAAGTCAGGTGGCTGTATGTCCACACAGATGTGAAGACAGGAAGAAGCAGCTCCTGAAACACTGTTATTTTATACCTTAAATTCTAATTCTTGTAATTTCATGTAATCACCTTAGGGTACAGTGAATTATTTTTCATGAAATCTATGACAAGATCAAAATACAGCCTGCTATTTTTAGTTTAGCTTTATTTGGTATCACAATATTTGAATCATATTTTTAATATCAATGGTAAGAAAAATTCTTACAGTTAAATTTTGTAATAGAATATTACAGCTGTATGTTAATCATGTGTATAATTATTTTACTAATTAATGATTTTCTTAATTAATTTTATTGTTTTATACTTTAAATTTTTATTCTTGAAATGGTTGTAATTGTTTAGAATCCTATGCTTGCTTATCTATCATATATCATGATTATAACTGAAGAAAAAATAACATAAATCATTCCAAGTTTCATTACATTTCAGCTTATAAAAGCCATATACTGATATAGTAGAGGAATGAGTAACAAATCACTGTGCTTACCATTCATAAATTTTCATTTCTAAAGGGACTGTAAATCCAGAGTGGCTTTACATAGTTGCTTTTTCAATTGCAAGATTACGGACCATTTTGATAAAAAAGAAATGTAAACAGCTCTCATCCAATAAGGTAGGTTTCTTGCTCTCCTACCTTTTTTTTATTATATCTATCTCTATCTATCTCCTACCTTTACTATTTTACAAATAACTCAAGGCAGCAAACATGCCCAACATAACTTCCTCCTCCTATTCTCCTTACAACAACAACCCTTTGACATGGGTTGGGCTGGGAGTGACTGACTGATCAAAATCACCCAGCTGGCTTTCATGTGCTTTCTAAAGTCCTGCTTAATAGTGACAATCACAATTTTCAACTCCTGAAACTGAATTTCTAATGTATTGCCTGAAATACCAAAGACACCATGCTCGATGACACCTATTCTCACACCTACCGTGTTCCACCTGCTTTGCTTTGCTTTCATTGAAAGCTAAATGAGAAATTAGTATGCTGATTCATCATCTATTTCCAAAACTTCTTTTCAAGTATCCCTAGAAGAATTCATGGGATAACATATCTCAGTTGATTGAATCCTGGTACTATGAAAATGTGTCCACCCACCCAGGAAAAAAAGACAGTAAACAATTATTTGGTAGAGAGTCTTTTGAAAAGCTAAAAGATGATTAGGGGGCTGAAGGCTAAAATATATGAAGAACAATTGCAGGAACTGGGTATGTCTAGTTTATTGAAAAGGAGGACTAGGGATGACATGGTAGCAGTGTTGCAATATCTAAGGGCTGCACAAAGAAGATGGGGGTCAACCTATTCTCTAAAGCACCTGAAGGCAGGACAAGAAGCAATGGATGGAAACTAATCAAGGACAGAATCAACCTAGAACTAAGGAGAAATTTCCTGACAATGAAAACAATTAATCAGCGGAACAGTTTGCCTTCAGAAGTTGTAGGTGCTCTGGAAGTTTAAAGATGAGATTGGGCAACCATTTGTCTGACATGGTATAGGATTTCTTGCTTGATCAGGGGGAGTTGAACTAGAAGACCTCCAAGATTATTTCCAAATCTGTTGTTCTGTTAAATAGGATGTACTAGTGAGAAACAGCAAAATCCTCTATTGGTTTTCTAGTAAATGGTGTTTTGTTAGCAGCCAAAGAATGCCGCCATGGTTGCTAAGAGACGTAATGTTTGATTCATTAAAGATTTTAAGATGGTTGTGTTGTGATTACAAGTAATTTATTCCACTTTGCAGAAGATATCACAACATTCACAAAACATTCTTCTGGATTTGCTGTTCAAGATTTATTTATTTATTTATTTATTTCACTTATTAAATTTCTACAGCCCTCATCTCATCTAAGTGATTCTGGGCAGTTTACAATAAAAACATACAGTATTATAAAAACATGATAAAACAAAATTAAAACAAGGTTAACTTAAGGTGTTAAAAAGTTAAACAAAGAAGAAGAAGGAAGGACCATCTTCAAATCATCAGCCACCCCCAGGGTTGAATATCACTCTTGGACCAAATGCCAATTGTTAGAGCCAGATCCTGGTACTCTTCTGGAAAGCCAGACGAAATGGGGGCCCATCTCATCTCTGGGTAATGGCAAAAAAGGGTGTCCATTGTCAAATAGCTGCAAGAGGCAAAGATGCAGACTGTACAAAATGACATGCTCTGGGCTTTTTTTATTTTCAAAAGCAAGGATTGGAAAGAACAGAGTTCTTGTTGAGAGACATTTTGGGAAATTTTGGACTGTGGCAACTTCAGAAATGCAAAAGCCCCCAGGAAGTGAGAAAAGAAGGACTTGGGAAGGCCAAATTCAGAAGGTCTGTATATGTATGCATCTTTACTAAGGATAGTGTGGTGCAAATGCATGCAAAGATCTTATCAAAACAAATGAAGGGGGATCCAAACAGCAGTTTAATTGAATGCAGTGTACCACTGGACCCTGTGTCTTAAGATAAAGAATCCCAATATGAAGTGTGTGTGTGTGTGTGTGTGTGTGTGTGTGTGTGTGTTTTAAGCATATGCATAAAACATGACAGGTGCAGTATTACTATTAGGCAATGATTAAGCCACTGTGTGGTAAGGAAAACAAGACAACAATTTTATGATGAGACACTAAATCTTCAGTGTGGACACTACATAGAGGTGTTTTATACTTTTCTCAGGAATGAATATGCTAAGAATGTACAGGTCATTCAATTGTCCTTGAGCTCTCTAGTCTCCTTGGAAACAAGCTTTTCTCACAGATTAAGGAATGAGGTCCAGGAACCCTCAGTCATGCCTAATTATGTGAATTCCAAAATATAATTAAGTCCTACCATTTGTTACAGGGATTAGAAAGATGGAAAAATGCTTTAATGCAAGATAACGAGCTCTGTATGCCTGTATGTATATATCAAAACATATAAACAGCGTTGTGGATATATTACATATTACCATGCTACTAAATTTACGGCATGTCTGTTTCTTAAATGAAACATTTCAAGTGGCAAATTGGACCCTTGTTTCTTTAAGTGGCTACCCCAGAGATCACTGGGATAGAGAGAGAGTTTCTTCCAGTTGGGGGATCAGTGGATTCTCCTACCAGCCAGACCAGTCATGACAAGTATAAACCATTCAATTTAATACAGAGAATACATCAGACACAGGGGAGGAATACAGTGAGCAAAAGGATTGAAGCCATTTGAGATGCCAAACAGAAATTTTAAGCTACCTGTTTTGAGTAGGCTGACCAAAGGAATGAAAAACAAAAAGAATTCAAACATAGAGGGACCGAGCAATGGGAAAATTCAAGTCCTAATCTCTTGAAAAACAAATGTTTGAAGGCTTCCCACCCCAACATGGAAAAAGAGAGATTTTGTGAGATTTGTACCAATATCCTCTTGGGGCGGGATGTGTGTATGTGCAATCTTTTACACAAGTACCATTTCACCTGAAAAAATATATTCTAAACATTGTAATTGGTAGTACTATTCCTTTAATATTTCTGTTTATAAGTTCTCATATATGCTGAAAAGCACATTAATTTTTTCCACTTACTCAACAACAACATATACTAGAAAATTAAATTACAGATTTTTAAAACTGTATGTTGGAATCACAGAGCTTAAGTTATTAGATTTGATTGTGATATTGTAGATTTGCCCCAATATTTGAACAAGTCAAAGGAAAACAGAAATGGAACCAGAATGCTTTCTTGTGCTATCTGATTACTTCTGAAGTTCTTTTCTGTATATATTTTATGTAGACAATTATAAAACAAAAAAAGAACAATACACTTCTACAGTTATATGAAACATTTTCATTTCTGTAGCCTTTATTGTATTGTGAACCATTAAGACTAATGCTTGTTATTAGGATCTATTTTCTAGCTCAATATTATTATCATCAGCTGTAAACTAGAAGCTTTTAATGGTTAGGCATGTCCAGCATCAGATGCTTCCTGCATAACATTAGAGAAGAAACAATACTGACAAAACAAAGATATTTTGCTGCCTTTTAAAAAAATATTTGAATGTTCTTGATGGCTCAAGTCAACCTCATCTCTTGATGAGACCTCAGACCTGTCATTATACAACTGAGATCCTAGTTTTCCCAGCTTCTAATTGACATGTGAGGAGACAGTGTTAATTAGCTTAGGCTCCACAGTCCACAATCAGAGCTATAATTAAGATGGGAAATCTCAGAATAATTTCCCTGCATTTTGAAAGTTAGTAGCTGGGTGAACACAATGGCAGGGAGGTTGTTTCTTTCCCCAAATAAAGTTTTCAATTCAACATGCTTGCACATGGATAGGTCCCTCTGATTCCACAATCCCTATGGTTCCAACCTTCCACAATCTATTTCTTTTTCTGAGAAATTACTACTCTGAAAGTTTATTTTATTTATTTATTTTGTCAAGCGATTACAAGATAATAGGTATAAGTATAAATGTAGTTATGAATACATGAAATGGATACATATGAGAAAAATAAAAAGAAACAATAGGACAGGGACAGTAGGCACGTTGGTGCACTTATGCACGCCCCCTACAGACCTCTTAGGAAAGGGGTGAGGTCAATAGTAGACAGTCCAAAGTTAAAGTTTTTGGGGTTTGGGGAAGAAACCACAGAGTCAGGTAGAGCAGGGGTCCCCAACCACCGGGCCCCGGACCGGTACCAGTCGATGGATCATTTTGTACTGGGCCGCCTACTTTGCTTGGGCGCCGCCGTCTTGTTTCGACGGCGCTTGAGAAAGTGCTTCCGGGTGAGCTTGTCGGTTGGATGGAAAGCGGCGTTTGGGTGCTGAAGGAATCCTCGTGCCTTAGTTTCGTCGAGGGGGGGGCGGCTTCGAACGAAGAGTCATCCCGATGGCACTGGAGTCTCGCATTACTCAGGAGGAGATTAAGAAAGAGCCTGAAAAGCCCATCGACTGCGAGAAGGTACAAAGGAGGAGTTGAAGGTGGCGGGGAGAAGCGGGGGACGGCTGGCTGGCCGGTCGCTCGGCTTGCCTTGCCTTGGTCGTGTATGCTGATGCCGGTACCGGTCCATGGATCATTTTGTGATGCCGTTACCGGTCTGTGGTACAAAAAAGGTTGGGGACCACTGAGGTAGAGTATTCCAGACATTGACCACTCTGTTGCTGAAGTCGTATTTCTCTCAGGACGAAGTAAGTAGACCCTCTTCTCATTCTGCTTCATGTCTTTCTATAGCTATCCACCTAAACAGGGTGTGTGGGTCAGAATTCCCTGACAGAATGAGATTTCTGACTTCAGAAAAATATAGCAGAATAACAGATTTGGAAGAGACCTTGGAGGTTTTAAAATCCAACTCCCTGCTCAGACAGGACAGCCTGTACAATTTCAGACAAATGGTTGTCCAATCTCTTCTTAAAAACCTCCAGTATTGGAGCAGCCACAACTTCTGGAGGTAAGTTGTTCCACTGATTATCCCAAAGATGCTTTTTCAGGAGGCAATTGGACTTTCTTGTTTTGTTTTGTTTTTGTTTTGTTTTGAAGACGTTTCGCTTCTCATCCAAGAACCTTCTTCAGCTCTGACAGGGTAGTGGGGAATGGAAGGATTTATATTCCTTGCACACAGCTGGTCATTTGAATCCTTTTAGAGGGTTACTGAACTTTCTTGAAGCATCTTGGATAAGAAGCTAAACGTCTTCAAAACCAAAAACAAGAAAGTCCAGTTGCCTCCTGAAAAAAACCTTTGGGACAACCATGACCTGGATGGCTGAGGATCTCTACAGACTCCACTGATTAATTGTTCTAATTGCCAGAAAATTTCTCCTTATTTCTAGGTTGATTCTCTCCTTGATTAGTTTCCATCCATTGCTTCTTGTTCTGCCTTCACATACTTTGGAGAATAGGTTGACTCCCATCTTCTTTGTGACGGCCCTTTAGATAGTGGAATACTGCTATCATGTCACTCCTAGTTCTTCTTTTCAGTAACTAGACATACCCAATTCCCACAACTATTTTTCATACAGTATGTTTTAGGTTCCAGTCCCCTAATCATCTTTGTTGCTCTTCTCTACACTCTTTCTAGAGTCTCAACATATTTTTTTTGTAGCCTGGTGACCAAAACCAAATATTCCAAATGCAGACTTACCAAGGCATTATAAAGTGGTATTAACATTTCACCTCTCTATTAATGCAAACTAGGACTGCATTGGCTATTTTGGCAGCTACAGTATTTTGAGTCTATTTTCTGGAGTATTGGATAATATTGGCAAATTTGGTGAGTTCCCTTTCTATCCCCTTCTCTAAGTCATAAATGAAGATATTGAAGAGCACTGGACCTAAGACAGAGCCTTGGGATATCCCACCGCTCACTTCCCTCCATGTAGATGTAGTTCCATTAAGGACTAAACATTGAGTATGGCTGGTTAACCAGTTACAAATTAATCTGTTGGTGATGCTGTCTAACCCATATTTTTCTACCTTAACAAGTAGTAGGTTGTTGCCAATTTTATCAAATGCTTACTGAAGTCCAAGTAAATTATATCCACAGCATTTTGCTGGTCCACTAATTTTGTCACTTTGTCAAAGAATGCAACAAGATGGTATGATCTGCTTTTGACAAATCCATGCTTATGATTTTGTTTGCCTCTAGGTGTTTGCAGATTTGGTGCTTGATTATCTTTTCTAGAACCTTTCCAGGTATCCCCCCCCACACTTTTAGTAGATGGGAACTACACCAGCCTTATTCCAGTTGTCTGGCAGTTCCTCGGTGCTCTAGGATCCTTGAAAGATATGGTTCAGTGGTTCTGAGATCTCATCTGCCAACTCCTTCAGAACTTTGGGGTGTAATCCATCTGGTCCTGGTCATTTGAACTCATCCAGGATGGATAGATGTTCTTTCAAGCTCTCACCTCCTATATTTTGCTCACTGTCATACCACCCATCAGTAAACTGTTTGTAAATTGAGGCAGGGTATGTTTGCTCAGTATGAACCAAGACATGAACCAAAGAACAGAGTCAAAAGGGAGCTCCCCCCTCCCTTGTTAAAATCTCATCTGAGCAAGTTATCTTCCTGTTCTTGATTAATAGCTTAGAGTTTGAGTTCTCAAGGCTTTGCTAGCCTCTGGCCTCGATCTAGATTGATGCAACTGGTTTTTATTCATTAACTCCTATCTTAGAATGTTTTATCCCCCTTCATCAAGTACTATGTGTATAGGAGAGAACAGAGCACAAACATATAGTTTCAAAAAAGAATTTTAAAATATCTTAAACTAATATGGAAATGAGACAAATTGAACTTTAAGCCTTAAAAAAATGAGTAACTAAGAGAAGAAAAAATGAGATTTGCTTGGATCGTACTGGAGTAATAGATAAGCAGGCATTCAGGACAATGATGTGATTCAAATATTTTTACCACCAGTTCAGTGGGCATGGCTTGGTGGGTGCGCTTTGCATGTGTGCACACACTTTGTGTGCACGTGTGCGCCAAACACTCACTTTGCGTTTACACAGATGCAGAGGCATTTACACAGGTGCAGAGACATTCTAACTCACCTCCTGCAAGCCTGCACGATCCCGGTCGCTTCAGCAGCTGCCACACAGCACTCTTCTGTGTCGCACAAAGCTACTGCGCTTCAAAGTCAGAGGATAAAGGTGAGTATGGGAGCCCAGGTGAGTGGGTGGGCCCAACAGCAGAGTGGTGGAGAGAACCAGTTTGGTCTCTGTTGCTCATTGCTGCTACCAGCTCGGCAGAACTGGGCTGAACCAGTAGAATACCGAATCAGGACTGTAATGAAAAGATTTACAGTAGTTTGTTTGCTTGCTTGATTAATTGGTTGATTTACTAGATTTAAAAGCCATGTAACTCGAGAATGACTCTAGGCAATATATATATTTAAAATAGGTTCTTTCTTTTTTTTTTTTTTTACTGTTATTCCAAGTGTCCAGGCAGACCAAATATCAACCTGTCACCCAGGGCCTTACAAACACCTTATCCCAACTTGTCACCCGGGGCCTGACAAATATCTTATCCCAAGGACTGGGAAAATAGCCATGTTTTTAACAACTTATGGAACCAAATCAAGATCAGTACTCAATGACCCTCTGGAGGTATTGTTTTAAAACAGCATATATGAATTAACTTTTTAGCAATTCCATATGGTGGAACCAGAATTATTATTTCCATACTTGGAAATGGTTAGGCTGAGAGAGAGTAAATTGTTCAAATACATTCAATGAATATATAAATGTGCTGCAATCTGAACCAAGGATTGTTCAGTTTTTAATTATTCTTAATCACAACATCTGTTTTACCCAAAGTTACAAATACAGTAGCTATTTAAAACACCAACTGTTCAAATCTTCTTAGGTATAAGACAAATAAATAGACATTTTTATATACACCGTTCTCCTAAAAATAAGGGCAAGCAGATCAACAGAAAGGAGGCAAGGAACTAGTGGCTGCTTTAAGGATGCAACTCTAACAGTTCTGGAAGGCGCAAAAATGACAAAACAGTGGATGACACTGTGAATTCATGGGAGTAATACAATGATGGAAAACAACAAAGATTCTTTGTAATTTACTGGATTGAAGTTAACCAGCTAAATAACCTGGAAACAAATATGTGCTAATATGACACAGGGTTCCCCAACCTCCAGGTCATAGGCCGCTACCAGGCCTTGAGCTCTTTGGAACCAGGCCATGGAAGTTTGCATCCCCACCTATGCAAGCAACGGGCAAGCATGGGCGTGTGTGCTCCATTTGTGGAGATATCCTTCTCTGGTTACATCTCTATTGATATTTCCGTCGTGCTTGCCATTCCTCGGTATGCCCTTGTTCTGCAGTATTCATTCAAACTGTGTTCCCTGGAGCCCCAGGATTGCATGAGAATCATCCAGGGATTCTACATGACAATTTACTTTCATGGTTATGGTAAAATTACAAGATCTTTGTTCCTTTGTTTTGCTTAAAAGAAAGACATTTGTGACAAGGTATTACATGAAACATATATTGCATGGGTTCCACTCTCGTTTTTCACATTGAGAAGGGTTTCTTGGATGTTTTAAGTTTGAAAACCACTGCCCTAGTGGTTTTTAGAAAAAGTTACTACTGAAGGGTAGTAAAGATAGTTGAGATTAACTGTTGAAGCAAAATATGTTGGAGTCTCTAAAACTAGAAAAGTGTATAAGAGACAAGCATGTCTTTAAACACAAACTAATTTGTGGTTATTACATTAATAGTTATTAGTTTAAGGGTACTTTTATTTAAAATAATTTTAATACAGTTAGAAAACTATGCCTGTGTCTTTTCAAAAACTGAAGTCAATCTCCAAGGAATTGTGATTATGTTATGAAAGTTCTAGAATATTGAAAACATAGGGGCACTTCCATGCCATAACTAAATCAGCTTCAAGGTGATCTGTAAATTGTCTTCACCTCTGGCAATTTCAAATCACTCAAGGAATAAAAACCACTGTCTTGTCCTATAAACCTGTAGTAACAAGAATGTTTTTATTTATTTTTTTATTTATTTTATTTTGTCAAGCAATTATAAGATAACAGGTATAAGTATAAGCATAGTTATGAATACATGAAATGGATACATATAAGAAAAATAAAAAGAAACAATAGGACAGGGACAGTAGGCACATTGGTGCGCTTATGCACGCCCCTTACAGACCTCTTAGGAAAGGGGTGAGGTCAATAGTAGACAGTCTAGGGTTAAAGTTTTTGGGGTTTGGGGAAGAAACCACAGAGTCAGGTAGAGTATTCCAGACATTGACCACTCTGTTGCTGAAGTCGTATTTCCTGCAATCAAGTTTGGTGCGGTTTACCTTGAGTTTGTATCTATTGTGTGCTCTTGTGTTGTTATGGTTGAAGCTGAAGTATTCATTGACAGGTAGGACATTGCAATGTATGATTTTATATACCATGCTTAAGTCGGACCGAAGTTTCCAAACCCTCTGTTAACAAAGTGTTACTGTGATCAATTCCTAGAAAATTTACCATGACATCTTCTCTATCTCGAACCATTCCAAAAGTTAAGAATAATTAATCCTGGATCAAATATCCATGTTTGTTTCTTGATACCATGTGTCTTCTTTATCCTCATCCCATTAAAGAAAAAAGAAGAAAAGAATGAAATGCTTCATCCCTGCTAGCATCTCAATGCTAGTAAGGAGAAACTGCTAACAAAGTAACATTTCCTTTACAAGACCTCACAGTTCAGAGCAAAAACCTAGTTTCACAACAATGTCAGTTACACTGAAGCTGAGCTGCTAATAAGGTAATAAATTATCTCAACTTTCTAACCTCACTGACATTGTGGGAATCAAGAGGTTCAGAGCTGCTTTCCGACTGGCACGGAATTCTTGCTGGAGGAGCCTTTAAACAAATAAATAAGAGCTTATTGAAAAAGGGAAATAGATACACATTCAGGATTTCAAGCTTGATGGTGGTGCTGATTCATCTAGTCTAGCCACTTCATCTCTCCAAACAGTTGTTGGTTTCATTAACAGAAATCTCATTCCAAGAATGTTGTTTGGGT
Organism: Notechis scutatus; assembly: GCF_049901735.1. Lineage (NCBI taxonomy): Eukaryota > Metazoa > Chordata > Lepidosauria > Squamata > Elapidae > Notechis > Notechis scutatus. The sequence continues at coordinate 48,281,671 of NC_142011.1, forward strand.
TAAATAAAGTAATCTGTTATTGGGGAAATTGAGGTCATAGATGAATAAAATCCAGAAGGAAGCTATCCAGCTGCAGTCCTGACCTTTGAAGTTACTTAGAAATTGACAATTAGCCACTGTTTGCAACTACCAACTCAGGAAAGTCTCTACTCAGTGTCTAGAAATGAATTAATTACAGGATATTAGTCAAATGTGCAGCAAATGTATGCTAATAGTAAGTTTTCAGATCGTTCACACAGCAGGGCTATGCACAGCTACTCAGATATAAGCAACCCTGCATTTAGCAGTCCTTATACAACTATCATTGCAGTTCATATCAATATTCTGAACTGGGTCCAGAAATGAGCTGGAAGCAAAGTACAGTACTGAAACAATCTGATTAGTTCATTTCTACCAACAAAACTTTTGATCAATTTAGGTTTAACTAAAATTGAAATCCATCTTCAAAAGTAGCCTCATATGTAGTGCTTTGCAATAATAATCTTTACCAGAATATACGTAACCCATAATATGTTAACTTTGTCTGGATGGGCTTATAGTCAGGACATAATCTATACTGATAAAAAGCACTCTGGATCACCATGACTACTGTACTTACACTTCTAATGCTGGATCCAAGAGTACCATAAATTGCCTGCAATTTTTTCTTTGGCTCATTCTTTCAAAAGTACTTGTAAATTAATTCAGTAGGATTCATTCCCATATCTGTGAGCTTAAAATGACATCCTTACTGTTGGATGTGTTTTCCATGTTCTTTATACATTTACAAGTTCACTTTGGTACTATCCTATCTGTAAGGTAGATCCAATTTTCACCATGTATTCCCCAAGTTACACAGATTTGTTTGAAAAATGACACAGTGCCAGAAGATTGTGATAGAATTGGCAGAAATAAATTGGTATATGTACAAGCATAACCCAGTCAGAAAACAAAGAGCCCTTCATCCATAGGCCGGAAGAATTTAAAATTAATTAACATTGTTTCTTATAATGCTGAAATCTTCCAGATCTGAAGTTCTGTTTATTCCAGCTATTTCTTTTTCTCATCCAGCTTGTCTGTCTTGGCATATTTGCAATGTTTTGTTTATAAATCATAGTTCAAACAGGAACTTAAGTGCAGAAATGATTGTTATTTGTTCCTAATAAGAAAAGGCCACTCTGGACATCTGCAAATGTTCTCCGCTTTCTTTGACAGTAACCCTAGGAGAAGGGAAAACATACAACTAAGGTGCAATCTGTCATAAGATGTGGTGGAACAATACCAAGGCCCCCAAACAATGTGTATTTTAAAATCCTTATATTTTTTTTAAAGTAACTAGGAGAAACAATAATTTTAAAATATATAACAATCGTATTTAACAAGGAGAATGCAATTCCCATTACATATTTTAAAGGCAGATTCAGTAATAGGGGATATAGTCTAACCATCAGTGAGCTCCAGTTAGTGTCACCTAATCTGTACTAGTGGCCCCTTGCTGACAGTCTGTAAAACATACATTCAACATACTATATAGAGTATCATCACTCCTGGTCCTGCCATTTTTTTTCTCCTAATGAATCCCTGGGTGGCATGGGGATCTTGTACTCCATAGTGCCTACCTATCCTATACATCACATAGTATCAGTCAATGGCAATTGCTTGATCATACTCTTAGTGCCTACCCATTCATACTCTGTAGTGCCAATTCATGGTCCCTGCCCACCCATCCTAGTTCTCACTTGTTGGTCTGCTTACCTGGGATAAAGTTTCAGTGACATAAGCAAGGGTACCTATATTTCCACTACTTCCCACAACACAGTCAGGTAAGGTAAGGTTCTTGTTCAATATCCCATGGGTTCCTGGCTTAATGATAGCAAGAGGTACTCTGGAAGGCTCTCATCAATCAAAGAAATTGCAATAAAACCAATACAGGGTAAAAATGATGAACTGTGGAGAGACTCTCTCCCTCTCTCCTCCCTCTCCCCCTCTCCTCACCAAACTCATCAACAACAGAGGGCCATCTGGATATCAGGGGAACCTCATTTCAGAGGGAAAGTGCTGCTCCTTCTAAGGTCCCAACAGATGACATTGATAAATTAAAATAACTCAGAGTGCACCAACTCTGCAAGCTCCTATTCACTGAGCAGATAATAAGAAAGAAATTGTTTGGGAAAGGCAATGTATGGATTGAAGCGTCCATTTATCTCTCTCTGTGTGTGTATCTCAGAAGTCTACATGACTCCTTTGTCAGAAAGGGAAGCTCCATTTATCACCCTACCTTTGCTGAGCACCACCTGATAGCAGAACCTATTTGGTCACAGAAGGCTAAATAAGTGGGCCATCTATGAGATCTATTGCAGAGGATTCGTTTCCAAGAAACCTTCAAAACAGCTGGGAACCAAAGAGGTCTATGCCATCTCTTATACTTTTGAAATATTTAACTATTACTTTTATAGTGGCTGTGAGGTTCAACAGTTCCTAATTCTCACAGCATTTCTAAAGGAGTTAGATGGCCTGGCTCTCTGAATACAGTTTTAAAAAGAGTGTCATTATCTCTGGGATTTATTGCCATTTTATTTTTTCGATGTTAAATAACATGAAAGTACGTTTGTTTCTATGCTGCCAGAAGACAATGGCCTTGGACTGTGCAGCTGAAATCTATTACTTATCTCCAGCGGAATGGAATTTTAAAGAGGTTTTGGAGCAGTAGATAAATTTTAATACAGCAAAAAGAGGAGAGTGCTTGATATTTGAAAGACTTCAACATAATTATAATGAAATCCCCCAAATTTATCTATGTAATAAGATTCCTTTCTGTCACTTTTTTTCCTTCAGTTTTTGTCAAATCTTTGCTTATAATAAAAGAATCTTTTCCTTTGATTTACGGTGAACACAGGATGCTAATTGGAGAAGACACACTGAGTTAATAGCTTGCTTAGAACTGAGAAAGTATATGTTGAACCTGTTAGCCAGTGTTTTTCAATCTTGGCAACTTTAATTAAGATGCACGGACTTCAACTCATGCTGGCTGCTGGGAACTTCTGGGAGTTGAAGACCACACATCTTAAAGCTGTCCAGAATGACAACACTTGCTACCTTATAAACTTTGTCTATTTCCTGCTTTTTATAGCTTCCTATTTGTTTTATATTTATTATCTGGCCTTTATTACTTCATAAATAACCCAAGACAGAGAACAGACATAATACATAGTACTGTTCAAAAAAGTACATCTGACACAAAATTTAATTCAATTTGGAAACCATGAATTATAACACTACATTGATGTAATTCTATTCTATTCTATTCTGTTCTATTCTATTCTATTCTATTCTATTCTATTCTATTCTATTCTATTCTATTCTATTCTATTCTATTCCTGCAGATTTCATTGCCAGTTCATCCAAGCACTCTTAAACAGATGAGTTAAATGTGACAAGGGACAACTCAACAGTTTCCGGCAGCACTTCCATCGACGACAGACTGAAGACCACGATCATGCGTGGCTTCGATTTGTGTTTATCCAGTTGGAGGGTCCCAACAGGACCGGATCCATCTTGGACCCACCTTGGAGGGGTGGGGGAAGAGGGGGAGACTGCCAGCCAGGTTGAGGGGAGCTGCATCTCCCCTCCCTGGCTAGGTATACTCCCCTTGAAGACAGGAGGTAGCGGCAGTTTTAATGGCTGCCCTGAAGACGGAAAGCTTCCGGGACTTAAGTGTGTGCTGGAGCGGTGAAGCAGTGAGTAGCATGTAAGTAGACAAAGGATTGGTGGGGGGGGGGGGTTTGACAACCCCGAGAAACAGAAGGAAAGAGCCCTTGTTTAAGAATGTGGCAGCGGCAAATGGAAAATAAGAGGAAATTATAAGGTAATTATAATTGGATTATAAAAGGACTATAACAGAATTGGAGACCAAATTTGGAATAAAATACAGAAATTGGCATTAAGTAGGCATTGGATAGAGTGCTGGATTTGCCTGGAATTGACTATATTTAAAAGAGCTAATGGTTGAAAACTAGCAGAATTAATACAATTGAAAAGAGAAAAAAACGTTGAAAAGTGGAAAGAGATGTAGAGTGCCATCTAATGGTTAAAGGCACTTTTTCTCTTATGATTTCATGGGAAAGTACTGGTTTTCCAAATGTGTGAATTAGAAATGAAATGAAATAAAAGACTATATTATAACAATAACCCCAGAAGCACCAAAAAAAGGGGGGTATTGCAGCAAAGGGACAAGCGAAGATAATATCTTGGGACTGTTTGGTGTTGATTGTGACAAGGAGTGATAATCCTACCAGCATTAAGGGTTTTTTAAGTCATAAGAAGTTCACTCTTCAGTTCTCAAACATCCAGTACTATGAATAATAATTGTTGTTTCCCCCTACAAATACATTTAATTGAGCAGATGTATCTTAGAAGATATTGATGTACTCAGGGGTGGGATCCGACCGGTGTAACTACCAGTTTGGTACTTTTACATTTTACATTTACCTGTTCTATGTACTCTATCTGTTTGCTGCTTTTCAGAGCAACCGGTTCTACAGAAGTGGACAGAACCAGTAGAATCCCACCCCTGGATGTACTGTATGTTTATGTGTTTAACTGAGTTTTATCATTTAATCTCTTATTAGTTGCAATGTTACATTATGTGTCAACATGACTCTAATTGTTTGAATAGATAGGTTACCAGATGGGCAATAAAGCCCATGTAATATTTTTGTAGTTAGAAAAACCGATCATATTTCTACAATACCAGAAATAATCAATTTTGTAGCTTGAAATGTGACTAGCAAAAGAGATTAAGACATTGGGGAAAATAATTCCAGTACTGTATCTTAAGTTTCTGCGTTCAAACCCTTCCCTCTATTGCTGCGCTGTCCACTGCTGCTGAGGTTTATAGCAATTAGCAGCCTAAAACTGACCAGAGCTTTTACAAAGAACAACTTCATCACTTTCAGATCATTGGCTCCAGCCAACCAGATGACCAAACCCAGAATGTGGCCTCTGTGGGGCCAGATACCAATTAAGACAAATAAATGATTGATAATGGCCAGCATGACATTCTAAGTTACATTTGGTTGGTCAACCTCCCCGTGGACACTGAAGAATCCTGGCTGCAGTTCCATACCTTTGTTTCCACTTCAATAATTAGGAGAAAACACAAGTCTGAAGCAGCAAATTTTAGCCTGATTTCCCCATCCCCATTACTTCCAAGTTTATTGTTTCTTCCTGATAGGAAATTCAGGCAGCTTTTGAACAAACTCTTTAAAAACAAGGTTCCACTAACAGAAAGAGGATGAAAAAAATTGCCAAATCTTTTTGCAAAGAGAGGGAGGGAAAAAAATGTGGATTATTTATAATGCCAAATGCTTTAAGGTCTCTTCACTCTGTCTGCAAACTGCCTGCTGCTTAGAGGCCACTCCAATATTTGATCAAGAGACTGGGCGGGCACCAAGCTTGGCAAATTGCAACTTGCACACACATGGTTTTTAGTACCCAGGAGGATCACACAGTCAAATACTGAAGCTCTGGAAAAAGGAGTCTCTGGGTATAGGTGAGTTGATTTTTGAAACACATATTTTGTAAATTAATAAGCAACTCTTGGCATGCTGCACCAGAAGAATAATTCTGGTTTCTTGTCATGGACTGGTAAAATATTAATCTTGGTGGTCAGCACAGAAATAAAATATGAATTGTATATTGAAAGGGTGCAAATGCTTTAGATGAAGAGAGACATTTTCACTTTGCTAATAATGGTGAGGTTTTGGGGAGGGGGGAATAATTTGCAAAATTCTTGGCAATAAGTAATGACATGAAATAAGCTCCCAATATTGCCAGACCCCCCATTCAATCTCCTTCCACTGAATGTTCAAATGGCTTTGGCTGCATTGTTAGTGTAACCATCTGCCTCAGATTATTGATGCAGATTATCAAATTATAGAGAGGAATTAACATTTAGTAAGTACTGAGTTATGACTAGAAATTATCAGAACATCTCAGGCAAGAAATCAGAATTTCAGTTTAGATTAATTAACTAAAATGTGTTCCTTTAGTCAGTATGATATAAATCTGATAGCTGATATAATTAGATTGTAGAAGGACACCTATAAGCAGATATGCCACAAATGTAGGATTGGAAGGAGAACTCTGCAAGAGAATCCTGCAAGGAGTAATTAAGTAGAGAAGAACCCTTTCTTAATACTGTTTTGAGGAGAGGCAGTCAATGTGTAGTTTTGTTTTGTTTTTTGATCCAAGCAAAATGTCACAAAATAGTATACAAATTTTCAAGTACTTTAATGTTCTTCATCAGGCCAGGTAGTAAAAAAAACTAGAGGTGAGAGGGGAAAAAAGATTAATGATAAAGCATTTGCATTGACCTGTGTTTTTTAACTGAAACGTTGAAGGAGGTGTGACTCAAAGAACCTGGAATTCAGCAGGTCACTGAAAGAAAGGAGATGATTCCTAAGAATAACTGCCTTCCAATTGCTAGGTGCTAATCTCTAAGTAGTAGTTCTCTGATACCCACATACTCACACTGAAGAGATTCATGAAGAATTCAGGCTGCACCAAGATAATTTTAGGTACAGCTAATCAGAGCAACTACATATTTAGGTGTAGCCTAAAACAAATGCTGGTTGATTATTTCCACCTCCCATGTCATGATGAAATGGCTTGAACATCAATTCACTGGTCGCCTCGTATGATTACCATGTAGCTTGACCAAGAATTATGAGGATTCAGAAGCTTGCATATAATTTTAATATTTGAATTGGCATTAAAAAAAGTTTCCATAAAAGGAATGTGCTTTTCCTAATGGCCAACACAGCAACCTTTATACTTTATTTTTCAATATGGACAGTAGTGGCACAAGTCCATTTTCCAAGCAAGGAGAGGAATGTCTTGTTTTTTTGGGCAAAGTGACACTGGAATGGTATGAGAAGTGGCAATTACTGAAAAGTTATTTGCACACCAAATTTCACTACAGCATACAGTCTAAACAACCTATGTAATTCCTCAGATATTGTTGTAAGAGCTAGTTGTATGTGCAAGCAGAGTCTATTCAGCATTAGTAGGAATCAGTGTAAAACAGATGCTTAAAACTAAGTGTAAAACTAAACTGAATAAAAAGCAGATGTAATAGGTCTAAGTAGCATTTTTTTGTGAAATTATATTTCTCTCCAAATAATATTATTCCTTTGCCTTTGAGGCTAGGCATCTATTGTAATTGTGAGCATACAGTTGTGAACTCTTTGAATCAAACAATGCCTTTGTGATTTAGTCCTATTATTATTATAATAATTATTTAAATTTTTAAATACTCTGTAGTGTGATTGTGATGTGGTGTTTGGGGCACTGTGCTGGAGTAGCTTTCAAATTTCATTGTATTCGTGGAATGCAATGACAATAAAGGTATTCTATTCTATATCCTTAGCATGTAGCTGTGTTGTGAGCCTTTGTTTAGCTTCTAGGGCTTCTGAAGGAATCAGGCCCTAGTATTTTTTTCAGTAGCTGAGTCTTATCCTTAATTTCTACACCTTTCTGTAGTTTCACAGCTGTCTAATTTCTCTCTGAGCTGCCTTGATTTTAGCTACCAACCTTATTTTCCAATGGGATGGAAAGCTGCAGTGCTGTTCTCCAGGATCACATGGGTGTATTATAAACCAATTCATTGGTTTGAGTTATGGTGATAGTAGGGATTGTCATGAGAGTTCTATTGCAATCTTCTAGCATACTATTTGACGGTACTTCTCCATAGAGTCTTGAGAATTAGTCTTGAGAATTGACTGAAGCTAGTTTATCCATGATCTTATGCTTCATATCAATTGCTCTGCTTTGTAATGGAAGGGGTGGTAGTGATGTTCCAATATCAGGTATTGGCTGCATATCCAATTGTTCTTCCTGGTCTCCTTCAATACAGGGTGTAATGTGTAGTTGGTCTATCTCAAATTGTGACAGCAATTTCCTCTTACATTATTTTGATACATTGGGATATAGGTCTTTTATCTGTCGATCGTTTCCTCAAACATTTCATATCTCCCTTCTCATTAAGTCTACTGTTATAATAGCATGCTATAGATTCCAGGATTTTTTATTTTGTCCATATATGGTTTGTTCCATAGCTCATTTTTCATGAGATTGTCTTCATTTGTCTTGATTTACAACATCTGATACAGAAATTAATCAGATTATGTCCAAATTGGCATAACTCTCTTAGTTCATGTCACTCCAAAGTAAGCAGGTATAGTGTCAGAACTGGTAATCCAGTTAGGATTCAAATCCTGGTCTCCATGTCAAGGGACAGTATCTAACTACTATGCTACCCAGCCGCTAGATAGTACACATACATTGGCATGTACACACACACACACACACACGTGTGTATGTGTATGTATGTGTATATGTGTGTGAATATATATCTATACACACACACTGTGTATATGTGTATGTGATTGTGAATATATTTACATATACTCTATAAAATATAAGCTGTATGTTATATGTTACATATTTTATATATATGTGTGATGTATATGTATGCATATTTATATGTATATGCTCGATATATTTTTTTTTTTTTGTAATTGTTTAAAAAGAAAAAAAGCAAAAGCGTTGTGAATATAAAAAAAAAAAAAAAAAAAAAAAAAATAAAATGGGTAATATGAAAAAAAGAAGAAACAAGACGGCAGGGGTAGGCCGATAACCCTCTACCCCCCCACAACCCCCTCCCAAACCCCCCCCCAAGCAGAATACATATACATGATTTGCTCTCTTTTCCTCTTTTTATATGGGCAAGAATGCAGAAAGCTTTATGATAAACTCTCTTGCCCAAAGATCAATGACATTCCAGAAATCTGATGACTGCCCAGCCAAATAAAAGTATTATAATAAAAGACTGTGTTCAATTAATCTTTGATTCAATTAACCATCGACTCTAGACAATGCCTGTACACTATGCTAAATATGTCTATCCACTGAAGCAGCCCCCACCCTACCACAATAACATATTGATATTTGTTCTCAGTTCCCCAAACACTGAGAAGTTCCAAGGACACTGTGTAACAGGGTCAGGTTTCCTTTGCAAGAAGAAATCATTGAAAATTTATGATACTTGTAATAATTCAATTTGTTTTCCACATGTTGAAAATAGTCGAAGCAAATAGCACAGCACTTTTTCCAATGCAAAAAAAAAAATCCTATATTTGAGGATATACAATAGAAGATCCCCCAAAAGTGATATCAACTCATTTTATGGAGCAGCCACAGTGTCTTCTTCATTCTCAGTCTCAAAATTCTCTTTAAACCCTTTTTTCAGTTTCTGAGATGAAATGTTCTGTCAACAAGTTTCTTTGTCATGGTGCTGGGTGGTAGAATGGATTTCCCTGGAATTGTTTTCTTCTGATGATAGCAAATTTATTTCTGTTTTCTTGAGAATTTCATGTATAATTTCAACCTTGCTATGTTTTCTATTGTATTTATTATTTTCTGGTCTTTCATATAATTAAATTCCAGTGTTTTCATTCTTTTATTCATCTTATAGATTTATCTGAAACTTACAGTTGAATGATGGGATACACACACACACTATAGAGATTGGAGTGTATATATAAATAGGAAATAATAAGGAATACATTGCTACAAATCATTAAGGTAAATCACTTAGCTGTTAAGTTTTTGTTGTTGTTTGAGAAAGCCATATAGATAGGATGGCAAGAAGTTGCCAACTTTTATAATGATGCTGTCAATCTGAACCTAAAGAAAAAAAAATTATAATGTATCATCTAAAATAGATAACCATCTTAGTCAAATGTAAAGTTCACCAGAATGCAATATTTTCATTTTTGTTGTTACATCTCAGGAAATGAAGTTTGGTATCAGTTAATAATTTTTATTTTTGTACACCGTTTTTGCACAATAGTGATTAGATGAAGAATAGTTTCTTATTCAAATGAGAAAGTTTCCTTTGAAATAAAATATAATGGGGAAATAATCCAATAATATAATGTGGAACTCATATAATTTCTGGTATTATGGGATAATAATTTCCATCAACCCCCAACCAGTACACCAATGATAAGGGAGGCTGAAAGTTAACACAGATCTCCTATCTTTAGTCAACTCAGATGACAGTTTTATGAGCTTTCCGATATAAGTAATTACCTAACATGACTTTTTACTCTAGATGCCAGGGAATTCCTCAAGCCAAGGGAAGAGTAGTTTCTCTAGTTATTAGCACAAAGGAGCTGAAATATATTTTAGTTCTAGTGACCATAATTAGGGAGAGAACGAAAGTCTGTTTCCTCACTTCATTCCTTTAATGCTATTTTTTCTCAATTGTCTTAAAACAATGTTGATCTTTTCAAATGTCCTTGCTATTTTAAGAAGCCTTTTTGTTGATTTATACTGGTCCATTAGCTGCTAACTGGCTAATTTAAATTCAACCGGCATATCAAAGATTTATTAATTAGATTTTCCAAGGTGATGCCTTACATATGTGTGGATTGTCAACTCACATAAGTCAAATTGGCAGGGGTGACAAGAACATTGATATAACTGGTAATGTAAGTAACATGAAACTAATTGTGTTCCTTAAAATGCTCACTTGGTGAGGTTGCCAAGGTATTTTAAAGACATTTAAGGTAAAAGATGCTGCACACATGAAATATTTTTCAGGGTGAAGTCTACTTGCTTTTTGGGTGGTAGAATGAGGTTGCAATACAAAAAATAGAAGGAAGACAAAACTGGATGAGTGTAGTTTTTTTAATTGAATTTAAATTTATTTTAAACACAATTCATATCATTACAATTTGTCTACCTAGTTTCTTTTTGTTACACTAAAAATTCCAGTGCTTGAAAGAAGTATTGATCTGTACTCCAAATCCCAAGAACCTCATATTGTGCATCCCTCTTTTATTGGTATTCCTACCAATATGAAATAGAAGCTCAATCCTTATTGTTTATAGCATCCTATATTGCAATATTCCAACTAGGACCATACATTTGGAATTTATTTTTATAATAATGACATGTGATCTGAAAATGGAGGACACAGACATCAATTTGTGGTCAAACTTATCTTCATTGCTCTCCCTGGTTTCTGTAGATATAGTAGACCAATTAAGATGGTCCATCTCAGATATCTGATACATCCAAATTAGTTTTCCATTATAGTTCCACCTTGCATCTGGTTGCCAGGTAGAAAAAGAAAGTGGCCGAGGTGTTGGATGTAATTGCTCCTGAGGGGGTTTCCATCAGTTGCACATCCAGGGATCATCTTTGTTTCCAAGGAACTCCAGGAAATTATTGATTGAAGAGAGTTACAATGTAACGATGAAAGGTCAAATCCTATTTGCTCTTTCAGCTATAACCTCCTGTGTTGTGAAGCCTGCTTAGGTCTCTGCACTTACTCCATCCATAGATTTTCATTCAGTGGTTGTGTCCAGGATAGTTCACTCCCTAATACAGAAGGCTGGTGAGTTCAGCTTCTTAATAGGCTGTTTTGTTGGTCTACACAATCTACACTGATAAAATCATAGATACGTATATGGAAAGACAGAGAATAAAGAAGATAAACAATGAGGAAAGTTCAGAGATCAAAATTATTTTCTCTGAGAATTGGATAGACTACAACACCATGTTCTGTTTCTATCATATCCAGTGTGTCTGTGTGCATGCATCAGTGGTGGGATTCAATTTTTTTAACTACCGGTTCTGTGGGCGTGGCTTGGTGGGCGTGGCAGGGGAACGATACTGTAAAATCTCTAGTCAGAGGTGGTATTTGCCGGTTCTCCAAACTACTCAAAATGTCTGCTACCGGTTCTCCAAAACTGGTCAGAACCTGCTGAATACCACCTCTGGCATGCATGTAAAACCAAGATACTGAGAAAATGATTTTAGTTTACTCTTCTGGGAAGGATCATTTTTAAAATACAGTCCTAATATACAAATTGAATATGGTATTCCCAGAGGTCATCTCTGCAAAGAAGGGAATTATATATTTCTCAAAGGTGGTTTTGACTGGAACAGTTTATAAGCCTTGCAAATTGAAGTCTCTATGCCTGACATTAAAAGTCTAATAATTGATTTTATTGATTCCATAAAGCTGGCTCAGACTAGTAAGTATGAAAAGTGTCTATGTTTAACTCACAAATTATCTCAGTCCCTTTTATACATATTGGCAGCTGCTAATTAGCAAGGAGTTGTGGTTGTACAGTGGTTAGAATGCAGTATTGCAGGCTAACTCTGCTCACTGCCAGGACTTTGATCCTCACCATTTCAAGGTTAACTCAGCCTTCCATCCTTCTGAGGTTGGTAAAATGAGGAGCCAGATTGTTGGGGGCAATATGCTAACTCTGTAAACTGCTTAGAGAGGGATGTAAAGCACTGTGAAGCAGTCTATAAGTCTAAGTGCTATTGCTACATGGCTTTGTTTTCCTGAGTTAATATCTTTGATGGTTGTTTTTTCTCTCTCTCTTTTTTACTTACTCTTTATAGGTTAAACCAAAGTTTGCGGCACAATGCACTGGGCTTCTGTTTTGATCCTAGTTGGCTTCTGTGGAATATCCTTGAGCCAATATGATGATCAGTACGAGGACATATTCTGGTTACAGCAATATTTACGCAGCCAATCTTCCTACAGCTATTCACCATATTATGAAGATGAGATTCCCCCATATTCTTCTTATTCTTTTGAGCCAGCTGGATCCTATGTCGGAGAACCTGTCCCTGAACCACCTGTTTCTAGGGAGTGCCCCCAAGAATGTGAATGCCCCCCTCATTTGTCTTTTGCCTTGTATTGTGATACTCGCAATCTTAAGTATCTTCCATTTGTGCCTGCTCGGATGAAGTATGCCTACTTCCAGAATAACCAAATTGTGGCGATCCAAGATGGAGCCTTTGACAATGCAACCAACCTCGAGTGGTTAGCACTGCATGGCAATCAAATAACCAGTGAAAAAGTAGGCAAGAAGATCTTTGCCAAGCTCAAGAATCTAGAAAGGCTGTACCTTGACCACAACAACTTGACCAAAATGCCTCACCCCTTGCCACAATCACTGAGAGAGCTTCACCTGGCTTATAATCAGATCTCCAAGATCCCATCCAATGCCCTTGAAGGCTTAGACAACCTCACTGCCTTGTATCTCAGCCACAATCATATCCAAGAAATAGGATCAAATCTCAAGTGGTTAAACTCTCTGATCCTTGCAGATTTGAGCTACAACCAGCTCACAAAAGTCCCTGGTGGGCTTCCAAGCTCCTTAGAACAACTCTATTTGGAGCACAATCACATAAATACAGTTCCTGATGATTATTTCAAGGTCTCCCCTAAATTGCTGTATGTACGAATGTCTCACAACATCCTGACAAATGAAGGTCTCTCCTCAAATGCTTTCAATACAAGCAGCATTCTGGAACTTGATCTCTCTTATAACCAGCTTCAGAAGATCCCACGAGTCAGTACAAGCCTTGAAAACTTTTATCTTCAAGGGAACAAAATAAATGGTGAGCTTTCATGTTCTGAACAGTGAGCTATTATGGGGTGGCATTGAAGCAGGATAGACTGGGTGGATAAGCTGTTTTGAAATGTCAACAGCTAGGTAAAAAGGATGTCAGCTGCTTTCTTGGATGCAATGTTCAGAAATCCCTATACAATTATCCCACCTCTGCCTCCTTAATGGCTTTTCCTTGATAAAATCAAAGATGGAAGAAGTACTAGGAAAACATGGGAGATTTACAAATAAAAGAGAGACTGGAGGTTACTAGACAGAGGTGCAGTCTAATTTTGACATGAGATAAGGCTTGCTATTTGAGCAATTGAAATATGTCTCAGTTGTTTCTTGTTAGGCAATGAATAGAGAAGGAAGGTTACTCCCAAACTTCCAGCTGGGAGAAAGTGGTGCCTGAAGCCTGATGCTTTCTTCCTGAGAACTCACAAGATTCTCACAAAGCAGCCTGAAGAGAAGAGGGGGCAGAGAGAAAGACACAGAGAGAGAGGGGGAGGGAGGGAGGGAGGAGAGAGAGAGAGGGAGGAGAGAGGAGAGGGAAGAGGGAGAGACAGAAAGAAGAGAGAGGAGAGAGAGAGAAAGAGAGGGGGGTTGGCTGCTGATCGTGAATAAAGAGTGGGCATCCAGCAAAGCTGCTGGAAGCCCTTGAAAACTGACAATCAAATTGACTTTTCCCTGTACTATAAGTTTTTCTTTCCCATATGATAAAGAGGAAGAAAAGGGGTCAGTTCTCTCATATTTAGACAGAAAGTACCTAAAACAATCTGGAACAGTTTGGGGGGTGTTTTAAAACAGATTCATAAGGATAAAGTTCTCACTCAGAACTCTTTCCCTCTTTTCCTTGGGGAGGGGGAAATATTTTCTCTTTGATTAGTTCCTGTTTTGGTCAAAGCACAAAAGTACAGGAAATTGAAACCAGAAAGAAAGCTATGGATCAATTCCTCTCTTGGTTTTTCAGTTTAGGGAATATTCTATGTTCTCCAAAGTCCGCAGGAATGCAAATGAGATTTACACCAGATTATGAATGTGTTAAAATTGCATTGGTTTTATGTCTACTTGCCTGGGAATAATCCTTACTAAATTCAGATGGAGCTTTAAAATATGCATGTACAGAGCTCTCTTAACTATTTTGTAAAATATTTTAACAGCATCGAAATTCTGACTGGAATAATGTTTTATAAGCTTGATTTAAAAAAGGATTTTTCTAGAATGTTTGGCTCTGTACAAATGAGATACATACAACAGGTGAAAAACAATAATTTTAAGTAGGAGAAAATATTTGGTTAAGTTGCATTCCAAGCTTAGTGACAAATCCATCATAGCCTTTCAGTCTCTTGCATCCTCTTGAAGAAGAGACAGCAGTCTGGCTTGTTTTAATTATTTATCTCTAACTGACTCTAACATAAGGTTATTTACTACTTTGCCTTATAAAGGCATGTCAAGTATAGCTTCATTTACTTGACCTCTGACCCCTGAGAGGTCAACCTCTTTTTTCCACTGCCCAGATCATCTGGACAAAAGGAACCGTTGCTGTTCCCCTCTTGCTAATTCTAAGTTCTGTCCCACTGACTCCAGGACAACTAAAATAACTACCCATCCCACCCCCCACCCCCCCTGCAAATTAGCTTTAGTACTTTGCACTGGATCACTGGGAAGTGAGGTGTAAGAGAGAGAGAGGAGTTAGTCTTTCCTGCTACGAGACCATCCCTGCTCAGTTTATGTGTATAAGTTTGAAAGCTTATGAGGGAGAGAGAGAAAAGAAATCAAGGGAGAGAAAATAAACAGTATATTAACAGATTTAGTGTGAGAATGGAAGTAAATAAAAATGTGTATATCTGTGAATGTGAAATCTGAGTGCGCAAGATCCTATGTTTTACACATAGTGTATGAGATTTAATCCTGTCTCTGTCCAGTGGAATGCAGCCCAATCACATCATTACCCACTCCTGTTATATTGGTAGGCGGATAAGCTGATATAAGCCATAAATTCACACAGAAGGTGAGACAATCTGAAGCTTGAGTTTACCGAGTCCCATTTTATCTAAACAAAGGAGATTATGGCATATTCTTAGTGTAATTAGTTGATAAAGCAAGACTTGAAACTAATTATGTACTGTAGAAATCAGTTTACATAGGAAATGTAGTTTGTAACAAATTGTATTCAGAAGCATTTTTATTCATCAGGAAGGACAAAAACCTGAAGCAGAATATTCTCATGACATGCAATCATATTTTACAATTACAGATATCCTAGCATAAATCATAGCACAACCATACTACAATTTTTGGTCATTTTAGAAAACCACCTTTTAAAGACTCAATGAGATAGCCATTACTAAATCATAAGCTGATGACATAATTCAGACTCTTCTTCTAAGGAGAAGTCTATAACTTCTAACCAGTGGAACTTTTATCCACAATTTGCAGGTAAATTGAAGATGGGGGGACATTTTATATCAGAGGTCTGTCCGCACCAGTCCCTAGCAAAAATCCAAAATGTAGCACAAGACATTGACAAAATCTTAGCTGTATCATTAGAATTTACCAAGATCTCTTATTAGATTTTCTCCCTTTTTTTTTTTACATTTTAGTGGGCTTGGGAGCTGAGTAGGCACTCTGATGCCAACCTCTGACTAAGCTTTCATTTCCAGAGTGGCATCATCTCTGAAGTAAAGTCATTTTGCCCCAAATCACTTGGGAGTTATTCCCACGTCTTTACTGATTATGAATTTCAGACAAATTAACTGTGCCCTTTTAATTTTTCTTGGTTCTCACTTGTTGCATTTATTTCTGTACATATGTGTAATTTTTATTAAATATTTTTAAAAGAAGTTGGAAAACTAATACAACTAAGAAAAAGTAAAAAGAAAAACCAGAGAAAGCCAAAAGTGCAAGAAAGGGAAAAACTAAAAGAAAAATAGAAAAGAAAGAAAAAGGATACAAAAAATAGCTTCAATTCATCTTGAAAGCAGTAATAAGTACAATTCTAAATTTGCCTCTTTGTCTATGGTTATAACGTATCTCTCTCCTTTCTCTAATGTAGTCTACCTAATCTTCAATTCTGATGCCTTGATGTCTATTTATGTCTTTCCCGTGAGCAAAGAAGTTGCTTCAGCCATCTTGGCAAGTTCTACTATCTTTCCAACTATTCCTCCTTTATCAGTAGTGCTGATAGTCTTCATCTTTCCATCTTACAATAATCTTGCTGCAGTTGTACTATAGAAAACAAAATTCATGACTTTTCTTCCAACTGCTTTCCATCAATCCCAAAAGAAAAATCTCTAGTCTCAGTTGTATATTAATCTTTAAAGTCCTCCGAATCAGTGTGCCTGTTGTATTTATCAAGTTTACTCCTGCCAGGATCTTAAAAAGGTATCATCAAGTCATGGAGAAAGTTTTCAAAAGTTTCAAAACTCTGACTCTATGTGACAGACACTTAAATTGTTTCTCCCTCTTTATTGGACTCCCTCATTTTTCTAGGAGTTCTGTAGTAAACCTTTGAAGTATTCTTAACTTTTTTTTTTTCTTAAGACAGTTTGCTTTGTTTTTTTCTTCCCCCAAGTAAAAGAGAAAAACAGCAGAGCAAGATGACACAAGAGCAAAATTAGTGTTGCATATAGACCTGATAGTTGCTAGGCTTTTAAGGTAAAGCTTTTATCTCTCACGCAGAATCTTTTTATTGTTGTTCTTTTGGCCTCTCAAATGAAAATAGTCCATTTTCTTTCACCCATTTTCATTTCAACTCATCTGCAGAGTTCAAACTATAATCTCATCTGAGGCACTGAATTGAAAATTTGAAGGCTAGAGACAAAAAAAAATAGTTATTTCAGAAGGATGAAGGCATTTTGAAAACAGCGTATACAGTTGTCCTGCTGCAAATACTATAGGATGCTACTTTAGATTTGGGCAAACAGGCTTTGCAGGCAATTTGTTTCTAAAACCATTTGGCCCAAGGCCTGTAATACTGCAAAAATACAGCAGTGTACAGCAAGTCAGGTTCCAAAAGCTCTCAGCTCTCTTTAAAAAGAATGCCTGCTTCCCATTTCTGGCCTTTTCCCAACGCCTGTATATCACTGGGTGCAGCAGAGGCTTAACAGATGGCATGAGTTACTATTCTACTTTCTCTGGTGGTCCTGTAGCAACATGCAGAGCTCTGTGCATATGCCGATGAGTTCTAAAATAACAGCAATTTGATACAGTAGAATTGAGGACTTGTTCCAGTGGTGTTTTTACACACCCCATTACAGTTTACTATGGAAGCGGGGGAAAAATGCTCTACTTCAATCTGTCGTTATATAACAAAATGAAGTTATGTTAGACGCCCATAATGTTCCCACTCTGGATGATTGCTGCTCCTCCTTACATTTTACCTTTTAAATATGTTCATAGTTCTAAATGTTGCAGGTTTGACATGCAGCTAATGGTTTTCCTTTTAGAAACTATGCAGCCATCATGTAGCCAATGCGGTTTAGCTACCAAATGACATTTAAAAAGCAGAGCTGGTATTCAGCAGGTTCTGACCAGTTCTGAAGAACCAGTAGCGGAAATTTTGAGGAATTCAGAGAACCAGCAAATACCACCTCTGACTGGCCCCGCCGCCATCTATTCTCTGCCTCCTGAGTCCCAGCTGATTGTCTGGGTCTTCTTTTGTTGCCCTGCATAAGAGAACAGAGCTGGAAAGCAGGTTAGTGGGGTGGGGAGCAGTGGTGGGATTCAATTTTTTTTATTACCGGTTCTGTGAGCATGGCTTGGTGGGCATGGTGTGGCTTGGTGGGCATGGCAGGGGGACGATACTGTAAAATCTCCGTTCCCACCCCACTCCAGGAGAAAGTTACTGCAAAATCCCCTCCCCTCCCCACCCCACTAACCTGCTTTCCAGCTCCGTCCTCTTGTGCAGGGCAACAAAAGGAGATCCAGCCAATCAGCTGGGACTCAGGAGGCAGAGAATAGATGGGGCCAGGGCCAGTCAGAGGTGATATTCCAAACTACTCAAAATTTCCGCTACCGGTTCTCCAGAACTGGCCAAAACCTGCTGGACATCACCTCTGGTGGGGAGGGAATGGGGATTTTGCAGTATCCTTTCCCCTGCCACACCCACCAAGCCATGCCACGCCCACCAAGCCACGGCCACATTACCAGTAGTAAAAATGTTTGAATCCCACCACTGATTTAAAGGGCAAGTGAATTTTCCAGGCCATGGCATTGGTTTATCTTCATCAAACCATAATGAGGCCAAGATGGTTTGACTATTTGTAGAAAATGAAAGGCTAAAGATCTGTAAATCATGTGGGCAGTCCTTGACTTACAACAATTCATTTAGTGACCATTCAGGGATACAAGAGCACTGAAAAAAGTGATCATTTTTCACACTTGCAACTTTGCAGCATCCCCGTGTTCATGTGACCAAAATTCAGACCCATGGCAACTGGTTCATCTTTATGATGGTTGCTATGTCCCAGGGGTCATGTGATCACCTTTTATCACAAGCAAAATCAATGGGGAAGCCAGATTCACTGAACAACCATGTTACTAACTTAACTGCAGTGATTCACTTAACAACTGTGGCAAGAAATGTCATAAAATGAGGCAAACCTCACATAACAAATGCCTCACCTAACCACAGACATTTTGGGCTCAGTTGTGGTTGTAAGTGGAAGACTGCATGAAAGAAGTATTTCATTCTTCCTCATCATTACCATCAACAACTAATATATTTTTTTACATAAGTCAAATTTGAATGTAAAAAGAGTAAAGCAGAATTAACCTACAGACTGACTGATTTTATACAACACGGGATTGGGGATTACAGAATAACAGAATAATAGAGTTGGAAGTGACCTTGGAGGTAATCTAGACCAACCCACTGCTCAAACAGAAGACACTATATCATGTCAGACAAATGGCTGTCCAATCTCTTCTTAAAAACCTCCAGTGATGGAGCACCCACAATTTCTGAAGGCAAACCATTCCACTAATTAATTGTTCTGTCAGGAAATTTCTCCTTAGTTCTAGGTTGGATCTCTCTTTGATAAGTTTCCATCCATTGCTTCTTCAGATGTTTTGGAGAATAGATTGTCTCTCTCTCTTTTTCTTTGTGGCAGCCCCTTAGATATTAGAAGACTGTTATCATGTCACTCCTGGTCCTTCTCTTCATAAGACTATTCATAAAGGTCGTCCTTGACTTACAACAGTTCGCTTAGTGACCTTGAAGTTACAACGGCACTGAAAAAAGTGACTTATCACTATTTTTCACACTTATGATCGTTGCAGCATCTCCATGGTCAGATCATCCAAATCCAAACGCTTAGCAACTTATTCATATTTATGACGGTTGTAATGCCCCTGTATCATGTGACAAGCAAAGTCAATGGGGAAACCAGTTTCACTTAGCAACCATGTTACGAACTTAACAACTGTAGTGATTTACTTAACAGCTGTGGCAAGAAAGGTTGTAAAATGGGGCAAAACTCACCTCATAACTATATTGTTTAGCAACAGAAGATTGGGGTTCAAGTTAAGGACCATCACCTGTAATCCTGTGAATTCTAGTCCCACTTTAGGCATGAAGACAGGGAGGGGGGTTGACCATGGGCCAGTCACTCTTTCAGCCTTTAGAAAGAGGCAATGGCAAATCACTTCTGAAATCTTAGCAAGGTAACTAACTGCAAGGACTTGTCTACCCAATTACCAGGATTCCAGATTGATGAAGAGTAGAATCTGTTTCAAATAACTAGGCCTTGGATTCCCTCTGGCTGCTTAAAAGGAGCAATGCAACTTATTCCCTCCAGCATATATCTTGTTTATCAATCTGCCTTGGAAGCCTTCAGAATTTCACTGTAAGAACAATCACTTAAGAATGGCAGATAAAAAAACAAGATTGTTCTTAAAGAGCTTCTGAGTTGCTTTTATTCTTCAAGGCCTCTGTGATCTTTGGGCAACACAATACATATATCTCCCAATTACCTATAACATTTTTAATGCAGTACTCATCAACATTAATAGTATAGCATAGGTTATTGATAGATTAAAACCACAATGAGATTCCTGCCCAGATAATTTAAAAACTAAAATCCAATCCAAAAAGAAAATAGAAGAGATGGTAAATAAGAAAATAATAAATTATTTGAAACTCTGAGGTTTTTTTTTTCATGGAAGTAGTCTAATAAAACACTGCTCCCATAATATATCATTTGAAGTTACTCAATAAATTATTTATTTCTCCCCAGAACCCAAGATAATCTCTACACATAAAATGGCTTTTCACTGACAGCTCCAAAGCCTGAATGATGTCCATTTCAATTTTCAGGTCTTAAAGTAAAGCTTGCTGGTTTTCCTTTTTCCCCTTGGTTTATTTAAATAGTTTTAAACCTCTTCTGACCCATTGTCATGATACTTTCTTTCAACCTTGGTTTTACGTGGATACCTTTTCATTAGAACACAACCTATTACTAGTTTGACAAGTGATAAAAATGATCTTGGAATAATATCAGTGTTTTTTAATCTTGGCAAAGATATCTGGACTTCAACTCCCCATATTCCCTAGGTGGTCTATAGTGTGGCCATGAAAACATGGCTAAATCCAGGTAGTCACTAGGAGTCAATTTGACTCAAAGGAGATTTTGACTTTTATATAATGTGAAATTGGATTTAATGACCTAATGGTCCTTTCTAACTCTTTTGATTCTATGTTCATGATAAAAGCCTCCAATTAAGTTTAACAATGATGCTTATATATATTACAGACATATTTCATGAATTTTGTGCTACTTTAGTCACCTGTAAATACAAATTGCTTTGAATAGGTACATTGATACCATTAAAGGAAAATGGCACAGGTGGGCTTTCATGATGAAAATAGTGGTAGAAGAAAATTATCCTATTTTTTGGATTTATAAGGGCATATTAGACAATTTAAATAATTTTTCTATGATATCTATGGAAATGTTTTAAATGTTAATCTCCTAGCAGCCTTCAACTTTGCCACTAGAGATGCACTGCTTAGCCCAATAAAATCTGGATCAGAAATGTTATTATTACATTAAAAATAGAGCTGCCATATTTGGGCTGAAAATGTCAACCTCTAGATGGCAGCAAAGATATACACTGGCCTCTTTTCTGCCATCTGATGATCATCCAGATATGTGCAGCCTAGATCTTGTATCAATACTTAAAAGGCAAAATATAGCTCATGTTATATTTGTTGCTTGTTCAATCTCTACCCAATACATAGGGAGACTAGTAATACCACAGTTCATAATACCACTGTTGCCTTGCAGACCTACTGGACCTCAAAGTCTAAAATACCCCAGAGAATGTCTAAAATCCATACTGACTTAGGGAATTTGGGGGCTTAATCCAACAGTTCTGGAAGGCATTAGGTGTGGAATGCTGATTTATGTCTTTAGAGTAACGGAAGCCCCCTTTGAACTCATTAATCCCTGAAGTTACATAGGAGATCCAAGCTAATGAGATTTGTCTCTGTTGATAAAAATGTGATGCATAACTCTTGAGCTACAAAAAAGAAAATTGTAAATGAGACATAATTCTTTCTCTTTGTCCTCAGAATTCACCATCAAGAGTTTTTGCAGCTTTGTAGACATCATGAATTTTTCCAAGCTACAAGTCTTGAGACTGGATGGGAATGAGCTCCGTCGCAATCATATGCCCTCAGATGCCCCACTATGCCTGCGGTGGGCCAATGTCATAGACATTTAACTACTACACTTGCTTCTTTCCTTAGACCACCTCCATCATATGAACAAGGCCAAATACTTCCTGCAATCCTATGGCACAATGAGGATTCTTCCTCACTTTTTTTACTGCTTCATTTGACTGAGCTTTTGCAGTGGTATAATGTAGGAAGAATTGGTAACCTGAATGCAGAGCTGTTGTTTATAATAGTCAATTCAGTAACAACACATAGGCCAACCAAATCTTTGCTTACCTCTTTTCTACTTTCTCTGTACTGTGCTCTCCTTTTTTCAGCAATCACTTACCCGGTTTTTATGACATGCCGTTGAATGGTGCTCATTCTCTTTGATGACCAGTATGGAAGTATTACTCTTTACAAGCATTTCAGATGTGTAGCATTAGAGATTCAATGCCAGCTAGGATACCTTTGGGATTTAGTTTTCCATATAGCAGGACTGCAATGAAAAAATACTGTAGCATGTGTGTAGTGGGATTGGACAAAACTAAATTGAAACAAAATGAAAACAGATTAAAGGGCTGGCCACCCAGCAAGGAACAATTAGAAAGATTCATTCAGGAAACAGAAAAAAGCAAAACCAATGGAGAAAACAGTAACAAGTTAGTTGACAGTATATCTCTCCAGGTATTAGTTGCCAACTAAGTAGCATCATTTTGTTTATTCTTCTTTCTTGTGCATTAGTTTTAACATACACAATACAACAACACACATTACCAGTGAGGAATCAAAACTCCAACAAGCTTAGCAACACATAAAAATTGCATATTGAGCTATACATCAAATGTCACCATTGTGTTTCCAAACCCTAATAGATGCTTGTCATTTATAATAGTCATAATTCAGCCCCCAGAAAGACCCAAATATAGTTTTGTATTTAAATAGTTTTCAACAAGACCCTTTCTCTCACTTTTTTTTTTCATTTTTATTTTGTTCTAATGCTCCTATTTAATCTCTTAATGTTCTGCAATCATGCTGTTGTAACAGAAGGACTTTAAGTAATATCTCTGCCTCAGATTTGGAGACTATTGCACTTTGAGAGATTAAAAGGAGTAACAGAGCCTTCAAACCTCACATTTTCTCACAGTTTGAGAGCAGCCTTACATGAATAGAAAAGCTTCACTCATATCACATCCTGGAGGGGTGGGAAGAAAGAGTATCCTTTTCATTTTCAGGAAAAAAAGAACATTTTACTATGTAAACTTCTGATGGCATTGAGCCCCATTTGAGGCTTCCTACACACTGCATATTATTAACCTTTTCCACAGCCACCAGGTTTTTTCCCCCTTTCTTCTGTTATAGTGGAATGCAATTCATTACTCAATGCTTTCATCATGCATATTTCATATTCCGTTCCATGTGCTGCTTGAGTGCATATAAGCAATGCTACTGCTTGAAGGCATGTTTTTAGATAGTGATAAAATGCAGTGAAAACCATAAGCATTAAAATGGTTGGTAAGACTCAGTATCACTCAAGCAAGATATTTAGGACTGAGGGTTTTAGGCTTGTACTACTTTGTATGCTCCCATTTCAACACAATAATCCAATAAAAGGTGCATCCTAAATCCTTGTTATAATAGCATTGCTTTATTGGTTCCTGTAAGTCTAATTACATTTGCTGTAATTTGTTTGCTTGACTGTAGAACTGCCTGTGTTAAATTTCATGCATGTCATAGTACCAGCTAACTGCCATAAGAATCTATGGTGCTTTCATCTATTATCCACTGAGTTCTTTAATTTCCCATAAAATTCATGGAGGGAAAAACAAGAACAAGGAAAAAGTAAGGGATCTAGGGAGATTATGAGATGCTCAAAATATCATCAAAACCTTTTCGAATATGTAAAATGCATGCGGATAATATTTTTAAAATGTAGATACATGAACTGTAGATACCATTATTGTTCAATAAAATCCTTTTCATAATTGCATGGAATGACTTGAAAACTACCAATTGTTGAGAGGAAGTCTGAAACATCTGGTGTTAATGAGTAATTAAGAGGAATTAAATCCACCATGGAAACATTTAATGCTGCACTTTGAAGGAAGGTGTCTGCATGGCTATTTAGGGGAACAGATATGTTGATTTAGTGAATGGGTTCAGTAAATTAAACCAAGATTTTATAAACCCTGATTTGCTAGGTTCACATATTGCAAGTGTTTAAAAATGGCCAGGTTCATACGATATGTTAAGACACAAACAGGCACAAACACAAAAACTCTATTACGTTTGTCTCAGAGATCAGCAACTTTTCCAAGCAGACACCACCATCACATAGTACTGCAAGCACCAAATGATAATAAAAGAAAAATAACAGCTGGAATGTTGTGAGACCTTATATGACAACCCAGGTACCATTGTGATTATTGGGAGATTTTTTCTCTCTCCATATTTTGGTATTTTGTGGACTCTGCATTGAGGTATCATAGATCCCAAAAATGCTTCATTTCTAATCTGATATATTTGCTTAGCTATTTCATTCTTTCCATCCAGTTGGGAATTAAATTAATGATCACCAAGCCTAAATAAGAGAAATGTTGTCATTTGTAGGAAAGGCTTTCCTCAATAATATGTTCTGGGGAAAGCACAGGTTCTGCTTCTCATGCTTTTAGCATTGATATTTGACTGCCAAACTGGATGGTTCAAGGCAGATAGATCTTATAGGGCAGGGGTGTCCAACCTTGGCAACTTTAAGACTTGTGGACTTCAACTCCCAGAATTCCTCAGCCAGCAAAGCTGGCTGAGGAATTCTGGGAGTTGAAGTCCACAAGTCTTAAAGTTGCCAAGGTTGGACACCCCTGTTATAGGGGATCAGTATAACCATTATGCTGATAAAACTCTGGTTCAAAAAGCCACGCTTTCCCTTGAAATGTCACCTTCATTAGATTTTCAGGTAAGACTGTCAGATATATCCTGCAAAAAAACTGGACATTTATTAGATGGCAGTAATGAGCTAAAATTTTCAGTATCTCTTCCATCTAGCTTTTTTTTTTTTTTTTTTTAGTTTCTGCAGCCCAAATCTGGTAGACCGGTGTTTTTCAATCTCACCAACTCAAATGTTGGCTAGGGGATTCTGGGAGTTGAAGTTCGCAGATCTTAAAGCTGGTGAAGATGACGGTATACCCTGCCCATGAAATTGTTCAGCAGCAGAAACAGAGATAGAAACAGTGATCTAACTTTGCCCTCTGGTGGCTAAACTATGGAACATACCCCTTTTTCTTCCACCAAATAATGTTTCGTCTTTAAATGCTAACCTTTCACCATAATGGCAAACAAACACAGCTACCTTTTAGATGATCCTTGTGTTGAGTTGATGACAAGACTGTATTGCCAAAGATGAATATTTGCTGGGAGGAATTATCTTATCTACATTGTAGTAAGAATTGCATGGTGTACCTGAAACACACACAAAGAGCTAAAGACTATTGCTGGCTTCTAGTTATGATGATTTTTCTGGTTTTTCTAACCAGTAGCAGAATTACAAACTTGAGAGTGAAATTACAGATAGTCCTTGACTTACAATAGTTCATGTAGTGACTGTTTGAAGTTACAATGGCACTGAAAAAAGTGAATTTGGCCAGTTTTCACACTTGACTGCTGCAGCATTTCCTTGGTCGCTTGATCAAAATCCGGGTGCTTGGCAACTGGTATGTATTTATGATGGTTGCAGTGTCTCAGGGTCATTTGGTCACTTTTTGTGACCTTCTGACAACTGTGTTAGTACCTTAACAACTGCAGTGATTTGCTTAACCACTGTGGTAAGAAAGGTCATAAAATGGGGCATAACTCATTTAACAAATGTTTCCCTTAGCAACAGAAATTTTGGGCTCACCTGTGATTGTAAGTCAGGGACTACCTGTACTATCATGTTGTTGCTGAGGATGGTTTTGCAGATTTTCTGTTGATTTCAGTTTGCTATTGCAGGAGTAAAATTCTGGAACAGATGGCCTATATTTTGATCCAGCTCTTCTGAGATTCCAAAGCAAAATCTCATGTTCAGCATAATTTATTTTCATGCACCCTAATCTAACACACACTAATTCTATTCATGTAGGGTCTTTCAGAAATCATGATTCTGCTCCTTTTCTGGTGCAGATATTACTCATTGATAAGTCAATCCAGCATTAGAACTCTAGCTGGGCTTCTGGTGAGGATGATGGTGGACTTGATGCCTCTGAAGAAGCAGTGGTGGCTGATTGGTGGGCAGATGCTGGCTGACAAAACATGTCTGGATGAAAAAGAGATTGTGAGATAGTCTGCTTGTATTCTGGGCAGCTGCTCTTTATGAGTAAACTACAGGAATATAAGGTTTTGTGGATGGCTGATAAATCAAACAGCTAGGAGACAAGGATCCCATCTAAGCCCACAGTCATAATGTATCTTATATGCACAATAAGTTCAGCCAACTTAATTTCTTAATCACATTTTCATTTAATCAGTCTACATTTAAACAGATTTTCTTTGTGGCAAGATAAGATTCTTCTTGGTGAGTGAAACTTTTTTTCTGGATTACAATAAAAAAGAGACTTTGAATATTTAAAGACTGGAGAACTTTTGACGAAAGAAACAAAGAGATTATTTTAAAAAGTTTAAGAAGGATAAAGGAAGCAGTTATATTTTTATTTGTACTATTTTTAGTTTTGGTGACAGAGTTTTTGCATAAACTTGAATTAAACTAAACAAATAGAACAGACTTTCTTTCTGTTTATTACTAAAGAGTACAAATGACTGGCAGATTTAATAAAACAAAAGATAAAGGTAACATGAGCCAGGCTGTGATGCTTTGTTGCTATGGGGATGTGGATTGTGATGTGGATTGAAAGGCACAGAAAGAGAAAAGTGGGGGGGGGATCACAAGACCTTGTTTTTATACATGATAACTGCAACCAGACTACAGTATTATTGTATGCATAAAAGTAACATGGTTTGGCACTACCCATAATGGTAGCATAGTTGGTGAAGATGATGGAACTTGCAGAAATGGTTAAATTTACTTCCTTGATTAAAGAAAAGACAGTATCTGTGCTTATTATTGACCCAAAATCCCTTATTGACTTTTTGCATGAAACAGAAAATAATGAACTTATGATTTATGATTTTGATGATTTAAAAAAATAGAAAAAGAGAGATTTTTGTACCAATAAGGAGGTAATTTTGCACTATACTGGTACTTAAAATTGCTGTGAAGAAAATGGAAACTATTTCTATTTCTTTTCATTGTTTTTCATGCTTTTTTTTCTTTTTCTCTGCTTTTTTCCTTTCTTTTATTTACTTTGCATCAGTTCTTGCTAGTTTTTATCTCTTTTAAAATATTTTATAAAAACTATATGAAATAAGGGGAAAAAAGAATATCTGGAGCTGTACAAATTTAATATACATTTCAAGCACACCACCCAGTATATTCTAGCCATTTTGAAACTGGAGTTTTCCAGATATGCTAGATCATAGTTCCTATCCTCTCCTTTTAACATTCAAAGAATCATGAGCGGTAGGTATGTCACATCTCCATCTTCAGTTCAAAGCCTCTTTACTTCTGCCACCAGGTGTCAATGTTGTCATTCAAAAGCAATGGCTGGGTAGGGTCTATGTTAATAAATTCTAGGATCATAGCTGACTTTGCCTGATGCAGCAAAAGCAAAATAGCTTAGAGGTAAAGAAAGATGTGTGTCATTTATGCGCCTGGTCTCTTTCACAAGCAGAAAAATAGCAGGAATAATTGAGTAAGCAAGGGAGCTTTTCTTATGAAAGAAATATTCTCTTTTTCCCCTTGGTGTTTTTTAAATATTGGCCATATCAAAAGACATTGCATGAAGAAAGCTCTAGGAATAGCTTTTTTTCTCCCTGGAGCAATGGTAATTAGTTCATAAAACAATTTATATTAGGCAGAATACACTGCAGAAGTGTATGATTATGTAACCAAGGTATGGGCAAGTAAGGCTGGCTCTAGGTCCCGTAAATAAAATTGTGCAAACACACTCCTTGCCATTGTTGTCACCTGAGGATTCTCAAAGACTGATGGACAAGAAGTATTCACAGACATGCTCTTCCAGCAAAGGTCAGTCCCACTTAGAGAAGATTAGACCCCACTTTCCCATTGGCCAAATAGCCAATAGCCAGTAAGAACCAGCAATAGCAGTAGCAGCCAAAAAAGCTAATACAGTTCTTGGTTGTATAAACAGAGGCATAGAATTAAAATCACATGAAATTTTAGTACTGCTTTATAAAACCTTAGTAAGGCCACACCTGGAATACTGCATCCAGTTTTGATCAACACATTACAAAAAAAAAAGATATTGAGTCTTTGGGAAAAGTGCAAAGAAGGCCAACTAAGATGATTAAAGGCCTGGAGACTAAAGCACATGAAGAATGGTTGCAAGATTTGGGTTTGGCTAG
Source organism: Notechis scutatus (assembly GCF_049901735.1). Lineage (NCBI taxonomy): Eukaryota > Metazoa > Chordata > Lepidosauria > Squamata > Elapidae > Notechis > Notechis scutatus. The sequence continues at coordinate 48,310,249 of NC_142011.1, forward strand.
TCTAGAGAAAAGAAAGACTAGGAGGGACATGATAGCAGTATTCCAGTGTTCGAGAGGTTGCCACAAGAGGAGGGGGTCAATTTATTTTCCAGAGCACCAGAGGGCAGGACAAGAAACAATGGATGGAAACTAATCAAGGAGAGAGGCAACCTTGAATTTAGGAGAAACTTCCTAACAGTGAGAACAATTAACAGCTTGCCTTCAGAAGTTGTAGGTGCTTCATCATTGGACACTGGACAGACACCTGTCAGAAATGATATAGGGCTGGCTGCTTGACCAGGGGGTTGGACTAGAAGACCTCCAAGTTCCCTTCCCACTCTATTCTGACCCCTCAATCCTGTTGTATTAGAAATAAAGTAAGAAGATGAGATTCAGAGACATTCAAGAAGCAAAGAGAAAGCAGTAAATGTTTGATTCCCCACCCCACATATGTGTTTTTCCACATTCCAAGTGCCATCAGAATAAAAATACCAAGATAAATGAATTCTAAATTAAGAAATTGTGGATGGGATAGAGATTAAACATCTTCTCCATTGCTATATTTGCTATATCAACTGTCTCAATGCCATTCATTTTTCACTCATGTTAAAAATTATATGAGCTTTTACACATATTTATGTGTATGCAGTGGTGGGATTCAAAATTTTTTACCACTGGTTCTGTAGGTGTAGCTTGGTGGGCGTAGCAGGGGAAGGTTACTGCAAAATCCCATTCCCTCCCCACCAGAGGTGGTATTCAGCAGGTTCTGACCAGTTCTGGAGAACCGGTAGTGGAAATTTTGAATAGTTTGGAGAACCTGCAAATACCTCCTCTGACTGGAGATTTTACAGTATCCTTCCCCTGTCACGCCCACCAAGCCACACCCACAGAACCGGTAGTAAAAAAAAATGAATCCCATCACTGCTCCCCACCCCACTAACCTGCTTTCCAGCTCTGTTCTCCTGTGCAGGGCAACAAAAGAAGACCCAGCCGATCAGCTTGAGACTCAGGAGGCAGAGAATAGATGGGGGCGGGGCCAGTCAGAGGTGGTATTTGCCAGTTCTCCGAACTACTCAAAAATTCCACTACCAGTTCTCCAGAACTGGTCAGAACCTGCTGAATACCACCTCTGTGTGTATGTAATTTGTAGCTGGGCCCCATTGACATATTAATTTTTGTAAAGTTTGTGCAGCTTCAGTCTTCTGATATGAAACAACTATTATTTCTTTTGTTTGGAATCACATACAGACAATAATCAATTGCCTGTATGTGCAAAAAAAAAGCCATCCAACAACTATATGTTTTTTTTTCTGAATGCAAGATAAAAAACTTGCTTGTGATATTTTAACAATTAGTTGGCTCTGTTAACTGGGAATTGTAGATGCTCTATTCCCAATATAGGTAGGATATCAATCTGAGGAAGCTTGCATAATGGATCTAATAAAAAGTCAGCTAGTCAATTCACTGCTATCTTCACAAATTAAGTTTACATTGGTTTTAATTTGTACAAGGATAAGAAAATCTGGAGGTATAGGCCCCAAACAAGTTGGAGTCAGCAGCTACATTAGAGGTCTCCAAACTTGGCAATTTTAAGGCTTGTGGACTTCAACTCACATTAATTGAAGTCTACAAGTCTTAAAGTTGCTAAGTTTGGGGACCCCTGAGCTATATCATCAAATTCATCGTTCATATTATTATAGTGTTATAATTTTGTGGTTTCTTTGATTATGGTTTTGCATGTTGCAGTCATTCTAGTAAACTATGAACCAACAGAGTTTTAACTTATGTTTGTATGCAAACCCATAGTGATTTAGTCAATAAACCATGGTTAAACAAAACATTGATCTGTGTGTATGAACTCAGTGAGGGATACATGGATCACATGCTAGGCCATGGCCATGCTAGGATCTTGCTTATATGTTACTATCCCAAGAAATACACTGCCATATATCTTTTCCCCCTTTAGCTTTAGCAACATTTGGAACAATAATAAAGGAGTTATGTGGGGGGGGGAGAATCTCACCTGTACTGGCATGAAGTTTCTATCTCCTCTCCTAATCATTGCTAGTAACAGATCATCATGTTTGGCTACTTGCTCTTTTTCATTCCTTAGTGTCAGTGTATCCAGCTTGCATTCAACTGAGTAGGCTGGAAAATATATGCTGTTGTGGGAGAGCATTTGTGTCATAGACTACTGGTGCTTCAAGTAAGATTGCAGATCTTGGAGCTGCTGGTACCATTGTCCCTTTTCCTGGTGGGAATTGTGCTGGGAAACCCAATATGCTCTTGCCTTTGTTCCTTGGACAGAACCTTATCTTATAGTGCCAAGATCCCTTGCAAAACTAACACAATTTACACAGCAAAAGCATGTAGGCAACACCCCAGCACAAAAATGTACCTGTTTCTAGTAGAGGACTCCTCCTCTTCTGAGCCACTCTCTAGCCCTAGCCCTAAGGCCTTCAGAAGCAAAAACAGAGTAATGTTTTTGGGTTGGGGGAGGAGTGCTACTGTGGTCCACCCATCTTTTTCAAGAGGCTTGCTTCAGAAGGGTTGGAGCAGCTGTAGGAAGCAATGAAAGAGATCTTAGCACTTCACACTCTAGATCTTTTGAGAAAGACGAATTTCAGCTCTGACAGTTAAGTTGTTTCCTTAGAATGTAATCACTGGAGACTTATTGTGATTTTCTGAGGTGCAATTTATTTACTACCTGTTGAGATCCTTACATTAACATCTCAACAACCCGGCAACCTATAGGATTTTCACTAAATAAAACCATTTATATCTCAATCCTAGACTCACTCCAGTGCAGGCTGGTCCCTTGTTTCCTAAGTATACAAAACAGTGCCCTGGCCTCTCCCTTCCGTTGAATCATGATGATTCCTCTCTGCCCATCATTTACTAAATTCCGAGGCCACCTTATCTCCTGCTGATAGACCTCATCTCAATACTATGGACTATCAACAATCATATGACAAAGCCCTAAAAGCATTACTTCAGGGCAACCCACATTGACAGCTCTTTTCTCAGAATGAGATAAGAATCATGAAACTAGAAAATATGTCAATGGGGCACCCCAACCCAAACCTATCAAATCTTGCTCAAAATGATGTAAACCAAACTCAGCTGCTTGTTTGTTTGTTTGTTTTGCTCAATTTAACATACATAAATCATCAGTATAGTCCTTGAGGAGTGGTCAACAATGAAATCATTTTGACCTAACAGAACATGACCATCACAGTGAGCAAACCATTTATTCCTGGGAACAATTCAAAGGCTAATTATTACTCATAATACTCTGGCTTAGGTTAAGTCACCTAGAGGATATTTCATCTTTTGGAATCTTTCTCTGTTTCTTAAGACCTGGTGCTAAAGCATTCATATGCATACTAAGACTTTTTGAGTACTGTATGACTAATAGTGACATGCAAAAGGTGTATTTCTGCAACAGTAGTTAACTGTATTATCTCTTGTGAGAAGAATATTCTTTGGTTTATTGGAGTTTCATCTACTTTAAAAAAAAGAATTATCTTTTGGAAAGCTTTTGTTATTATTCTTTGCAAGTTTTGGGCTAAGTAGTATTTTACACTTTACTTCATTTTTAACCATATGTTTTATATGTGTGTGTATTATGATTAGGTTTGGAATTTCTTAGCCATTATCAAAAACTTTATTAGAAGAAGAAAGCATAGTAATTCTCAGGAATCTCTTTTTGGTGTTAAGTTTCTGTTTTAATATCAGGAGAATGTTCAAACTGAGATATAAATTCTATTTCAGAGAATATTAAGATTTACAACCAAAAAGTAGCACATATCAATCCCGAGGAACACAGATGCACCCACAGAATGTGGTGTACCAGAGTTGTTTATTTCATGCAGACTAATAGATCTGTATGTTCAACTAGCTTCTATGTCTTCTACATCCAAAAGCTCAGGCAATGCATAGACAAGAGAGCCTGGTGTAAAGATCGGAGAATGAGTAGTTGATGCACAGCAACCATTTTCAGGATTGTACGAAGGAAATTCAAGTATTTTCCTTTCTTTTTTTGTGAAATAGTCACAAACCATTATATAAATCATACAATTACAACTATAGAAATAGCAGCAAATTATCACACAAATCTGTAATAATTCTTAAAATAATCTTGAAATAAATCTGCCTTCTCACAAATTTTTTAACCCATGATAAAGGAAGGCATGTTTGGGAGTAGAGAGAATCATCTTAAACTGACTTTTCCCAGCACCACTCAAGAAATAATGTGAAACCTGGTTGGAGTGCACCCAGCTTGACCTGAATAAAATTTATTATACTAATGAAGACAGTCTCATATCCAAGCTCAAGATGCAGAAGACCCAACAAGTCCTTGCTCTAGCTCCACTTCTTATGGAAAAGTCTAATATCAGAAAGTTCAAATGTATGTGGAGATCATCTAATCCAACGCCACTCAATGTGGGATCTAGCCTCTGACAACCTCCAGCAGATAATTCAATCCTTCATGTGACAGCATGTTCCACAGGCTGATTACTTATCCACTCAGAAAGTTCCTCCTGATATCGAGCCAGAATCTATTTCCTTGTAATTTTAACCAGCTGCTTCTTGCTTTGCACTTTGCAGCAACAGAAGTACATTTAGCCCCTCTTCTATGTGGCAAGATAGCTGAAGAACGCTATCATATTTCTCCTCGATTATCTCTTCTGTATGCAAAACACCTATTTTAGCCAGTCCTTATATGGCTTGATGTTGAAACTGCTCACCATCTTGATAGCCCTCCTGTTGAATCACTTACTCTAATTTGACATTTTCCTTTCTGAACTATAGTGCACTGAACTGGGATACAGTTTTTCAAATGGGTCTGACTGGAACAAATGCTTCTTATGATCTGGCCCCTATAGCCCGATTAAGGCACCCAGTGATGATGTTTGTCTTTTTAGCAGCAGGATTCCAGTGTCAGTTCATGTTTCACTTGCAGCCAACAAGACACCTGAATCTTTCACAAATGGTACTGCCAAGTCAGGTCTGCCTATCCTATATTTGTGCTTTTCCTTTTTTTTTGCCCAGATACAGATTTTTACATTCTCCCTTTTAAATACCATCTTATTCACTTCACTCACTTTCCAGACTGTTCTAGACCTTTTTGAATGTTCCTTCTCTGTACTAACCATTCTCGCCAAGTCATTGATAGGCCAGGTTCTCAGACACATCTCTCACTACTTCACTCCATTAATGAGCACTCTTACAGTCATTCAGCCAATTGTGAGTCCAACCCATAGTAGTTATCATCTAACCCATACTAAACCAGTTTATTAAGGAGAATGTCATAAACTGTCCTGCTGAAGGCTTTATGTTTAAGATAATCCCATGATATATTAACCTAATAGCGCTGTCAAAGAAGAATATATGGGCATCTGGGACAATTTTTTTGTCCAAAACTCGTTCTGGTTTTTGTTAGTTAAAGCATGGGTATTGAACTGCTCACAAACATACTGTTTAATAATGTGTTTGAGTTGATTTAGAGAAAAGTCCTCTGAAGTTACATACTTCTTTAAACTGCCTTGAGAAAATCAATCTAGTTCAACCAATGTTAATTGTATCTTCTTTGGGACTTTAGCCTTCCAAACTAATTTCTCCATTCTGAGTGATCCATTCCCACTAACATTCTAGTGCTATTGTGTGAGTTTGTTTTGTCTGAAAAGCAAACAAACAAAAATGATTGGAACAAGCCTTAATTACTGGGATAAAGTAGGTATTTTAATTCAGAAAATTCTTAAAATAATTGAATCCAGAAGTTTTTCTTTTTGGTTTGATGGATAAGTAGTTGGAGAAAAAAGCATGAGGTTTTGTTTTTATATATGATAATGGCAGCAAGACTTTTGTATGGACAAAGACTTAAAGATTTCCACAATGGAAGAATGGATGGTGAAATTAATGGAACTGACCAAGAAGATGAAATGAACTATTTTGATTTTAAAGAAAAGCCTTTGTCTAGGTTTTGTCCCAGGTAGAAATAGCTTTTTCCTAGAAACCATAAAAATGTTGTATTAATTGTGGAATTATAATGATTAGAATTTTTTATTATTATAGAAATTCTGTTAGTATTGAGTTTTAGATGAACAAGTTAATATATTTTATATTTGCAACTGTATCAAAGAAAGTTGGAAGTTATCTTTTTTCTATTTCTTTTTTCCTTATTCCTTTGAACTTTTCCCTTCCCTTCTCAATTCCTTTTTTCTTGTTTTTTTTCTTTCTCAATTCCTTTTTTCTTGTTTTTATATGTTAGCCTTTGCAGAATTTTAGTAAAGTATATTTTTAAAAATGGATTAAAATAGAAGTAAATGCTTGATCCCAGGCTGGCTGGAGCTATACTCATCAAGGCTCAATCTAGCTGCATCAGCACAGTTTAGAAGGGTGGGAAAGCAAGGAGGAAAAGAGCCTTTCGTGCATAGCTCAATGAAACAAGATCAGGCCTTAGGAAAAGTGGGGCAGAAGTGGGAAAATATGCCTAGACAAGAAGCAGCTGCCTACCACCCCTCCCTAAGCTGCCCATCAGGCTGAATCTGAAAGGCCCCTTTCCCCTTCCATTGCTCTGGAGGAAAAAAGAAAGAAATCATGCTTCTCTATTTTAACTCTCTAAAGTGCTGAAGCCCCAATTGGCCCACTGGCTTCTGCCAACAAACCAATCATATAACTGTTGCCAAGATGATGCAGCTGAGTTGACTTGGTGTTTGCTGAGAACGGATAAGGGGGAAAGGGTTGTTGTTTTTTCCTCCTTTCCTGTTTCTGTTGCAAGCAGTCTCCGGATAGAGGAGGCACCTGATGCAACAGGCGACCCTGCAGGGTTGGGTTGGGCAAGGCTCCATCCATCAACAGCTTGTCAGCCCAGCAGCTTTGTTTCCACCCTGTGGGGGTGGAGTGCAAGATCTATGGATTCTTCCGCAAACACAAGCTGAGTAACGCATCTCTGCTCCCTGCCGCAACTGAGAAGTTGTGTGTTCCTTCTTTAAGGGGTGCTGCGCATTTTCTGCTTTTAACATTTACCTCTTGGTCTAAATCTCTGACCAGACACTTGTACTACCATACAATCCAAACCACAGGAGAAACACGAATGAAGCCCAAGAAACTTAAGCCTCTCGGTCTGGAGTTTTGCACTCTGATTCAGGAACCCAACTTAAACCCCAACATAGTTTTAGTACACATATTAGAATTAAACTCTGAACCTTCCCATTCCTAAATGCTTCACATAATTTCCTTCTGCGGTACTCGGGAATGTTATTTAATCATCAAGCCTCTGTAATATTCCTTCTGTTCCTTCTGTAAAACAAACAAGCCTAGAATTATTTTTAGACTTTGTCGATAAGAATTTCCATGTCTCCTTAGTTTCTATTCATTCCTTCTCCCCTTTGTTGAAGTGACCATCTGTCAGGCTGTACTGTATACACCATGCGCCAGCAGTGTCTGCCCCATAAACATCACGATAGGTGCTTTATTTGACTGTGAAAAAGAAAGGTAGGTGATCTCTTCCTTGGCTCCAAAAGGGGCCTTCAAAGGATAAAAGGTAAACACTGGCATCGCCTGCAGAAAATACTTTTCTGCGCTGGCTTTTCTGGGTGATGATACTTGATGGGATTAAGATTCTGTATGGCTGGGCCTTTATGCTCTTTAACGTTGGCAGTTTTTCTCTCTGACACCTGGGAAAAAAGGACAATCATTCTGAGCCCTCACTTGGCTTGGATTTGTTCCCTTGCTGCATACCAGGCCCGCCGCATGAGAAGAGTGATGAGTGAAAAGACACCAACCCAGCCCTGCTGGCTGGAAGCATGTATATGTGGCCCCTGTGGTTACCCTTGGAAACGGTGCTTCAGCTAACATCTGCCATGCCTGTCCTTTTAGGGAGGGAGGGAGGGAGGGAGGGAGGGAGGGAGAGAGAGAGAGAGAGAGAGAGAGAGAGAGAGAGAGAGAGACCTTTCTGCCAGTTCTTTTTCCGATGCTTGAAAGCAGAGGTGTGAAAAAGCCCAGTATTTCAGATTTCTCACACCTCATTCAAATACATAGTCCACATTGGTTAGAATGGACCTTTCCAAAGGAAAACATATTTGTTTCTTCATTCCATCCTAGTTAAACGATCATATGCACTCAACCAGTAAAAACAGTTTTCAGGATAGGCCTGGATAACAACTTGCTTGTTTATTTTGGACAATTTTCCCTTACGTCAAATAAAAGGAGGAAATGCCAACTTTTTGCTATCTTTATCTTTCTGCAAGAATATACAGGGCATGATAATAATAATATTGTGACATAGATGAATATATCGATGTGCAAATCTTTTTTGGAAATGTAGAAAATATTTATGTGCATGGATCAGTAGGCATCCAGTGCAATACTCTACTACAATGTCAAAACACAGAGAAGATTAACTCTTTTGCTTCTTGTTTTCTTTTCTTTTTTAAGTTTAGCAGCTTCACTGGTCACTGGTATGCCATATGCTATATTCAAAACTTGGCAAGATGCAAGACAAGGAACTTTTCCAGGCCTGGTCAAAACCCAAAACTGATGGACTAATCCCACTTCAAAGTTTCAATAGTTTTCCTTTTTGCACATTAACAACTAAGGGTTTCTACAGGAAAAGGTTTATGAAAAAATGCATCCCATGCATCCCATCCGGAAAAAAATATGTTGTTTTCCTGGGTAAAACACACGACTGAATCATGCAAAAAACAAACAAACCTCTGTCTCAGTTCCCAGGAAGAGCTATGCCTTTTCTAGGCAATAAAACAGAAATCAAAATGTAGAGGTAGTCAGTTTTTGGATTTAAAAAGTCCCTGATCTTTCCTGGGTATATTCTGAGTTGGTGAAAAACAGGAATCTGTTTTCCAGTCTAGTAATTCCCCTGAATGTTAAATATGCCCAGAAAATTGGAGTGTGGTGAGATTGCATTGACTCCCGTATGTTAAATGAGACGAAAAGGTTGGGGAATAGATCCTTAATTGGCGAGGAGGATAATTCCTGCAAAAATAACAGCTGAGGGTTCATTGAGGGTGTCTGGCAGTGCCTGAGAGAGGGAGAGCACTTTGATCTCACCTCCTCTGCCAGCTAGCACCAGGATACTTCAAGCTGCCTTTAGGGCACAGGGTGATGTAGTTTCAAGGAGTCTCTAAGGCAGGCAGAACTAAAACAGGAGACAGAGAAGAGAGCTTGTGTGTGGAGATTAGTACAAGGATTACAACGATATCTGCTGAGCCATGATTCTGAGCCTTAATACCCAAAGCACTCTGAGAAGGGGAAAAAGGAGGAGGAGAGGTAGAATCAGTGAGGCCCCAGGGCTAAAAAAAAATGTCCAATCTTTCTAATTGATAGTTGATACCTCTCTGTTCAGTGGATTTATATTACCACTTTTGCCTTCTAGATATCCTACCTCTTCAAGGTACCTCAGGTTATTGGGATGGAATGAAGATGGATGGGAGGTGATACAAATCAAAAGTTATTAATTTCCTATCTGGACACCTCTTGTGTAGGAAGGGAAGGGAAGGGGCCTCTTATTAGTTTATGCTGCAAGGGGAATCAACAGAAGAACAAGGAGATACTGTAATTGCAGTATTGGTGTTTGCTTGATTCAAGCAATTTTCAGGTGTTCTTGTAGCTAAGTGACTAGAGCAGCTATTTCTCCTTGGAGTCAATAGAAATTTTCATTTATGTAGATTTCAACAAAGTGCAAAGTGAAAAAGACCCATTTGAGTAGTTGCAATTCATATTTAATCAGTGAAGAACAAGGAGATGGTTGATTCAAGCACTTTTTACTTATTCCTGCAGCAAAGGGATTATAGAAACTATTTCTCCTTTCAGTAGGTAATTATAGATATTTATGTCATTTTCAGAAGTTTACAAAAAAAAAAGAATTTTATGATAGTTGCATGTTATTTTTAATCAGTTCAGGCTTAATTAACCAGATTGCAAAACAAAAAAACATTTTTTTAAAAAAATACTCATAAAAACTAAATAGCAAGATAAGTATGCCTTTCAAAAGAAGTGAAAGAGAAGATTTTTCACTACAAGATACACTATACAACACATAGAGTTGTTGATATAATCCATAATGCTGTTTCTACATCAATATACTTCTGTATTTTACACCAGCAAACAGAAACTAGAAAGCATTGTGCCAAAATGAAAATGAAATTTATAGCTTATTGAAAATTACAACTTTCCAGGTATCTTGCAAAAACAAAAGAAAACACTCTACTTTTCAAAGCCCAGACTAAATGGAGAATTTCTCCTATGATTTGCTCTAATATAAATTGCGTTATAACTTTGTTGCTTATCACTATTGTTGTATGTACATTGACAGCTTACACACTAGAAACAAATTTCTTGTGTGTCTAATCTCCAATAAAGAATTCTATGTTTGAATTAAGCTGGATTGTCAAGGCAAAGCTATAACTAGCACAGCAGATGAAGATATGGCAAGCTTGCAATTAGTCATAGTCGCCAAATTCTTTTCAAATAGATACATGAAACTATTGGAAAAGGTCATCTGAAATTTTAACATTTGGTTTCATACTGAGGGTTAGTTCTATTTGTTAATTATTGCCAAAGAAACTGCAAATTCTGAGCTTTTGTTTGGATGGAGGACTTTTCTCCACTTGCATGTAACAATAGAACAAGTATGCCCTAGCAATATCTTTTTTCTGCTGTGTTCCACAACTTTACCTCCATTCTGTCCCCAGCCTAAGAGTAAGACAAGCTTAAATAATTCCTTTCTGAATTCCCCGTTGATGATCACTTCTGGTTTAATGTATTACAATGTACCATACAGTATAATACCAGTGAAGATTATTGGAAATCATACCAGATGCCAATTTGTTTTTCAGCACAGTTTAATTTGGTGATTCTTAAGTGGGCTGGAGACAGAATGTATGCAAAATATTTAGCACACAAATAAATGTGGATAAACACATGGACTATGTGAATGTTATAGGGGTGGATATTACTAGAAACCATTTTTGCTTCTTTTGTATTATTTTTAGTTTTTTAAATTAATTTATAATATGACATACAAAGAGAATACAAAAATAAATATTAGGGAAATTAGGGAAGGAAAAAGGGAAGTGGATAGTGTGGGAAAGCAAGGGAGGGGGAAAGGCATCGACTTCCGAATCCTTTCGTACAGTAAATAAAATAAGGCATTAACAGCTACCCTCAACTTCTTACTTTTTCATAATAATAGAAACTAGCCATTTCATTTTTTTTTCCACCTCAAGCACAAAGTCCAGAATTAGTTTCCAAGTAGAAGTAAAGGTATTTGTGGTTTTTTTTTCTTTAATCAAAACAGTTGCCTCTGCTAACTCCATCAGTTTTTGCAGCCATTCATCTATTGTGGAGATCGAGGTGACCTTCCATTGCTGCCATTGACATATATAACATCAGAGTTCTGAATTTTTTTCCCAAGTCTTGTTCCCATTTTTTGCTTCTTTTTAAGCAAGAAAAGATGAAGGGCTGCGTGCTATTTTACCGGGAGCAGGAAGCTGAGAAGGGGTAATAAACTCAGCAGTGAGCAAGTTTATACAAGGAGCATTGATGGCTTCTGGCTAATTTGGACTCAGCAATAATTGGCGAAAGGTGTTGCCTTGAAGCTCCAAATTCACAACACATAGACAACACCAAACTGAACGTGTCTTTGATCTGCAGATGGTGAGGAGGAAGTGACAGAAATGCAGCTGGATTGGAAATGTTTTCATATGGAATGAATGTGTGGAACAGAGTTCATGAAGTGATAGCTACAAATGATTGTGACTTCACAGAAGTGAAGACAATGACAGGTGCAATATGGCTTACCATGACTTTTTAACAATCTGTATATATCCTTTTGTCCATAATATCAACCATTCCTAGAAATGGGTGGAATCTCTAAGTGGTAGTCTTTTCCCAATCTGCACTGACTTTGAATTAAGAATTCAATTTAATTAACTAGCTTTTTTTCCTCAGTCTGCCCAGACATTTAGACAACAATGGGGTTTATTTTATTTGAAGGATCACATTGCTCACACTGCTTCATAGTCATTGCTTATTAAGCAGCTTATGAAAACTTTCCCAGTGATTACTGGAATCCATTGTACATTCAGACCATGCTATCCTTGAATTAAAAAAAAAAATCATAGAGGAAAAATAATTGTGTTCATCATGATGAAATTAAAAGGAGGGCCATCCTCAAAGGATGTGCTTTGGTCAGTCACAGCTTTACACTGCTGTAATACACATGATTTTTCAATATAGCTGGAATTAAAACAAAGATGAGCTGTTCCTCATCTAAATGTCTGTACTTTTAAGTGATCTGCAAAATAAAAACCTCTTGGCAACCACAATTTGCCAAGTTCAACTTCCTTTGTTGTGACTATGGGGAAAGGGTTAGATGAAAATCTGACAAACTGTATATTATGTTTGGATATCTTGCGATATGCTTCTAAATAGAACTACCAACAACTTTCGATCATGTTAGGGTGCAACATACAACAACTGCCTTGCTGAAACAAACCATCTGGATGGGAAACTGGAAATTCATCCATGTCACCTTCAGATTTATAATGGAAAAGAGATTTGGAGATAAAGTTCTCCAGTTTTCCGAACTACTCAAAATTTCTGCTACCAGTTCTCCAGAACTGGTCAGAACCTGCTGAATACCACCTCTGGTCCTAGGGGATCACCTGATCACCTTTTGCAACCTTCTTATAAGCCTAGTTATAATGGGGAAGCCAGATTCATTTAACAACTGTATTATTAACTTAACAGTGATTGTTATTAACTGTGTTATTAACTTCACAGTGATTGTTATTAACTTGTTATTAACTTAACAGAGATTGTTATTAACTGCCTTATTAATTGCAGTGATTCACTTAACAACTGTGACAAGAAAGGTCATAAAATGGGGCAAATTCACTTAACAAATGTTTTGCTTGGCAACAGAAATGTTGGGCTCAATTATGATCCTAAATCAAAGACTACCTTATAGGATTCCTTAATTAGATAACATCATAATAGATGACTCTAAGACACGCAACATAGTGCCTTCACATTTTGGATTTCAGTTCTCATTAACTTTAGCCAGTTTGGCCAGTGACAAATGACTCTGTAATTGAGAGTATTTAAAAGAGATACCAAGCTGCCTTTTCCTGATGAGTCTTATAGATAGAAGAAAGTTCTCTTCCCTGAGGAATTCTCAATTTGGGGCAGAGGGAATGAAAAAGCATCAATCTGAAGCCCTTCCAATCTGAAGCCCTTCCACTACTACTGACTCAAGGGAATGAGTGATGCAGTTAAATACATCTAGAGGACTCCAGTTAAAAGAAGATTGCAATAGAAGAAGAAGAGGAGGAGGTCAATGGAAGATGGAACAACAGGGAAGAGCAGAAAGCTAATGGCACAAAAGATTTTACCCATAAGCCAAATCATTAATTCCTTTTTCTTTTTTCTTTTGGCTTGTCCTAGACCATAGGATCTTCTTCTCTACAGCCACCCAGTTATCCTTTCTGTTCTGCTCTGGCAGTTTTCTCCTGGCTGGCTGTATCTTTTACTCCCTTAGTACATGAGAGAGATGATGAAACCTGAGCAATCATTTCTGTGCCTTTCTTTATACATGTAGTACATCTCCCAACCATGATTCTCACGTGTACTTTCTAAACTGAAATTATTTTGAGCAATTTTTTTGCAATCCACGCTTAAAAGATTGTTGCTGCGTTTAAAGACTACTCACTCTTTTTATATTCACCAAATAAGGAACCACCTAAAGGAAGGGTGTTGACATGCTGAATGGACTAGCTACTGTCTAGGCAATCCAGGGCACCTCACTTTCATTCCCCCCCCCCCGCCCCCCAGTACAATGGAAAGAAATTGCCTTCAGCTTCAAAGAGATTTTGTCAGAGGATGATTAGTATTAAGCACACCCATATAATCGACTAATCTGCTCTGCACAGACCCATCCCTTGGTTGATTTCATTCTTCAACAGACCCACAGTATCATTCTAGGCACTGAATGAATCCAATAAACCAGTCTTCTCCAGACAAAACCAAACAAGCTAAGAAAAAAAAAAAGGAAAACAAACACCTCCCCCTTTAAAATCTCGCTCCTCAAGCCATCCCAGGACACAGAATCAGAGGCAGGGCAACCAAGCTCAAAAGAGTTTGTGATGGATGAGAAAAGGGGAGCATCAGATATGGCCCGGCTAGAAAACGAGGATTGGGTTTTGCCATTCAGCAGCAAGCCCTTGAAACACTTCTGCACACAGACATCAACATGCAAATCCTGGAGATGCGAGCAAGCTCTGCTGCCCCGACCTGTATAATGCACAAATAAAAAGAGGCCACTTTGCTCCCAAGCTCCCTTGGCCCATTTACCCTCATCCACCACCTCCCCAAAAGACAAAAGGTGCAGCTTAGTGATGCATGAAAAAAGGAACAAAAGGAAAAGGCCTCCTCCTTGGTCCTGCTTCTAAACTCCCCAACTAGACAGATGGCAACAGTTGCCCCCACACCAGTTGCATGTGTCACAGTGAACAAGCCTCTTTTATCCCCCCAACAGGTCATAAATAAGAATGGTGCAGACAGGGATGGTGTGAGGAGGGGGCAGGGAGGCAAGTCCGCTCCTGTTTCAAAGTCCAAAGGAAAATAATTCAAGCAAGCTCAGAGTGGCTTACGTGTGAGTCCATCTGTCTGGTTTGGAACCGATGACTTCTCCCATGTGCTTTTCAAATATATTGTTGTTGATGATGATGTTGTTGTTTTTGTTGTTGTTGTTGTTGATGATGATGATGATGATGATATGTCAGAACTCATTTATATACAAGTGACCGTTCATCAAGCTAAGATAATACTCTAGGCTTGCCTTCCCATTTATAATATTTTAATTTTCTCAGCATGGTGCCTAAGATGATATTGTTTTGATAACAATCTTAGCTTCCCCAAGAAATTGCACACCCTTTTAAAAGAGGTTCTTATAGCTAGGTCAGTTTTGTTCAACTATTATTATATTTGCAGTTAGGTTTCTGGTGATGTTTGAGTTAATAATTCTGTTATTTTTTAATGCTCTATCTTAGTTTTGAGGTTCAATTTTTTTTAAAAAAATTGCTAAGATGTATATACAGTATATATAGAGAGACAGTATTTAAAAGCTTCTTAAAGCACAGTTTGCAATAGAAAATTAGGATCTGAAAGTAATGGTAGTTAATGCAATTCAGTCGGGAATAACAGTCCCAATTGTACATTTTCAATTCACTCTAACCAGATGACGAACAACAATTAATCTAACAGCAGATCAATCCCATTTGTGTTACTTAGACATACATTCCACTGAATTCAATCACATTTATTCTGTACATAGTTGGAAAAGCAGGCTCACACATACAAACTAAGAAACCTAAACACGTATCTTGCGTATGAGTATGAATGCATGACTATATGTTAAACTGCAGCAGAGATTAAAGGATCTGCAAATGCACCCAGGCAAACACTAGACGCTGCTTAGGCAAAGAACAGGAAAATGCCTGCCAATCGGCTTTGATGTTAAATATGAGACAACTGCTGAGCACAAGAAACCAGACAAAGCACAGCAAAAACAATGAGACAATATAGGTCAGCACAATGAATGTTAGAAGCCTCTGCTTATCAGCTGTCCAATCTATAGCACTGCTTTTTTAATACTGTATTGTTAGTGCTCATAAATTAATTTCAAGACTCCTGATTTCATGACACGTGAAATGTATGCATATCAGCCTTCCACAAACTGCCACCCTATCTCTTATCTCTCCAATTCAAAGCTAGCATAGCTGGAAATTATGGAATTTGGAATCTGACACATCCAGAAGGCACCAGGTAATGACGGCTTCTCTTGAAGTGCAGAGATAATAATGAAATGAGACCTATAGTTTCCTATATTTCAGGGATAAATCATAAAAGATGTGTTTACCATTAAGTATTATGTTGTGAGTTTGTATACCCAGGAAACCACTAACGGTTGCAAAGTCCTGGTGATGAGTTTGAAAACATATGAATAAAAATGCAGGTGCAAAAGCTCAACAGTGCTGTCACTGTCATTACATAGACTTCTGAACTTCTCCAGCTTTTGAGATATTCTTGATATAGGTTCCATTATCCTAAGGGCACAACTATTAGTAGTATTGGGTGGGTTTAATAGAGATAATAATTGGAGAAACACCTGGAGAAACTAGTTGGGGAAAGGTTTCATACAACCTGGGACAAGCACAAAAATATTTAGATACTTGCCTGAGAACACTGACATTTCTAAGCCCATTTTAATTTAACAATAAAAAGTTTCGTTATACAGCTTAATGTTATAAGATTTAAATTTCATAATTGGAACTTAAACTATGTATTTTATAATCTCTGCCACCTAAACTGTAAATATTCTGTTCAATCTCCTTTGAGGCCTTTGAGAGAAGTGATCCAGGTATCCACACTTGGTATTATGATGTGTCCCTATAACTTTCATTTGAAGTCTTTGAACCAGTTGGAAGCCAACATCCGATCTACCTATTAGTAGAGTAGTGTTTTCTGCACTGCTTTATTTGAAACTAAAATAAAGGAAAGTGTTTTTGTCAACTTTGGAGGAATTTGCAGGCAGTTTGAGCTCATGAAAATCCTTCCCTAATATCAGAATCCTCATTGGAAAACCTTCAGATTGGAGTGCAAATTACCACATTTGCAATTCTTGAAAGCAACCATGTCTTTTCTCAGAGTTTCTCTGCTATCTAATGCTGCCACCTGATCCCAGGACAAAATGTGGCTACTTTAATAAGCTTCACAGAGGTATGCCCTTTGTGTGCCTGCATGCTTTAATGTACGTTGTGGATTTGAATCTGGTAATCTCAGGATATTTATTGCTACCCTAATACTACTTATCAAGAAGAAGAGACAAATGAGAACTTTTGACCAACTAGAAAGGAGCCTGTTTTAGTACTGAATATGAAAAGTTGGCAAAGAGCTGACTTCCCTCTCCACAAGAAATTCTCTAGAATCTGATGAAAATGAGAATCTACTAATTATATAAGATTCAATAATCAACTAATTTTCTCTCTGAGTATTCCTAATCTCCATATAAATCAAGTAAACTTTGGGTCAATAACTTTGGGTCCAGCACTCAGAAGTGGTATGGGTGCATACATGTACATGCGTAATAAAAGATAGAGTCAAGCATCAAAATTGCAAGCCCAGCTGGGACCTTGTACTGCAAAAGTGTTATGGCTGTTTGTTTTCCTTCGGTAATAAAAATAAAGGTATTCTAATATGGTTCTTCAGTGTTGTCTATTGTTATTCAAACTGATACACTGGGGAAAATACTCATTCCAAAATCATAATTTAGCCAACACTAATGGGAGGATAATTTATGAAATGCATACATTTCAAGCATGTAAATTCTCATTGGATATTCGAATGATTTTTGATACATTGTTATCATCACCACCACCACCACCATCCCGAAATGAGTGGGAAAGGAAGCACTGAAGCCATGTTGTGAATTAAATACTTCCCCCCTCCCTAGTAGGTTTCAAGCAGGCAGGTGTTGAAACTGTGCTCTAGGCCACAGACTGATTTCCCCAGATACAAGAGTTGAATGCTTTGCTCAGACGGTTGTCTGACTGGTCTTAATGCAACCCAGAGTCGCTCCTCCTCCTTCCTCTCCCCCTCCCAACTCTCCTCATCGGGAAAACAAAGCAAATGCAGGAAACATCTGGAGGCTAACTCTGACTGAATGGAACATGCCACTCGAAAGAAAGCCTCTTCAGCTGGTTTCTCTCTCTTTCTGCACCAGCTGCTTAAAAATACAAGCTGAATCATTCATCAGTGCCCCACTCCAGGGCCATGAAATGTTTGCCTCTGATATGATTACCAGCTCAGACATGCTTTCCAGAACTCTAATGCTCTCTCTTGTGGGAATGATAGCATGCCAAACACATGCAGCTGTAGTCAAAACAGTTGGTTTGGCATTACCAGGCTCCCCCAAACTGAAATTCAGTAATAACTGAATATGCACGTAAGTGATCGAAAATATGGAGGTGAAATTATTTCTACAGTGGTCTGATTCTCTGTTTTAATTAACCAGAATCCAAAGCTCAATTCAGAGATTCAAATGTAATGCTATCGTGGTACATAAATAGAGTTATACCTCTTTGGTACAGAGTTGAAATACCTGCACAGCCAAAACCAACAAATCCTACATATAAAGGTTCTGTCTATGCAAAACTTTACAATGGATACATGTATAACAGTCAATAGGCTGGGTATATATGATATTGGGCCCATTGGCCCTGCTGCAGGCCCATCTGTGCATTAATACAACCCAAAATTCACAAACAAAACCATGGTGAATGTGGGATATTTCCTCTACTCTACCATCTGTTGACCAAATACCTAGCATTCCATAGAAATATACATTAAAAATATGATAGGATGGCCCATCTATTTATTATTTCTGAATCAAAAGAATTTCATACATATCTTAATCATGAAGGTCTTTTCATTGAAAAGTCTGCTTAACCACAGATTGACATGAACCTTGAGAAGTATAAACAATATAACACAATCATTGATATCTACAGAAAGGCAAGGAATGAAATGTAGACATTGTTTCACAAACTCCTATCTTTGTGTCACTCATACAACATTGCAATATAAATAGAACCTATTCTCCAAAACCCTTGAAGGACAGGACAAGAAGCAACAGATGGAAACGTCTGAAGGAGAGATCCAAGAAATAAAAAAAAAATTCCTGACAGTGAGAACAATTAATCAGTGGAACCGCTTGCCTTCAGAAGTTGTAGGTGCTCCATCCCTGGAGGTTTTTAAGAGATTGGACAGCAATTAGTCTGAAATGGTACAAGGTCTCCTGTTTGAGCAGGAGATTGGACTAGAAGACTGGCAAGGTCCCTTCCAAGTCCTATTCTGTTCTGTTCCGTTCCACTCCACTCCATTCCAGTCTATACTATAATGTAATACTCTATATATACATGTTTTCTTAAGTTTTTGCGGGTACCTACATGTATGGTATTCAGCTTTGTTCGGGTATTTTCCCACATCATTATAGTTGTGCTTTTAAAGTTGTAGCAACATTTCAGCAGAATCTCATCTGCCATCATCAGGCTTCTGTGAGTCATCAGACTCACAGCCGAACACAATACAGAAACTTGATGATGGCAGATGAGATTCTGCCGAAACGTTGCTACAACTTTAAAAGCACAACTATAATGACATGAGAAAATACCGAACAAACTGAATATAGCTACCAGCGGCACAGAACTATATATATATGGTATTCAGCTTTGTGTATATATATATATATATATATATATATATATATTATATATATATATATATATATATATATATATATTCACTTTTCTTAAGTTTTCTGGTACTTACATGTATGGCATTCAGCTTTGTTCAGGTATTTTCCCACGTCATTGTAGTTGTGCTTTTAAAGTTGTAGCAATGTTTCGGCAGAATCTCATCTGCCATCATCAGGCTTCTGTATAGTGTTCATCTGTGAGTCAGACTTTTACAGTGGTTTCAGATTTAAATTTGGGGCAGCCTATTGCTGTGCCAGAATGTTTTTTTCTTCATCCTGATTGGTTGGGAGTCTTGGTCTGTGTTTATTGGTCTTGGAGTTTGCTGTGTTCTGCTTGATTGGTGTTTCTAATATCTTCTGTCTGTTTTTTGGCTCTTTTTGTATCTTGATTGGCTGGCAACATTGTGTTACTTTATTGGAGGCCTTTAGTACAGCTTGGCTCCGGGTTTAATTTCTTCTTTCTGCAAGTTGCTTTTGGGTGGTTTGCAGAAAGAAGAAATTCTTGCAGAAGAATTCTTGCAAAACTTGCAGAAAGAAGAAATTAAAGTGCTACAAACCCTGAAAAGAGATAGCAGCATAATCATACTTCCAGCAGACAAAGGGAATGCCACAGTAGTAATGGACAGAAAAGACTATGAAACAAAATTGACAGACCTACTCCAAGACCCCACCTACAAACCCATAAACACAGACCCAACCACATATCTGGAAAAATTAACCAAGAAGAAAATTATAACCAGCCACATGAGCAAAGAGATCCAACAGACGATCATCCCAAGAGAAAAATCTTCCAGATGCCCCAAACTATATGGCCTCCCAAAAATACACAAAGAAGGTATACCTCTCAGACCCATAGTCAGCTCCAGAGGAGCACCACTACAAAACCTAGCTAAACACTTAGCAAAACAGCTACAGCCCCATGCTGAAACAGCAGCTTCACATGTACAAAACTCATACCACTTCTTGGAAATGATCAAAGATCTACATGTGGAGCAAGAAGATCTGCTTGTAAGTTTCGACGTGGTTTCACTATTCACTCAAGTCCCGATAAAAGAGACCCTTGAAATCATCAAAAATAAATACCAACCAGCTAAACACCTCATGGAACTAACAGAACACTGCTTAACCAACACATATTTCATATACAAAGGACAAAGATACAAACAAATTGAAGGAGCCCCTATAGGATCACCACTGTCACCTGTCATTGCAAACCTGTTCATGGAAGAATTCGAATCCAGAGCCCTGGCCAATGCCATCCACAAACCCAAACTATGGTTAAGATACATCGATGACACATTTGTGATTTGGCCCCATGGAAAAGAAAACCTAAACAATTTCCTAACACACCTAAACAGCACACACCCCAAAATCAAGTTCACCATGGAAACGAAACAAACAAACAACTACCATTCCTAGATGTACTAATCTACAAAAAAACAGATGGCACACTAGGACACACCGTATACCAGAAGAAAACACACACTAACCGCTACCTCAGCCCAATCCCACCACCACCCAGCACAGATAAACTCCGTGGCTAAAACACTAATTACTAGAACCAAACGCCTGGCAGACAAAACACACATAAAGACTGAACTATGCACCCTGACTAAAGTACTGACAGCCAACGGCTTCCACAAAAGCAAAATCACCGGCTTGATCCACAAAAACAAACTGAGACATAATAGAGACCCAGAAGATGAACAGACCTATGGAACAGCTGTCCTGCCCTACATAAGAGGTACTACAGACAAAATTAGTAAGATACTACACAGACATCACATCAAGACTGTCTTCAAAACAGACAGAAAAATAGCAGCCATCCTTAGAAACCCCAAAGATAAAATTGACCTGGAAAACCAAGGCATATACGAAGTCCCCTGTGCATCATGCCCGGCCACATACATTGGACAGACCAATAGAAGAATAAGTACCCGCCTGGATGAACACAAAAATGCAGTCAAAAAGCTGGAACACACTTCCTCACTAGTCCAACACATGGAAGCCACAGGTCATAGCATCAACTTCAATGGCACCAAAACCCTAGCCACTATAGAAAACCCCAGCCACAGAATCATCAGAGAAGCCATAGAGATTGAAAAAAGACCAGAAAGCATGAATAGAAGAGATGATTCCACCAGACTGTCAATCATTTGGAAGCCTGCACTCACAAACAAAAAATCTCCACACCACAAGCCAGGCAAACACCTGGGCACAAACAGATCCCCCCTGATACCTCCAGCTCAAACACACCCCAACCAGGCACCCAGATGAAACCTAGCTTCCTAACTAATGATAGCCGTCCATTTACCCGGAGCCAAGCTTCACTAAAGGCCTCCAATAAAGTAACACAATGTTGCCAGCCAATCAAGATACAAAAAGAGCCAAAAAAACAGACAGAAGATATTAGAAACACCAATCAAGCAGAACACAGCAAACTCCAAGACCAATAAACACAGACCAAGACTCCCAACCAATCAGGATGAAGAAAAAAACCATTCTGGCACAGCAATAGGCTGCCCCAAATTTAAATCTGAAACCACTGTAAAAGTCTGACTCACAGATGAACACTATACAGAAGCCTGATGATGGCAGATGAGATTCTGCCGAAACGTTGCTACAACTTTAAATCACAACTACAATGACGTGGGAAAATACCCGAACAAAGCTGAATGCCATATATATTCACTCTATGTACTATAATAGATTTAAGGAGCTTTCTAATGGGTAACCATGTTGGTCTCTTGAAGCAACCAGAAAAAATATTTTGCATCTTAAAATATAAGGCAGTAGTTGTAACATAAACTTGTGAGGATTACAGCCCACTAGTAAATATTTAAGGACATAAGTTTATTTGCAGATTTAAGAAGGGGCATTATAACCAGTCTACACGCTTACTGTTATGATCATTAACTCTCAAATAAAAATCCTCTGGGGAAGCTCCCATACATAGATTAAATTCACATACTGCATTCAATCATGGTTGTCGCAACCAAGGCTTGTTAAATAATCCATAAGATTAGCTAGTACACAATACATCAATCCTTGACAGAGCATAAACCGTTCTAAGCTAGAGTAAACAAACTATATCTTATAAAGTGAATTTTCACAGTTATTTTAAATAATAGAACATATGACTGTCAGTAGCTTGTGAATGTTACAGATTTGCTTGAAGAAATGATTTGTTCCATCATGAGACTTTGCCTGTAAATTTCAACTAATCTAAAGAAAACAAGAATAGGAAAAAGAAAGAAAGAAATACCTGGCTTTTCATTTTCCTGTGGACCATGTTTTCCTAACTATTTCAGGTATTCAGACTGGACTACCTCCAGGATGACCAAAATCAGGTAAAGGATCAGGATTTGCTGAGATATATTCTATGGTATACATAGCTCTAGTTGATTTCCAGGTAAAGCAAACCTACACCTGTATTTTTCATTTCCATTGAAAACAAGGCTGAAAATCATTCTGCATGTGACAAAATAAGAGAAATCTTCTTTTCTACAAATAAAGATAACCACTTTAACCTACATTTTATTAAAATATCAAAAGCATGACTGAAAATGGGTTTGAAAGTGTTCTCTTATTAACAGGGCCATTATTATTTCTCTCAAATCCCTTTGCATAGAGTTTCACTGTTTGATTAGTAAGAGCTGATAATAAGGACCTACAGATGCTGCTGTACACTGGTCAGAAATTTTCAGTCGTGACTTCTTCCACCCAACCATGTCCCATTTTACTCCTCCTTTCTTGACTCATCTGGGATTTCTGCTACTTACAGATTATGTGGGTGTCTTTACAAAACTAGGCACCACCCTGTATAATTTAAACTTTGAAGAGTGTTTTTGTTAGGGCCATTTTCTCTCTATCCCACAGATATAAATTCAAACATATATAATCTGCGGTGTAATAGTGTTATATGGATGGAGAAATTTCCTGGAATAGATAAGGATGTGAAAGTCACATGCATCTATATTCTTTGTGAACTTAAAAGACTATAAAGCATCTCACTAGAATGATTCTGGCCCCAGAATTTATTCATTCAGTCCATGTCACATGTTGAAAGATTACGTGAGGGACAAGCTGTTGTACTGCACAGCCTTGTCCTCCTTGCCCCAATGAGTCATGCGCTGGCAACCTTCCCAGTGGCTATTTGAACAGCCTTTCATAAAGAATTGCCACTATGCATACAGTATCGGGGCAAACATGTCCACCCCTATATTGGATGAATAAGGAGAGGAACCACTCTTATCATCAATTGACACAAAATGAGGGGGAGGGTTTCCCTGTTGTGTATATTAATAATTTCTCACACTCCCTGAGCAGTTTCCTAAAATAAGTAATTACTCTGTGATGTATCTTTCACCCCACTCGTTATCTGCTGGCATGATGTTTCATCAAAAATGGTGAATCCTTGTATCTCACAGGATTGAACAATATATTGGAGAGGAAGAAAAATGGAATAAGGAAGTAAAGAAAAACTAAAAAGTTGACTCATAATGTTGACAATTGCACATTGCTCTAAATTCTAGAATGTAAGCATTCTTACTTTTGGGACTATTAAGTTATTATGGAGTTTTCCAGAATACAAGCACAGATTAAGAAGGTTAGGTTTAGGATTTTAGGAGTTAGGAATGTGGAATTTCTTGTTGCTTGCATTGTTCATTTCCATAAAGCAGTTCTTCAAATAGACGTTTATGTGTGCGTATCTTCTTCTTCTTCCAAGACACTCACACGTGTGTTGTATATCATTTACCATGCTTTATGAATGCCTTTTGGTAATAGAAATGTTTATCTGTGTATCACCTGTGTATCACAGGTGGAAAAATAGGTCAGCCATCAAAATTATTGAATCAAGTAGAAATTGAATTGGGCATCTGATCTACAGCTTAATTGCATTTTAAACTGCTTGCCTGGCATAGAATAATACAAAAGAGCCCCAGAAGATAGCTCAGCATATGAAGCCATTAATTTCCTCACATAGATTGGGACAGAGATACAAGATGCAGCCTATACCTTATTAAGTCAACTGGAAACTCCTCCTGAATTAAATGGCTTTAGATTACATTCACATAAATTATCTCCAAGTACATGTCAGAAGTAGACAACTCATGACCTCTTGGATCATCTCATCAGATATATTTTCTTACCTATAACTCATGTACCCAACCCGCGCAGCACCTCTCACACACACCTTCACCCCTTGTACACTCTCCCCAACTCACATGCCTCTGGTACACCCCCTTGCACCATCCCCAACCATGAAGTGCCTCTTGTACACTCACATGGACCAGTGGTGGAATTCATTTTTTTTTACTACCGGCTCTGTGAGTGTGGCTTGGTGGGCATGGCAGGGGAAGGATACTGTAAAATCTCCAGGCAGAGGTGGTATTTCCACTCAAAATTTCCACTGCCGGTTCTCCAGAACTGGTCAGAACCTGCTGAATACCACCTCTGGACCTTATCTGAACAACATGCTGCCGTGCATCCATTGTGCACCCATTGCACCCTCATGCACCTCCCTGACCCACATGGTACCTATTCCACACTCCTTTGCACTTCCATGTACCATCTCTGATCCATGCAGGGCCTTGAGCACCCCTGAGCACCCTCACTGATCAACACAGCACTTCTCTCACACCCCTGAACATCCCTAATGCCATTCCATATCTGGCAGCAGCTACTTACTGCTTGCCAGCCTAGGACTTTCTACTCCCTGCTGATTGTGGAAAGCTGGCAGGTAGTTGGAAATGATCATATGACCACAGCTGAACACAGCAACGCAGCAGCATTGAAGCAGCCACAACTTTGCCAAATTTTAATCACAAGTGTGTAATGGGACTCATATTTTGCACACATTTTGTAAATTAGCCCAATTAAGGGACTTGCTTTTTTCTTGTTCTATAACGTACTGTTTCATCCATTGGAAGGTTGCAATCAGACAGACATAAGAGTTTTAGCAGTAGATAAATACTATCTATGATGGACTTTAGACTCAGAGCCATAGTGTAGAAAAAAGAGCTGGACATAAAGCATTTGTCAATTTGGGATACTCAGCTATATAGGACACTGTTTTCATCAATTCAGGATAGGAGTTTAAGGTACTCAAATAGCAATAACATTTTGCAGACCAAAATCCCCTTAACATTGCTAATGGAACTTCAAAGGTCCATCTATCAATAAGAATCATGTATAAGTATCATAAATGTTGATACAACCGAATGTTACTAAATTGAGGGAATCATGTTAAATGCTATATAAAAACTACTGTATGAGCTTAAAACTGCAATTTTAATAGCCTTGTTCACTAGTGACTCCAGATAAATCATGGTGAATCATTCTATCAACTGAGATTGTTCACCCAAACACAGCTTTTATATCAGGTGGAAGTTCTTGAATCTAACTCAATTTTAATAAAGCTTTGACATCTACAGGACTATTAGTAATCAGCCATTATTAAAGAAAGTCCTATTTCAAAAGTGTGTAAAGATACTTAAGTCATCCAGGTAAATGGTTGTCCCAAAGGTGCTTTTTCAGGAGGCAACTGGACTTTCTTGTTTTGTTTTTTCTTTTTTCTTTGAAGACGTTTCGCTTCTCATCCAAGAATCTCATTCTTTGAAGAAAAAACAAGAAAGTCCAGTTGCCTCCTGAAAAAGCACCTTTGGGATCCTATTTAAGTTATTTATTTAAGTTAAGGAGAAGGACTGAAACTGGGGTCTGATATAGAATTGTTGAAAAGTTAACCTATTTTGAGTATCTTATTCTAAACTCTTGAATATGAGCATTTCAAACAAGCAATGATAAACCTGTAAATGAATATAAATACATTGTGTACTTCATTTATTTCAGGATTATTTTTCCCAAAGTTGTGCTTCAATGAGAGATGCAAATTATGTGCTCTGTTGTGAAGCTTCAGTGGCATGATTATAAACTGCCACCCAAAAACGTATTATTGTGCAGGACTAAAATAAATCAGTACAATAATGTAATTGGATCTTGTGAAAGCAAAGTTTGTTTGAATAAATTAATGCATATTATTATGTTGCAAACATATATATTTGCATGTTTTCTTCATAATGATTTACCAATCATTTATCACAATCCCACCTAAACTTTGTACAGATATTATTGCAATGGTCACTTTATGTAGCCTCTTCAGTATGATTACTATGATATCTAAAAGATAGATAGGGCTTCTGCATGAAGAACCTTCACTGTTGAATTAGCAATGGCTCAACCTGTAGCCTAAGACTGGTTATGTTGTAAGGACTATGGGTAAGCTGCTTTGGCATGGTGGTTAAAATGTTGGGCCGATACCATACCAGGAGATCTCATTTCATCTCAACCATAAAAATGCATGTTGATGTGTTTAGCTAGTCACGTTCTTTTAGCTAGAACTACTCACAGGATTGTTGTGGGGGGGAAATGGAAGAAGAAAATATTATGCATGCCATATTGAACCAAAAAGGGGGATACAATTCTAGTACATAATCAAATTGAGTTTCCCCTGGACCTGAAAGCATATGTTTGAAAGCAGCAGTGGTAAATGGAGAAGAATATTTATTTCCAAAATACTAGATTCAACTCTGTAATAAAAGTACAAATATCAATTATTTTATTTTCATGCTTGTCTTTGGCAGTCGTAATCTTGTATCAAGCACTGTAGTAAGTCTTACAGGCCAGATATGTTTTATTTTTATGTGCCAGATCCTATTAATCTGCAGAAAAGGATGCATTATATATTGGCTGAAACAAATTTATTAATATGTAAATGGAAACCTACTGAAAATTGTGTTTTAAAGTAAATGATGGAAAATTTATATCCCATGGATTTTAACAGGTCTTATTTAAAATATGAATTCAGATAAAAATGAAGAGTCTCATTAAAATACAGGAAAATACTTTAAGTTCTTTTGGTCATTTGTAAATCTGCTCTGGAAATTTGTAAAGTAAATTTTACTTTAGTCACATTTAACCTTTTTTATCTCTTTTGTTTATATATGTGCATGTATTTTCATCAGTTCTGTCTCTATCCATCATTTTAAATGTATATTTTACAGTTGTTACAGCTTATGGGTTAAACTAACAAAGGTCTACTCCAAAGGTCAAAGTTACTACTACTCCTCTATTCTTAGAATGCTATTCCTAAAGAATAGTTCTCTAAGGCTTTCCTTAACTAGTTATTGTGAAATTGCACAGTCTTGGCAAGAAAATCAACGTAATGATGGAAAAAATAGAATTACAGTAGACATCCAGCTGTTATTTCCATGACAACTGATGAAAGGAATGTGGGTAGTATGTTTTTTTAAGTTTCTTTTCTACTTCCAAACTATCCAAATACAACCTTGACTTTTCCATCTATATGTAGATAAATATTTATATATAAAAGTTGAAAACAAAGGTAAGAGCAGGTGAGAACCAAATATGAGCCTCTAAGCAATTATTTAAGATTTTAACTGGAAACAGTAATAGCACACATTTATTTTTGGGAAGTGCCACTATCTGCTTCCACTGTTTTGCATGTATGTAGTCCTACAGGACTATCTACTAACTTACTGGCATCACCACAACTATGTCATTAGCTTTTCTTTCTATCAGGGACTTGCAGATCTTCTGCAGTCCTAACAGAATACTATTAGCCAATCTTATCATCCAACATATTTTTGGATAGTTAGCTGTTTACCAGCTACTTTTCCCCATCTCAAATGTTTATGCATGTGTACATGAAGTTAATTGCAATTGTCATAATCTACAAATAAATCTGGAGTTTGTGTTTGTGTTTTGTGTACATTGAAAACAGGTTTTTATTCAGACTTCATTCACACACTTTAAGCTATGATGTTTTAAACATGGTTAAAGTCAGTGTCAGTGTTGTATACAAGCAAAATAATTTTGGGATGGGGTCAACTCCTGATCTGTACTATTTTTGTTTTAGCTCCTGTTGCCTTGTACTTCTCTATATTATTTAGTGTACCGGAAAGGACAAAAAAGCAAATCAGGAATGTGGTAGGAAATAAAAAAAACTTCCACTCACACATCATGCTATGTCACATCATGCTATGATCAGTAAGTGAAATAAAAATGTTAAATTGTGGAATGGTGTCCTAAAAGGAAATGAAGTAATCTTAGAATAAATGTGATATATGCACCAAATGTATTTCTGAAAGTAATCTCATTTTTTGCTTCAAATTAACTGCAAAGAAATTCTAGGAGTCACATTTTGCACAGTTGCAAACAATTTGAAATCCAAGGCCAGTTATGTGTATTTCAACTATTCCCAAACAATTGTGTAGTAAATAGACATATGTCCTAAATACACACACACATGCTTTAAAAACTTTCAGGAATACTCCTACAGTGCTTGGGACATTAACTGAGGACCACAAAATGTCACAAACTTCCAAAAAAGCCAAAGAGAAAGATGGCCTTAATTTGCACAATACTCCAATCCTTTGCTTTCTCAACACCCAGTAAACAAGGGCCAGCACTTGAGTTAGCCAATTTCATTTCCACTGGTCTCTACAGAAATTGAGGTAAAGTGAAACCTCAGACTGAGGTAAAGACAAACACACAAAACCCTATCAAAGAGCCGGAATTTGCTAGTTTGTAGAAGGTAGGATTTTGTGCTTTCCTTTTTTATTTCTGAGTCTAAGAAAGAAAAGTAATGCTTTGACTCTTCTTGCTTCCACATGGAGACAGTTGCTTTCCCGTCGTAATGTTATTCTGTAAGAACCGAGCAAGTAGGACCTCATTTTACAAAGAATGAGCCAATCCCTTTAATCTTTCCAACAATGTATTTAAATTGCTACATTTTTATTAAAGTATCAAAAGTGTACATTTCTCAATATATCTGTACATTTTGCATATAAAAACACCACTGTACAACAAACATCCCTCCCCCACACAATAGCTTACAAATGTGGTATTATTTTCACCAGTTATGAAACTAGGTCCCACTCAACAGTCCAGCTCAAGTTTTGCAAACATCTTTGAAGAGAGGCAGAAAAGACACACACTCACAACCCATAGGCAGCTTCTAGTACACAGTTCTTCAGCACTGGTTGCATCAGACTTAGAATCCGAAGGCAACAAAGAGCACACATCAATTCACAGCTTTTACATGCACAAGTTACACAACAGACCATGTCCAAATTTGGTTGTATTAATGTGAAAAAACAAAACAAAACCTTAATACTAGATTCAATGCCAAGTGTAACAGCATGATATTTAGTAACCTTCTGTTTCTCTATCAATTCTTCAAGGATAGTGGAAAAGAAAAACAAAAGAGATGGAACAACAATTTGGTTTTTACAGAACACTTCTGTGGTAATGAAGGACTAAGGGGAACCATCAGTATACCTCTAATCAGAGTTGCTTTGAGCACACCAACACAATTACTGGCATTTGGGAAATTCTAAATAGAGGCAAGGAGCACAGCAAAACAAACATTTGTTTCAAGCTATCTTACACTTCCCACTCCTATTGAGTTTTACAATATTAGAGAAGGAACAAGGCTCTTAGGCAGACTTTGAACAACAGCAACTTGTCTTGTGAGGGAAAAGCTACAGTGCAGAAAATGTTCCCCCTTTGTGCCACCAAATATTGCACAAGTCTGCTAACGGAGTGGCAGCACTATTATTATTTTCGTTTTTAGCTCATAGGGGACTTTAGTGCTTTACAAGCTTTGTAATAACTGAACATAAGCTCTGGCTTACATACAAGAGCTTTACATAATAAATTGGAAGAAATCAGAAGGACAGTTGTAGCGGCTAATATTTTAATGTTGGAAAATTGGGGGTACAACTAAGTGTCTCTATGCAAGCCATTGAAATGAACCACAATTTCACAAGGTGACTAACCATGTCCCTTGCAAAACTTTCCATTCATCTCAATAGGAGTTGCTCTGGAAGAGAACACCTTAGCAAATTCATGCCTTTTCAAAAAAAAATTGTAATGTATTTTTTTTTTAGAAAAAGCAAAAACCTTCACATCCCATAAAAGATATGCCACAGTAGATTTTAGAATGCCTACTCCGACCTCTGACTATTTAAGGACATTTTAGGAATTATTTGAGCAGTTTTCAGGAGAAAAATAGTCATTTTGCAAATAGGAAATAATTCTTTGTCTGAGTGCCCAAATTTTAGGATCCTTATTGCACAGTATCTGATAACTCAATTCAAACAAACCAGGGAAAAGCTCTGGAGAAGTAAATGAAGAAAAACCAAGCCAATTATGTGCTCTGAAGACTTTAAAAAAATTAAGTGCCCTGGTTTTGTAATTACTTCTCCACAATTATTGGCAGCATTGTCAGGAATTTTACAAGATTGTATTAAAGGCAGTGGAATAGACAAAACTGCAGTGAAAGCATGGTTATAGTTCATAGTGACCTGGCCATTTGCACTTTTGTTGACAGGAGTGAACTGTTAAGAGTAACCAGCCAGCCAGTTACACAGATCACATCCTAGAACCTTTTTTATCAACAAAATTCTATACACAGAAACTACACGTTCAGGCACCAATAGGAATTTTACATGAGCATGAAATTTAGGATCAAGTGCAGAAAGAAATTGGGTTTTTGTGCAAAATTATGGGCAGATATTTAGCAACCCATCACCCATTGGACAAAAAAGAAAGTTACTGTTGTGATTGGGTATCTAAATAAAATGTGGATGCCATAAAAAGACAAAACTGTTGCTGAAAATTGGAACATGATATAAAGCTGGTGATGTAGTGGCTTGTCAGTATAACCAACTGAAAAACATTTTTTGGGAAAAAAGTGCCATGACTAGAATGAAGTCATACCATTGTGAGCCACATGCACAGTTCTGCACTTACTCCTGACCTGTAGATTCACAGTTGTAGTAGCATTTACCCCATCGTTTGTCACTGTTTAAAAGTGGTAAGCCCTGCCCAGCCCCTGTACTTTTATTTTTAACCCTGCGTTTCCCAAACAGGCAGGTCAACATTCCAGAATTGTCAATTCAATGCTAATTAGGTAGATATTGGCTTTTTTTTAATAAACTTGCAAGCCTGCAGACAGCTTTTAAAAGGCACCTTAGCACCACTCTACAAAAGAGTAGTACCTGCTACTGAATTTCAATTTGGATTTTCTTTTCTTAAAAAAAAATATAAATAGCTCTTCATTTTTTTAAAAAAATACATCCTCAAGTTGAGGTATACAGTAGCCCATGTCTTGGCAAAGTAAGGATAACAAGGAGTGCTTAGCTGGAAACGGTCATCATGTAGCTTTTGGGAGGGCTGGTGCGCCCCAGCATCATTTGATTTTTGCAGGTGAGCATCCCATAGGAGCTCACAGGTGCCACCGATGCTTCATACAGAACGCAGATGGATCCATCCTCCCCTATTCGGTAAGATACTTCATAAGGGTCTACCCAGAGTGTCAGCTCACTGGGCAAGAGCTGGTAGAGTTGATGAAGGCTGAGTCCAATCTGGCTAGCTGCTTTGCTGATGATAGGGTCCATTTTATGGTTGATACGGATGCAGCGGTAGCCAGACCCTTTGAATGGTTTCTCAGGGAACCAGTGATGTTTGTAATGCTCTGCAAGGGAACAAGAAACATATCACAAAGGGTAAGAGATCAGTGGAGTTAATGGACAAACAAAAGATAGAATACTTTTTACACACAAAGAAACATTCAGCTAAAATTGGTGGCAGAATGCATTTTTTAAAAAGTAGAGAGGCTCCCATCTTAAGTTTTGGGTCTGATCTAATCAAACTCTCATTTTCTTCAAGCAATATATTAAAGTTCTAGAATTAGAAAATCATAAGAATGGAAGGAATCTTAGAGTTCATCTGGTAGAATCCCTTCACAATGTCAGATGCAGTAGGGTATCTCTGATAGATGACCCAGCCTCTGATCTCCAGGTTCCTCTTTCTTTTAGAGAATGACAGCATAATGAACAGTTAAATTATTGGTTGAGGGGGGGGGAAAGTCATTTCCAATAAGAACTGTAAAATAATCCCTACACAGAAAACAAATAAAACCAATTTATCTAAAACATGGCAATAGCCTTTCAAACTCAAACAAAAACTCCAAGGCAGGGAGGAATCCAAAAGGTTTAAACTAAATGCATTATCCATAACATTTCAGTAATTACTGAAATCTTCTTAGCAGACAATGCAATTAGTATGCGATTAGTATTAGAAATTCAGAGCAACCTCCTCTGCATTTCAAGTACTGTATATAGCTCTATCCCATAATAAATGTGATTATAAAGCCTTTCTGAGTATATTTTATACTTAATACACTACTGTAACCAGATGAAGAGAGCTCTGTAACCTGAAACTATTTGCAGTCTTAAGTAGCGTGCCTGAAATTCTGCACTTTTCCCCTGACATGGAAGTAAGGCCTACTGAACAGATTTGTGCTTTTAAAGGGGCTGTGGGATGAACCCTTCAGATATGATTTTTAAGATTAGAGCAGTAATACCCAATCATTCCATTCTTCTCCCATGTATTCAAATATATTTCCCCCTTTTGTTTTGCTGAGTCTGATGTCTCGGCAAAGCCGCTTCCCAATGGACTATGAAAGCTAGTTTCCTTGTTCTATCTCGTTTGATCTAGTAAAGTCTAGTTTCCTTGGTCACCAGAACAAAGGAGCTTTTTTTTTCCCAGTCTAATTTGGGACACACATTTTCAATCCCAGGGCTGCAGTGCAATGTGGCACCTCTGGAAGCACTGGATTATAGCTCTTATTCTCATAATATTGGGGAAAAGACAGATTGTTAAAAGCAGATTATACTTGCAGGGTGGAGGAATAATTTGTCACTAATCTGGGCTACACTTATGCTTGCTATCCAGGAGTAGTTATTACAGGAAAAAATATTTTAAAGAATGCATTGCTTTAAAAAAAATCCCAATTAAAGGACATATTAAAAATAAAGGGCAGGCATATTGAATGCTGAAAATGAGTATTTTGCGTGATAGAAGGAAATACACAGACGAGACTAATTAAACTAAAAATCGTAAAAGAAAGGGAAGAAGAAAAAAGAAAATCAACGGTCCAGTGAATATCCCACTTTTTTTAAGGGACAGAAAAGTTAAGCTTGATTCCCCAGATTTGGCCAAAGATCCCTAGGATACACTTCAAGGAGGCGCCGTCTCTCACCTGTAAGTGCCTCTTCAAGAGCCTCACTGAAAACCTGAAGTTGCTGTTCACTAACGCAGCCGCGCGTGCGGAATAAGCTGGACACAAAGCCTACGGCGGCGGCGATCTCCGATACCATATCCGCCCGGCTGTTGTTAACGTAGCTTCCATTCCAGCGCTGGCCTTGGCTCATGTCTGGCTTCGTATAAAGTTAGCTCGGTGCCCTAAAGGTTCCGCACTGCTTAGAGAAAGGGCACAAACACGGAAACGACGATGTAATTGGCCGGTCCGGCAGTTCGTGGCTGACCCGCCTGCGGTAGAAGCGACTGCTTAACGATGGGTTTTGAGAAGGCTTCTCTCACGTCCGCCACTCGCCTTCTATTTGACATGCCCCTACTACAAACAGGACTCTTAATAATCTTGGAAAGTGCAGCCGTCACTAGATGGCTCGCTTCTGATTGGCTGAGCTTTCCTTGATATGCTAATGTTGGTGACCTCAGCAGGGTGGAAGTAGTGACGCGAGTACTGGGAAAGTCACGCCTTGAGAACATGGTCAAGGCAGCTGGAGGGGGGAAAGGGAAGGAGAAAGCGCCTGGTTTGGGGCTATTAATAGGGCTTTGCCTGGCAGGGGAGAAATTGTGTCTTGTCACAAGCGCACTGGTTTAATAGTTCGACAAATAATTACTGCAGCTACTTACCGGTATTATCAAAAGGCCACAGGGAAATCAGGACTTTGTCAACGGTTCCGAATTCCCAAACTGAAATACATTAAAGGTATATCGTCTGTCTGTTCACCCATTTTACAAAGATTCGTTTCTTTGTAAAATAAAATGGGATGGATCTCACAGCACTTGTGCTGGGATACAGCAATATAGTCTGCTCCTGTGTTTGTTGTGATAGGTTAAGGCTACTGCCACCCAAGAAATTATTCAGATTCATGTGTGGGAATAATGTTAGTTAGGCTGTCCTTTTTTAAAAGAATAAGTTGTCTGGGGAGATGCTTTTAATTTAAATTGCATTCATGCCTTTCTTTGGAACATTGCAGCATGAATTAAACTAGATGTGAATGACAAATAAGCAAGTTTGAATCTGTAAAAGATTGTACCAGTTGAAGCTGAGGTTACAATTGAATGGTATATGTTTAAAATTATACACTGGAAATGTTGCTTAGCTCAACAAGTTAAGCACAGACACAAAATGTAATCCAGAATTTAAGTCAAAAAGCATAAATGCCTGATCATAAACAGCTTTATGTTTTTGTTTGTTCCACTCAAGTTCTCTCCCCCACTCGAAGTATAAAGTTGCCTACTCTCATTATATAATAACACTATAATGGAAGATCCACTGAGAATAATGGCTAGAACATAGAAAATAGAATAATAGGGTTAAAGGGACCTTGGTGGTCTTCTAGTCTAACCCCTTATCAAGCAGGAAACCCTACACCATTCTAGACAAATGGCTGTCCAGTCTCTTCTTGAAAACCTCCAGTGACGGAGCATCCACAACTTCTGGAAGGAAGTTGTTCCATTGATTAATTGTTCTCACTGTCAGGAAATTTCTCCTTTGTTCAAAATATTAAAAATCTGTCTTTAATAATCTTTCATCCCTTACTTCTTGTCCAACCCTCAGGTGCTTTTGGAGAATAAGTCAAACCTGTCTTCTCTGCAATACCCCTTTCAAGTACTTGAAAGACTTAAATCATCTCTAGTCCTTATCTTTGTTAGAGTAGACATATTTAGTTCCCTCAATTGTTCATCATATGGTTTAATCACCATCCCCCTTATCATCTTTGTTGCTCTTCTCTGCATTCTTTCTAGGGTCTCAGCATCTTTTGTGGTGACCAGAACTAGATGCAGTATTCCAAATGTGATCTCATCATCTCATAAAGTGGTAATATCACTTCATGTGAT
Organism: Notechis scutatus; assembly: GCF_049901735.1. Lineage (NCBI taxonomy): Eukaryota > Metazoa > Chordata > Lepidosauria > Squamata > Elapidae > Notechis > Notechis scutatus. The sequence continues at coordinate 48,345,587 of NC_142011.1, forward strand.
CATGAAACTATCCCTCTGTTGATGCTAGCAATAACCAGCAAGCTCCACAGATGTTTGGTCAATCTGGACATTAATCTTTTAACTCTTCCTCTCAAAAATGTTAATTCAATCAAAAGAATTCCAAATATTACATTCATGGATTGACATATCCCACTCCAATTAAGTGTTAGATATTTGTGTTAGACATTTGTTATTTGCACTTTCATACCTGTCCTGTCTTTCTCTGGTCTTGTCAAAATTTATTTTTTAAATCTATCCTATATATACAATTAGCATTTTGAATATTTGTCACAGACACTTTTTAAATAAAAGCTCAACAATTCTATCGATGCTAAATATTTTCAAATTGTGCTGTTCAAGAAAATATCTCCATCTTTTGCAGGTCAGCTTATATTTGTTTTATTAAGAGTCTGCTTTTGTTTTTATGAACACCCTTTGTCTATCAAGTCAAACTATAAATAGACACAATAACAAGCACAGACATGTATTGTGAAGTCCTGAACAGCTTCTTCCACATTATCAAACAGGAACAGAATATGGAATACAGTGTCATTTCAGCTTTCTTATGATTCTGTTTCTTATCTTCGTTTCTTTCTGGCCTATTTGCCACCTCATCCTAAAATTTATGAGAACGCAACTGTTTAGTCTTGAACAGACATCATGGAAACTTTCAATATTAGAAGTAACTGGATTTAGAACTAAAAGTTTGTATTTTTAGACCTCTGGGTGACAGTTTGACTGCTGGATTTGTACTGGTGCCATGCTAATAAAAAATTGGTATGGATTTAGTATATTTATTGCAATGGAAACAAGAGCAAAAGGAGGCAGCAAGATACTATGAACTATGTGGGAATTGCTCTTACCAGAAACTATGCAGAATGGCCACATATAAACTACAAAGGAAGTACAGATATACATGTCTCTTGAGGCCATTTTTAATCATTTTCTTTTTATTTCTTCCAACCCAATGAACTGTTGGAAATATATTATATACAGGGTGGGGGTTTGAGACTCTGTCCATTTGTTTGTCTTTTGGCAGAACAAGTCTCTGAAAACTGCACAGCAAGGAGCCAAGATTGCTGTAGGGAGAAAACACCAGCAAAAGAAAGATTGGATTTAAAATGGGTCATATTGAGCCAGGAGTTGTGAAGGAAAAAATGAGGAAGCGCCATAATGAACCATGCTAAAGTACAAGTGTAGCAGTTCATCTGTCATAGAATCTAGCAAACAAATAATATTATTTGGAACAAGTAGTTTTAAAAGAGTTTTGGGTAATCTATTTCTCTTTAAAGGAAATAAAACACTTTGTGTATACAATAATGGTAACTGCAGATGAAAAAAAAACACATACTAGTCACTTACAGATCATCCTCATTAAACAATAGTGCAAATGGAAAGCCCTAGTTTTCCTTCCTTTTTTCATCATCTGGATCACTGAATTGGAGGTATTAATCCTATTTTTCATGATAACTAGTTTTGTCTCTGTAGGCTTTGCAACAAACCAAAGCATTAAATTCATTTAATGGCTTTTTATTTTAAATCATAGCCCTCGCGGGAGGAGTTCTTGTAGACACTGACAGTCATCAAGTTGAGGCTCCATTTAGGTTACATTTCTACCAGCAATACCTGCAATTGGTCCCTGAGGTAATAGTATGAGTCACATATTATTACTGTAGTGTGAGTTTACCCTAAAATGTTGCAACTGATTGGTTGAGCTTCCATAGCTTGTAATGTAATTCATAGATTTAATTTTTTTGCTTGTGCCACCAAAATTCTAATTCCATTGATGTAATTCTCAATTGCTCCTACATTTTCCTGCATATTTAGTAGCAGAATACTATACTTAAAACAAATTCTCACCTCAACTATTTTCTCAATATGTCTATAAAAGCCTTCTGCAGAACATTTTCAATTGATACAATATTACTCTATTCTCCTACGGTTTTTTTTTTTTCTTGTCTTTTATTCTACAAATGTATTGTTCCAAAAGCTGTAATGTGGGTCAAATTTTAGGCTGGCATAAAGGCTCCCCCCCTTGCCAATAAAGTATTTCATACAACATTTTGAAGCTTTAAGATGAATAGATGTAGAAAAGGGTCATAAACCAAAAGGAAAATGATACATATCAGAGACAAGTTAAAAGAAGAAGAAAAAGAAGTCTAATTGGGGATAATTGCTTGTTTTCTTTTTTTATAAGTTTTATCTGTAAAAATGTATCTTGTTTTCTAAAGGGGGAATTCTATGGCAAAATATGCTAACCCACATATAGTAATGTGGGAGTAAATTCCAATAAATTCAAAGGCGCTTTTCTTTAAGGTGATAGATTTCCACAATGATGCTATTTACTGAAATGGTGAGGAATTCTGATATAAAGGGGAACACTTTTTTAATATAATTATTTTTAAAAATAACTAGTTTGTAGTTGGAAATTCTTGGACTAAACTGTGGTTTAAAATTTTCTTCCCTTTCCCCTCATCAACCATTATCCATTTTTCTTCCTTCCTTAAAAAATTAAAAATATCAGTTTACATCAACAAATCAAACTGGCTCTGAAACCGGTCCTATGGGGGGGAAGGGAGGATAGGACAGTCACTGAAACTGAGTTCATGCTTGTAATTGTTTATATGTTTATCAGCCAGACCAGGTTTAAGGCTGGCTTAACTGGAATAAACTTATGAGCATCAAATATATTATCTGATCTTCAAAACTGAAGTCAGAACATAATGACAATGAATCAAGTCACCAAGCTGCAGAAAATAGAAGTCAAACAATGGTTTTATATATATATACATACGTACGTACGTACGTACGTACGTATGTATGGTATTCAGCTTTGTTTGGGTATTTTCCCACGTCATTATAGTTGTATAATTATATAGTTGTATATAAAAAACAGAGATTTTTTTCACTCCCTGCACATTCAGGCTTCATGGCCTAGAAGCTTTAAAAATAGATCTAATTCTTACCAGTTGTGTTTGTGTCTGTGTGTGTACCTATGTGTTGGTCACTGTCTTATCCAAATAGACAACTTACAAAATTTACAGAACAGATCTAGACATGTTTTAATGAATCTGTTTCTAGATAAGCATACATAGATCATAATCTCATATATAGGATCACAGTTTGGCTGAGGGAAAGCAATACCATTCAACAAACTGAAGGAGCTCATCAAGGTGGATTGTTAGATTCCACATACTTGTAGTAAATGTTCTGGAGATTATCAAGAAGAAAAGATATTACTTGATGCATGAAATTAAATGTAGTATCAAACTCTTTGATACTACAGTTTAATAATTCTGGTTTGTAGTTTGCTAAAAAATAATAATCATAGTATTGGTCATCCTATGGACTTTGAATAAGCAGAATAGGAAGACTATTGATCCTTTTGAACTTTGGTGTTGGTGTTGGAGAAGACTCCTGAAAATACCATGGACAGCCAAGCAAAACAAAACAACAGATCATTAAACAAATCAACCCAGAGTTCTCACTTGAGGCACAAATGACCAGTCTCAAATTATCCTACTTAGACAAAGACACATTATGCACAGACTTATCCCTCTGGAAAAGCTCTTAATGCTGAAAAGGTGAAAAGAACGAGGATGACCAGCAGATGGGACTCAATTACAGTGGCAATGAATGCACCATAAAAGATATGAAAGGCCTAATTTTACATATAACAGCAGCAAGAATTGTGTTCACACCGCAATGAAAAAATGAAGAGATCCCTACAGATGAAAATGTTATAAAAAAATATTAGAATGTGCTGAGATGGATAGATTAACACTTAAAATAAAAGACAAGGAAGAAACAGAATATTTCTTCACATGGGACTTGTTTTATCAATGGTTATCTAATAGAATCAGAGATTAGAAATTGATAAGATCTAAATAATAAGAAAAACTTTTGTATTGTAAGATGTATAAACTAAGTGTATTATTGTTTTGTGACTATTACTGATATGGTTGTTATACTTACTATTATGATTTATGTTGACTAACCTTGTATTTCTACTTAAAACCAATTCTGTCCAGAAAACACACTGTTCAGATTGATACGGAATTTTTTATGTGATATAAAAAGAAAATGTATTAATAAAACATATATTTTAAAAAAGAGAAAGAAAGAAAGACATGAAATACCTAGTTAAGGTGAGATTTTATAGAGAAAATTCACCTATGAAAATTTATTTATGTGGTTGCTAAGATTTGATAGTGACTTGATCATACATACAGTAATCAATCAGCTGATCACAACAATTATAATGCTGGAGTTTTTAAATTAAATTACTTTGATATTTTTTTTAAAGCAATTAAATTAAAACTGAAACTAAATTAAACTGATGAAATTAAACTGATGAAACTTGTCTCTTAATATTTTTATCTCCATCCTAAGATGGGCAAAGAATCATCTCCTTTATTTCCTTGTGTCAGGCTTCAAACAGAGATGCAAATGAAGAATCTATGAAGTAAGAGAAAGGAAAAATACAACCATAATTAGAGCTTTCAAAAAGAACTGGTAGAAGAGTAGAAAAGGGACAGCTGGCTTTTGGGGAGGAGGGGTGTTGCTCATGTTTGTGTTTTAAACAGAACTTGTTTTCATCTTTGCAACCAGGAAAGGTCTGTTCATTGTATTCTAATAAAAACGAGGTCAAAAAAGTAATAGAAATGACTGGGCTGTCCTAGATTACAGCTTCAGCAATAATAAGAGCTTGTCAACAGCTCAAACCTTCAAAACATACGACTTCTACTTTTTCAACATGTACGGTGTACTGATTCTGCCTGAAAGACATTTGGTGATAGTGGTTTTAGAGCAATTGTCATTCAGAGTATGAATTGGTGACATGAGAGAAGGGCAGATGTCCCTGTCTTTAAAATGGGAAAATAGGAAGATAAGGGAAACTATAGAGAAGTTGGCTGACCATGAATACCTAGAAACGTGGTAGAGCAGATCATAAAGAGCTCAATCTCTGAGCACTTTATATAGGTGGTCCTTGACTTAACAACCACAATTGAGCCCCAAATTTTGTTGAGAGACTTTTGCCCCATTTTAAGACCTTTCTTGCTTCAGTTGTTAAGTGAATCACTGCAGTTGATAAGTTAGTAACATACTTGTTAAGTGAATCTGGCTTCCCTATTGACTTTGCTTGTCAGAAGGCCGCAAAAATTGGTCACATGAGCCCGGGATGGTCATAAGTATGAACCAATTGCCAAGCGACTGATTTTTGATCATGTGACCATGGGGATGCTGCAAAGGTCATAACTGTGAAAAATGGTCATAAATCACTTTTTCAGTGCTGTTGTAACTTTGCATGGTCACTAAATGAACTGTTGTAAATCGAAGACTACCTGTAATATGATTACCCGATGTCAAAATGGATTTGTCAAGAATAAATGTTGACAAACTACCCTATAATACTAAATATTTAGTTAAATATGGGCTGGATAGCATGACAAATGTTTATATATCTGGCTTAAGAACGGTACTCAAATGTGCAGATTAAACAAAATTAGGTGGAATATCTAATATCCTAGTAGAAATAAGAGCAGGGTTGGCAAATTTTTTTGGGGAAAGGATCACATCCCTCTCTCCTCAGTGTATCAAGGATGCTTTTTTAACCAGAAATTGGGGAATTGAGAGAGGGAGTGGCCCTCAAGCTACAGGTCTGTAAGGGCATTCCACTTAAAAGTAGATGTGACATAGAAAGGAAAGAATCTAGTCTGGTGATATTTTAGACACCCAATAGTTACAAGGAGGCCATTACATATACAAGTATGTGTAGAAAGAATCTCTGGCAGTTCTTTAAAACCTAGAGTCCATATAAATCATGTCCATAAGACATAATGCAACTGCTTGGCTTCTCTGAATATTTTAGGCTATTCTTTCTACTTAGATATTCCCCTGCCCTTGCACTCATGTACTCAACATGACATCTTTACAATACTCTTCCTTGAGCCACAGTAGATAAAGGTGAAGGTGATTAGAAGCAGTTATATTTATTGTACTTATTTCTCACTTTGCTCCAGGAATTCAAAGCATCGTATAAAGGGGACTGCTCTCATTTTATCACAACAACAACTGATAGGTAGGTTGAACTTCCTCTATCAGTTCCAAAATAAAAATCCATCAAACTAAGATAGCTCAACACTGTGGTCCACTTTGAAACCAGTTGAAATTGCTTATGATAATCTACTGTCTGTGGTTGAAAAGCTGTAATGGTGAAATTTATTGGTCGTCTTATTAATGCAGAAAATGCCTAATTAGCCATTTCTGAGAGATCCAGTACAACTGACTTTAAATCAATCTAATAATTGCTTTCTTTTAATGAGGAAATACCCTCCCAGGCATTTATGATATCAGCCAAGATGTCGCTAAGAACAATCAAGCCAAAAGTTGCAAGCAACCTGGGCAAGAATCCAAAGGATTAGTCATGGAATGTAGCAATTTAAGCATATATACTTGGAAGTGATTCCCATCGAGTTTAACTAGACTATCTCCCAAAATAAATGTATAAAATTACAGCCTATGCAGTGCAACAGTAGTTAGGAAAGAAGCCATAATAAAAGCCATTGCTTTATGACTTAGCACTTGCCCTACATCTAAATCTAAATCTGGGAAAGATTCTATCTTAAATTCCTGGAAATTAGCTTCCAATTATTTGTATACAAAGTGGATCAGTGGTCTTAGACAACCTTCTGTGTTTTAGCATGGATGAGCTAAATACTCCACAGATCTGACATAGCATAGTATGTTCTTTTAACATCCTGTATATAGGAAAGAGAATAAAGTGTAAGCTATAAGAGATAAGAGAAAACCTATATTTGATTAAGTTTCCTCTTCTAGTTAGTTGCTAAGTTAAGGTGCTGATAAGTTTTACATCTGGTTGCTGTAGAATCAAGCACAAAGGGCAGAACTCTACAAACAGAGCAAATAATGTTATGGCTTAAAAGTAACAGCTGTAGTGATACAGCTATGCAATTACAGAATTTTCCCCTGCCATTGGGCTACTAATGACCCAGGAGGGGCTCAACTTACTGAGGATTAGAGTCATTGGTTTAGCAATGAGCAAAAGAGTAAGCATATGCATTTCTCATGTCTAGCACTATAAATGTTTCTATCACAAATCTTTCCTTCTTCAGGAAAAACAAAATTTCTTAGCAGAAACAAAGATGAAAGAAAACATTTCTCCAGATCGGAATGTCATCCTATTCTGTGCAAACCAGAAGAACTATTGCTGGGCAATATCTACTTCCCTTATGAAGGATTGATGCAAACTCAATAGGCTCAAAGACAATCTGAACTTGATGATTTCTAATGAGAAAAGACACTTGCATTCATTCCTAATAGTGAAATGTGTTAATTTAAGAGCTTTGCAGGATTCCTTACATTATTGGAGCTTGCCAGGTATGTGGTATGATAATTAAGAGCAAGGTTTGACTAAGAGCTTATTTTGTCACATTCAGAAACTCACAATATTGAATGGAAAGCAATATTTTACTGTTGCTCCCCAGTTCTATGTGAACATAGAAGAACACAGAAGCAAAGGTGAGGCAGACCCCACTCTTCTGGCCTTCTGAAAGAGTGTCAAGACATGGTTCTGCTGGGACTTCCAGTGGTGCTTCCGGCAGTGACTGAAACTTTTGGAAGTATTAGATTTAAGATGAAAATTACTGAATAATGAAAGGAAAATATGAGATAAAATTGCAAATGTGACAGATAAAAGCATAAAGATAATGAATTTAGAATTAAAAATAAGAATGTTAGACTATAAAACAAGACATGAGAATACTTAAAGAAAAGGGAATTAAGTCAAGATATAAATTGAAAATGGATTTAATAAGTATAAAGAAAATAAGAATATTGGAGAAACTTTATGGGAAAATGGAAGTAATGATATGATATAGAATTGAATGTGAAAGATAAATATATACTAAGGTCATGTTTGTATTGAAGTGTAAAAAACTGGAACCACATTGTTCACTGAAAGAGATGTTTTTAAAATGTAAAAATAAAAAATGTATTGTAAAAATATTTTTTTTAAAGACCTGGCTCTGCCAATTGGCATGGGGGTCCAAGAGAGCGTTGAGGGCACCCCTTCTGTCCTTATAATCTCTTTTTTATTATTTTTTAACTTTATTTTCATTCTGTTTTTAACTGTTTCTTTTTATATGACTATATGTTTTTATTTGTGTGACTGTATGTTTTTATTTGTAAACCAACCAGAGTTACATAAATGAGGTGAGCACTTGATAAATAAATTACAAAAATGTAAGAAAAAATAAAGGGAGAAAAGTACATTCTTTAGAAGATTCATGTTGTTTCCAGCAACAGAGGTGTTAAAGATTAGTTACTGAGATACATAAATGTGAGAATGCAAATGGTTTCATCTCCTACTAAAAGGCTTCATGGGTGTTGTACTTGAGGCCTTTGATCTGAAGCTCTGCTTGTGTTCTTACAAGCTTGAACCCAGGGCTTAATCCCCCTCCTTGGGATAATCTTTTACGTTTAATAAATTTTAACAGTCCAGACAGAGAATCAAAAATTTAACATTTGGTTTCTCGTGGACTTGGTACCACTAAAGTCTTGTGAGCATGTGACTTATACATCTATTACTGCCTAATTGTTTGTGGGCCAGAATGTATACTAGGACAGGGGTCCCCAACCACCGGTCCGCGGACCGGTACCGGTCCGTGGAACAAGTCCTACCGGGCCACTGGCTTGCTGGGCGCCGCCATCTTTTTTTGATGAAAAAGTGCTTCCGGTGAGCTTTTCCGGGTAGAAAGCTCACCGGAAGCACTTTTTCATCAAAAAAAGATGGCAGCGCCCAGCTAATGCCGGTACCGGGCCGCGCCATAAAAAAGGTTGGGGATACCGGGCCGCGGCGTAAAAAAGGTTGGGGATCACTGTACTAGGATACTTACATGTATACTTACATGCCACTTTGAAAAATTCATTCGAATCTAAATGATTATGAATTCTTAACTGAGAGATGAAAAGAGAAAGAAACCTGAATTAGTCCTGAAAGTATTTGTCGGTTCCCAACACCACCCTGGGATTGTTTACGGAGAAATGAGGTACCACACCTAGGTACTAGATTACTCTGAAAGCTTCTATTGTCTGCCGGTGACTGTGTAACTGGGCTTTTCACATGTATTGTTATGAAAACACCTGGCAGGGAGAGACTCAGAGCAAATAAGGGGCTTCGACTAAAGAAGTGACATTTGTGAACTATTCTGAAAAAAGGGGCAGCCATCCCTATCACTTTGGATTCAACAAATGATAACATATTTGGATAAATACAAAGCTTTTTTTAAGTTGACATTCTGTATTAGCCTACAACAGTCAAATCCTCTTTCGTTATTTTTCCCAGTTCAGGTTTTAGTTAAATCAAGTGGCAAAAATACCACAAGCAAGAGGTAGTCATTTAGATTCACACAGTTTTACCGACAAGGTTCTTTGAATCTCTTAATGATTCCCCAGGTTCAGTCTTGTATTTAAAAACTATCTAGTGTAGAACATAACAACAAGGATAGATGTTTCACACCGGATATAGTTCACTATAATATGATATATAATATATCCCCTTTTATAAAATTTTAGAGTCATTTTGCTCTAACAATATGACAGGATGAGCTGGGCCTACTGACATCTGTGATGGGCATTGCTATCTAAACAGCTGTAAAACTAACATAGCCAGATGTTGTATCTCCTTCCCCATTGAGTGCTCAACAGCTGAGCTAGATATATCCCTGCATCGAGCCACTATCTCATACAAACACAACAGTTAGTGCATTCTGGTTTCTGTTTTTCTGAGTAAGCCTGCCTTCTCTCTCCCTTTCTCAAAGGTTCTATGCCTTTAAATTAATTGTAGAACAAGTGACAACAAGTATAACTCCCAATCTATAGCAGGAAGATACAGCAAATTGCATCTGTTCAAATTTGTGTATTTGTCTATACAGATAGGGTTTCCTTTCCTATCTAAATAATCCCTCCCAATCTACAGACTCCAAGAGCCCAGAAAAGGGTTGTTTCAGGTTCATAGGTTTCCTTACCTCAACCAAATTCAGTGTCCCAATTTTTATTTTTATTTTTAAAAAGCATTTTTAAAGAACTTTCTTTGGAGTTTTGAATTGTCTTAATTGTTGTCAGTTTCTTACATTATGGCAAGATACTACTGTTGAACTTGAGAGAACTACCTGCACATAAATATCAGATGTCCAACAACGTGTCCAAGATTAAGGTGACCATTTACCGTCATCAAAGCCAGGAGGACTCAGCATTATATAAATGACATTATATAAATGACAAAAGATGATTACTTATCTAGAGATATTGAAAATAGCCAGAATGGATGCAATAGTAGCCACTTATGCCATAAACTAGTAACCTTTCCAGGCTAAAGACCAGATATCAGATATGCAATTTTAATTAAGCTTCCAAGAACTTGGAAACGGTAAGATTTCTCTTATTTTAATGTTTGTGTCTAATGGTGTTAATCTCAGAAGCTATTGTAAGATTTTGATTATTCCATGGTGTTGCTTTTTATTTATTTCTAGTATGCCTATAATAATCAGATAAATATCTCACACAAAATCCTGAAACCCAATTCTTTTTGGCAACCATCACAACAAGCAACATGACTGGATCTTTGCTTAAAAAGCAATAGCCATAATACAAGGAATACTATGGCATCATAGAAACAGTTCAATCAGAAAATCCAGAATCAAAAATGGGGCAATGTCCTATAAAAAAGAAGAAATCTAATATCAACAACTCATAATTATGTGAAACTTTTAACACATTCAAGTTAGTGCTTCATATCCCACATTGTTTGACTGGCATTTGTTCCCATCTTGGCACTTAATAAATAAGGACTAGGCTGATGAGAGATTAAATTACATGACAGTTGATCTATATGAAATGGCAGGAGTAGCAGTAAAATCTCAGTCACATTGCACTTGACTTCTGGTGGCTTATGTTCATGTAATGTTTTTGACAACTATATGTGAGTAGTTTGTCGCTGCATTTTTCTGAAATGTTTCCTTGACTTCTGAGCTTAGACTGCAGCCCCAGATTCCCTGGTCATCTCCCATGTGTAATAACCAGATTCAATCCAGTTTATCTTTTTCAATATCAGCCAGGATTGACTAAATGCTGCCAGCTCCTGCACACATCAAATATTAAGCATACTCTGAAAATGGAAAAGCTATTGATTGGGGAAATCTACTGTCTAGTTATTGTAAAATAACTCTGTCTGTCCCTTAATAAAAGGAAAACTTCAACTGGGACTGAATGTGTGGGGGTAGTAAATGGTCCCAGATATATGGTACATATAACATTATTTCTGTATGAGCTGCATTGGGTAACATTGTATTTCTGGGTGCAACTCAAGATGCTGGTGATCACCTTTAAAGTTCTACATGGCTTGGGACCAGGTGACCTGAGGGAGTTGCTTTCTTGAAGAGTCTCTACCTGTTCAATCTGATCTAGCAGAATGGGCATGATGTAGATCCTGTCAGCCAAAAAATATCAGCCGGCAGGGATTAAAAGCTGGGCCTTTTCTGCAGTGGCCCCTGCTCTATTGAACATCCTCCCTTCAGAGATTAGAATGGCAAAAACCTTACTAGCCTTTCATAAGGCCCTAAAACCTGGCTATGTTCTTGAATTTGGGTTTTGAAGTTTTTGTTGTTTTGTTTTAAAATATTTTAATGTTTTAATCATAACATTTTAATTGTATGCTGCCTAGAGTCATTGAATGTGATGGGAATCTATAGACATTGAATAAAAAAAATAAAAAGATATCTATAACATGAGTTGTTATTGATGACTCAATTCACGTATCACTCTAAACCATGGTTTAATTGCTAAACAAATTATAATTATCTAGGTTCAATATACTACTAGGCCATAAGCTATAAACAACAACCTCGTATAACCTATCAAATCAATCACATCAGGATTAGTAGATTAGTATTAAGTATTAATAGGATTAGTAGAATGTATTAACTCCCCCAGTACATGTTTATTACTTCAAATTGTACTACTAAAACAATAATCTTTGAATGGCAACAAAAATCTTTGAAATAAAAAGTCCTACTGTCTAACAGAATAAATAGTATATGTGACTGATACAAACTATCAATGAGAAAGAAACATTATCGGAAGGCAAATCCTAATTGTTTAAGGCAAGCATTATGTGGCCAATAGCTTCTGTCTGTCTCAGAACTATGCAGGCTGCCTGCTTTTTTTAAGGCTCTGACTTAGATGAATGTCTATCTGACTAGCATACCAGCTCTTTAGCTGGATTTCTCTAGACCTATTCAGATTTCAACTCCAAGAATTCACAGCTAATATGACTTATTTATTATGTTGGCTTGAAATTCTAAGAATTGGAATCTCAAGAGCATTAGAAGAGAGATAGATTTCTGAAAACTTCTGGTGAGGATTCATAGCAAACTAGACATCCCTGAAAGAGAAGAGACAACATTGCAGAGGTGATTGGTGGTCAGATTATGAATTCTGGAAAAAGAAAAGATCAAGAGACCACTACTTGTACTCTAGACTGCTATTCTTCATGAGAAGACTTGAGGAACTGAGTTGAGCACCTGGGAGTCTAGAAATTTTCTATCAAGTTCATAGCCACCATGTAGCCTTTATGCATATGAAGTTTGCTTTAAGGATTTGTTAAGAGATGACACTGTGGAAGAAGAGATTTATTTGTTGTCTTTTAAAAGGTGATAATTGCTAAGGTTGTTTATAATTTTTGGGATAAAGGGGGAAGTCATCTATTTCTTTTCTTTTCTTTTTATTATATTAGAACTTTTCTTTTCTACTTTTTCTTTTTGTTCCTTTTCTCAGTTTGTATTAGTTTTTAATCTTTTTAGTTGTAATGCTTAATAAAGTTATTATTTAAAAAAAAACAGATTTCCAAAATCTAAGTCTCAGCTGTCACCTAATTTGCGGGTCTAAACCTGGGGAATACAAATAGTTTTCCAGGAAGCTATGGCTCATAATTTGTGCCAGAAAGTAATCAAACTAGAAAGTTCAAAACCTATTCATAGATGCTGTGATAAGTATGAATGAGCAAATGAACATTTTCCACTTCTTGCTTTTCTTCCACAGTTACCAAAGTACTGGGGACGCAGTGGCTCAGTGGCTAAGACGCTGAGCTTGTCGATCAGAGGGTTGGCAGTTCAGTGGTTCGAATCCCTAGTGCCATGTAACTGAGCTCCTGTTACTTGTTCCAGCTTTTCCAACGTAGCAGTTGCAAAAGCACATAAAAAATGCAAGTAGAAAAATAGGGACCACCTTGTTGGGAAGGTAACCCTAGAGCCAGAAATGACTACCGCGCATGTGCGGGGAAACCTTTACCTTTACCATACCATAGTACTGTAGTTTGGACATCATGAGACAACTGGATCAAAGTAAGCAACAGAAAAACAAAAAAGAAGGAAGAAGGCGGGTCTTCCATTTCTTCTGATCCTGTTCAGTGCCAACAAGCTCTGTCATGCCAACAAAGGCCCTCAGATCAGAAACATTTACTTGCCTATTCTTGGCAGCAACAGTTCAGTGATGGAGCCAAAGAAAAATGGCAGTACATGGAACAAAAAGCTTGTATCCAAAATAAAACCTGAACATTTTTCATATTTTCATGTTTGCTAAGTTATTATACAGAAGGTAAAATTATTACAGGGTGGCTAAATTAGCAACAGTGTCTGCCCTACTTTAATTTAAAAACTGAAACTTGTCCAGCTACTTAAACTTGGGTTGGGCTATTTAATCTTATCCATTCAGTTAATAGATATGCTACTGGGAAAACACCCAGAGGAGTTGGGCTGACCGCAGTCTGCTTCACACTCACCACTGTTCCAAGTGTTAGAAATCTCAGGGCCGTGTCCCAGGTTTAATTTCCTTGAGAAAAATAATCTGGGAGCTACAGAGCATTCATGTAGCATTATTTGTTTATAAATAGATTAAACCCAGCAGGTGTGGAGTTCTTGCCTCATTTTTCTTCAACCAAGGGACAAACATTCTGTGGCAACAACTTATTTTTTTTTAACCATATCCATGTGTGAGATAGTTTTAAATTGTCTTTAGTTCTACTGGGGTTAAATTGCTGGTTTCTCCATTAAACTGATGGTAATCTCAGTCATTCCAATGTATAAAATAATATGACATAATTTGCCAATTATTATGTCAATGGCATACTCAGGTGACACATAGACAGTGGTGTATTATAGAGGTGACTTGCCCAGCTTAAAAGAACTGATTGTTAAATTTTGGGGAATTCTGCATGCCAGCTGAGAGCAAAACTGAGCCTCAATGCCTGGTGCGTAATTCTGTTCCATTGTTAGTGCCATAACAATGAAGCCTGCAGTATAAGAGCAGGTTGTGTTTGGTTCCTCTTCTTGAGCTGACATATTTTCACAGGGGCTAAAGATATTAGCAGTATCATAGCAAGATGCTCATTGGTAAAAAATAATAATAATAATTCTTAATTGTGTTGCAATAGTTTTTCAGCTGAACCCTTACGTTATCACTCCATAAGTCCAAATTACAGGTAGGGTTGTACCCAGCTAATGCAATTCCAACCCATGTTTTAAAGATGGAAGCACATATACTCATGATAGCATTCTATGAGTGTTTTACCCAGCATACTAAGATATAAAGTAGCTTCTTTGATATTGCCTTGGAGTATTATCTGAATTTACCATTGCAATTTGTAAAATATGATTTAGTTAGTGTTTCCCAACTCAGGAGCCTTAAGATGTGCGGACTTTAACTTCTAGAATTCTTAGTTATGAGCATGTTGTCTGGAGCTCAGTTAATAGCAGTTTATATACCAAACCACTGGCAACAAATATTGGTTTAATGTGAATTAATTTATGTGTGACTTCAGAGTTCTTGAAACACTGTATGGGTTTCATCATCTTCTGGAAAGGCCTCCTGGAAGGTCCTTTTGAGTTGGAAAAGTCAATATACTGTTTCCAGGCCTTCTTTCTATAGGGGGACTCTCCAGTAAAGATTATATTGGGCAGCAATTCAGGTGATAGACCTTGTTTTATTCTTACAGTTCTTCCATTATTATGAGAATTCACATAGTATTGCTTTCCTTCATTACATGTAACAAACAGAAACTGGAATCATTAGACAAATGGCATAAGCTAATTATATGCCATTGAGGCTGTTTTGTTTAAATCATGAAGCAACCTAAATGTGTATTTTATGCAGTAATTTAAAGGGAACACGCCTCATCTTGATAAATTCATAACAAAACAAACATCTGGGATTTCACAGATGACAAGGCAAATTTAAATATGCTGGCTTTGACATGACCTTCTTCACCATAGTATAGGAAACAACTTGCAATATCTGTAAAAGACCAAAGTTACTTGGTAAACATACTGAAAACTGCACCTGTCAACTATTTCCATTGGAATGTGAGATAATAACAGTAAATACTCAAAGTGAAAGGTAATAGTCAACAACTATGAGAAAATGGAGGGAGAGCCAACATTTTTACTTGTAAGAAAAAATGTTTATACTGCAACTAAAAAGTAATATTACCTCTTTTAAGAATCTTGCAGCTTTCCTCAACCTAATGTCCTCAGGGTGTATTGGACCAACTCCCAACCAGCATGTCCAAACTGGCTCTACTTCTGGGCTTTGCAAAAACTTGTGGAGGATTTACGTTGGGAGAAGTTGGACTGTATGCTGTATGATACAATTAAGTATCTCAGAGCTGCTGTCTGAAAAAGGCCTTTGTTGTCAGGGGTCTATGACAATTCGCTGCAGCCAACTTGCTACAGCCAAGTCACCACAGTCAACTCGCCACAAAACAATTCACAGAGAGACAAGAATTATACTGATATCAAAGAAATGATGGAATAAAATCATTAAAGAAAGGATGCAAAAGGAGGGACAAAATGAAATCTGAATGACAAAAAATAAAACATTTTTTATTTATTTTAAATAATTGAATTGATAAATTGTCCTGCAGCGAGTTGTCTGTGGCAAGTTGTCCAGTGGTGAGCTGTCTGTGGTTAAGTTGGCCATGAGTTGGCTGTAATGTGGTGGCCACAGTGAGTTGGCTGTGGCAAGTTTCCCATTCCTTTTGTAAGGCACGCTGGGAAGTATTTCTTTTCGCATACAAAGCATATTTTCTACCACTGCTTTGCCCAAAGCAGCCCTAATTTGTTGGGGAGGGGGATTGATTTGTCCCCCACCCCCAGCTTTTGGAATATTTTTCAAATTCAGTTGTTGAAAATCTGTAATGCAGTTACCCCCATTTGGGAATGGGAAAAAGAAAATCTATTATATAACTCCTAAAGGAAACAGGAAACTCAAGTATACTTCTTTCCAAAGAAAGAAGCCAACTTCACCTTCTAAAAAACTGAGGGAAGTAATGAACATCGATGAACATTTTTTATAATTGCTCTTCCTAATGCATACTCTTCTCAATTAAAAATGTTAATGAATCCCCTGGTTTTTCAAAAAAAAAAAAATACCTCAGCTATAGTGTGCCATGCATATTACTTTCCTATCCATAATTCATTTGCCTCATGTTGATCTCTGGGCACCTGGCTGGAGAGAATTAATGAGGGATTCCTCTGAATCTGTAAATTAATTCAGCATCTTTATATAATAGCTATGTGCTCCAAGTATTGACTTGTATTTATTTTGCCAATTATTGTTACTGCCTCTTTGAGCTTGTGCTTTGCTGGAGATTCATTTTTGTCTCACCCCATCCCCTGAGCAAAATTCAGCATTGTCTTCCTGGGGTTGCAGAGTTTAAAACTGTGATGACTGATCTCTTTCCTCTCTTCTCCTCTCCTAATCTTGCTCACTTATAAACATGCAACCTTACCAAAGTTATTTGGAAGCGTACTATAAGATTTCCTCCACAAGTCATAATGGTGTTGTTTTTTTTAAATTGCAGGCAGTTGGGTGGTCATGAAATCTATGAATTTGGCATTTTCTCCTCATTTTTTATTATTAAGCTTCCAAGTTCTTACATGGTAATCATTCAAGGGGGTTTGGGTGGGGTGTGTATGTGTGGGCAAACCAGCAGATAAATGCACACAAATACATATAGCTAAAAACATAGCTATCAGCCTATGTGTGGATATATTTAATTCATTTTTGTCTGGAGAGGAGGTGAAGGGTTTTTTTTTTGTAATTTGGCCCCCAGTGATAATTTCAGAGGGCAAGACTCTGAATATTTTTCATTCTCCTGTTGGTCAGTTGGGAGGAAGATTATGTTCTCTGCATTTCAAAGTTGGGAACAGTAGACAATTGGGGTCGATTTCATACTGCTTTGGGTGGATTAGTGGTAGAAACACACTAAATTTGAATAGTATTCACCACACATTACAATATGTATGTGCTCCAAGTATTGACTTGTATTTATTTTGCCAATTATTGTTACTGCCTCTTTGAGCTTGTGCTTTGCTGGAGATTCATTTTTGTCTCACCCCATCCCCTGAGCAAAATTCAGCATTGTCTTCTTGGGGTTGCAGAGTTTAAAACTGTGATGACTGATCTCTTTCCTCTCTTCTCCTCTCCTAATCTTGCTCACTTATAAACATGCAACCTTACCAAAGTTATTTGGAAGCGTACTATAAGATTTCCTCCACAAGTCATAATGGTGTTGTTTTTTTTAAATTGCAGGCAGTTGGGTGGTCATGAAATCTATGAATTTGGCATTTTCTCCTCATTTTTTATTATTAAGCTTCCAAGTTCTTACATGGTAATCATTCAAGGGGGTTTGGGTGGGGTGTGTATGTGTGGGCAAACCAGCAGATAAATGCACACAAATACATATAGCTAAAAACATAGCTATCAGCCTATGTGTGGATATATTTAATTCATTTTTGTCTGGAGAGGAGGTGAAGGGTTTTGTTTTTTGTAATTTGGCCCCCAGTGATAATTTCAGAGGGCAAGACTCTGAATATTTTTCATTCTCCTGTTGGTCAGTTGGGAGGAAGATTATGTTCTCTGCATTTCAAAGTTGGGAACAGTAGACAATTGGGGTCGATTTCATACTGCTTTGGGTGGATTAGTGGTAGAAACACACTAAATTTGAATAGTATTCACCACACATTACAATATGTACAGTATATAGTTCTATATTGAGAGGATTTTTTTTTCTTAAGAAAAGTATTCAGGAAGCAGATGGGTTAGAACTGAGGTTTTACTGAGTATTAGGAAGTTTCGAAGCAAATGAAATGTTTCCACTGATGAGAAAACAGATCTTGAAACTTATTGAAAATAATACATTATTCCTTTAATTTTGGCTTTAACAGCTACTTTTATTGTGTTATTTTTTTAAAAATCCCTTATTGGAATTTTGACTAAGATAACAAGAATGCTGTAATAGCAAGTAGTTTTTCTTTTCTTTTTTCTCTGCAAAATTTTAGTCAACCACTAAACAGCAGCAGAGATTCAAGCCTTTTGTTTTGTAGTGGTTGTTATTTTGCTATTAACCAGTGGTTATCCAGATTTTTGCAGACTAAATCTGGTCTCTCGACAGAATAACAGAGTTGGAAGGGACCTTGGAGGTCTTCTAGTCCAACCCCTGCTCAAAGCAGGACACCTATACTTTCAGACAAACAGTTGTCCAATCTCTTCTTAAAATCTCCAACTTCTCAAGGCAAGTGGTTCCATTGATTAATTCTTCTCTGCCAAGAAATTTCTCCTTAGTTCTAGGTTAGTTCTCTCAATTAGTTTCCATCCATTGCTTCTTGCTCTTCCTTCAGGTGCTTTGGAGAATAAGTTGATTCCCCTCTTTTTTGTGGCAGCCTCTTAGATATTAGAGCACTGCTATCATGTCACCCTTAGTCCTTCTTTTCATTAAACTAGGCATAGCCAATTTCTGCAATTATTTTTCATATATATATTTATCCTCCAGTCCCCTAATCATCTTTGTTGCTCATCTCTGCATCTCTTTCTAGAGTCTCAACATCTTTTTAATATAACAACAACCAAACTTGGATGCAATATTCCAAGAGTGGGCTTAACCAAGGCATTATAAAGTGTTATTAATATTTCATGAGAACTTGATTCTATCCTTCTATTAATGCAACCTATGACTGTGTTGGCTTTTTTGGCAACTGCAACACAAAGCTGGCTTATATTTAAGTGATTGTCCACTAAGTCTTCCAAATCTCCCTCACAATTACTATGCCTGAGCCAGCTATCAACTATTCTATACCTGTGCATTTGTTTTGTTTTGTTTTTTTGCCTAAATGTAGAACTTTTCTCACTATCATTCTCTATACCCAGAGAGAAAAAAGAAAGATAAGAAAAATTATTGCTTCACATTAAAAGTCTGCCTAAATGTGGCTTTCAATTATTTTTGAAAAATCAAAAGACATGGACAGAAAATGTTTCCTTAGACTCTAGAATTAGAATTGAACCACAAAGAACTCTACTATCCATATAATCACAAACTATTCCCAAAACTGTAATTGCTGAATGCAGAACAATTCCTCACTCATACTTTGGTAGATCAGGAACATGTATACCACTTGCCCTGTTGTGGAATATTTACTGTTTCCCTCAACTACAATCTTGTTGTCATATAACTGTAATGATGGATCTGTTAAAATGAGATTCTTTAAAGTTAGGCCAGCTGTTTGGGTGGGGAACATAAATTTTGCCAAACAGTTAACAGGAGAACAGAAAGTGCAAGCCCAGAATAGTGCAAGAGACAGATGAGCTACATGATTAACAAAGCTTGTTTGGCCTTGCTCAGAAATTACATATTCTAAAAGGGGTTTTGAACATGGTCTGGATCCAAAAGACATGTTAGATATGCCTAAAAACTTGCACATCCTATATTTTTATAGCCAGCCCCACCCTCTTTTGAACAGCAGCCATCCTGCCAAATCATTCTTTTGTAACACAAGTTCAAGTTTTCCTTGGCTGCAGAATTTGTTTGGTTTTTTTTTATCCTGGCCTAATACTTTTGTCTCCAGATATCTAAATTCAGTGACAGGATAAGATGTTCTTTTGGAGAAAGGACATGTTTGCTAAGATTACAAGTCTGTAAATGTTTTAATGTGTCATCTGAGTTTGAGGCTCAAAATTAATACAATCTCAAAGGGGGATGAGTGGGAGTAGCTTCTCCACTTTCAAATATTTCTGAGTTTTGAAACAGATCCCAAAATGGAAGCATCATGTATATCTTGTAAGATCAGCAATTACCACAAATACTCACAGTTCAGCTTTTAGTGGCACACTGAATGTCAACCAGAGATCACCAGGTGGCCACTTTTTTTCTATACTATATAGAAAAACTATTTTGATTTGCAGACACACCAAGTGTTGATTATTGTGGGGAATGCTCTGAAAAAGTATTCATCATACGTTGGTATAAAGAAGCCTCTTTTTTATAACCCTTTGTCTTTTTGCAGTATAGTCAGAATTGGTGGGGTTGTACAATATTCTCAAAATAAAAAGCAATCAGTCACAGAATCCCAATCCATTAGATCATGCCTAGTAGCCACAGCACATAGACTGCCTATTGCAAAGGGAGAACTGAAGGAGAAAAGAGGAAGACGACAAAAAGTTGTGCCAGTTGTAATGGTATAGAACAGGGGTGTCAAACTTGCAGCCCAGGGGCCAGATGCGTCACATGCTGGCCACGCCCACACCTTACCAAAGGGGGAAAAAGTCCCGATACGTCACGTGACATCACTGTGACAATATGATTGTGACACCCCTGGTCTAAGAATATTGGGGGGGGGGGACTGTATGCTTCACCATTTTGTACAACTGTAATTAATACATTAAAGGCCTAATTCTCAGCATTTATAACCACAACAATGTACAATCATCAGGATTATACATGCAGATATCTATTTTCTGGTTCTGCTTCACATTTACACAAAGCTTCATATTAATGTTGATAGGAAACTATTTATTTGATAAATACCTAGAACCAAAATATAGCTAAAACCTTTGCTATTAGAAACAATTCTGTATACCAGTCAAATCCCAGCAACTTCATGCATACTGGCTTAAGAATTCTGGGAATTGAAGTTCACACATCTTAAAGTTGCTGATGTTGAGAAATACAGCTGAGTACAATAACCTCACTGACCTTTGTCATTGATATGTTGAGGAGGCCTTAACTCATGGCTTCTGTGAGATTAGAAAGCAAAGTGAGCCTGTAATTTATGGCAAAATGGTCATTACCAGGAATTCAGTGTTACAGATTAGCCTCAAGAGAAGGAAGTGGAGATAATTTTGATCTACTCTCTTACTAGTTTCGTCTGGTTTCTTTTCAGATGAGTTGCAACAAAACTTTACTTACCTAGAACTGCTAATGCGTTCATACAGAAAAACTGCCAGGTAAATGGATTCAAAGTATTTGGATTAAAATAAATGCATACACCAAATTATCTTATTACACTCAGTATATTCAGAAGTAGTTCCACAAAGTCTGGTCTAATGCAAATGAGCATAGGTCTGTAATCCATGAAGACATTTTATTTCACTCAGAGAAGCTTGTTTTATTCATTTACTTGGATTTCACAGAACAAGAAACAGTTTTTAAAGGGCTTTCAAGTGGACAAGGAAAACCTTTAAGCTCTTTACAGTAACACCAAAATCCCACCATGAAGAACTACTATATTGTGGCTGCAAGTAATACCTTTAAAAAAAATCCTGTTCATAATAATTTATGAGTCATTTCTAATTTGACTTATGTTCTAAGTATCTACAGTACTGGTCCCAGATACTACCAGACAAGTATATTACATAACTGGTTTGCTTGTTTCACGGAATTTTATGGGGAACCCAGACACTGTTATCTGCTGCTGCTGCTGCTGCTGCTGCTGCTGCTGAATCTCCAGCATATTCCCACCACTGTAATATTTCTTGGCATATCTGTCAAGGAGGAAACACAAAATACTTGCAGCAACAAGTTGTTGTTAGTAGAAGTTTAATTTTTTCTGAAAATGTCATTTTCCCCCTTAAAAATATAAGCAAAGGTGGTAAGGAAGCTTCATTTTATAGCTGAGTTCATAATGAAGTCTGACTTCCAAATCATAATGGCTGGATTCACACAACACCCTAAACCAGGGGTGTCCAACCTTGGCAACTTTAAGACTTGTGGACTTCAACTCCCAGAATTCCTCAGCCAGCAAAGCTGGCTGAGGAATTCTGGGAGTTGAAGTCACAAGTCTTAAAGTTGCCAAGGTTGACACCTGCCCTAAACTAAAGCAAATTATAACTTAATAGCATAGATGACTCTATTATCTCTAAATATGTGGTGCTACTCTGCCTTCATCATTTGCACAGGCTTGTTTTGCTTGGAAATGTTAAATTGTAGAATTGTTGGTGTTTGCACACGTTTCACTACCCAACTAGATAACATCAGTGCACAGCAGCACTGGTCATGTTACCTACTTTATTTATTTATTTATTTATTTATTTATTTATTTATTTATTTATTTTGTCAAGCATGTATGAAAAAACAAGTATGAACATAATATATAAACATATAAACAGGTATAAGTATATACAGGATTATGTGCCTTCTTTTTGAAAAAGCTTTCCACTGCCATAGCCAAGCCACTAAGCACAATCTATGAGATCTTTTAGAACCAGCTCTTTGCCCGACATATAGTCATTAGCCACAGTTTATTCCTATCTTCAAAAAGGGAGACCCCAGCCTAGTTGAAAATTACAGACCAATCTCTTTATGCTGCATCACCTGTAAAGTCATGGAATCAATCATCAACCAATCCATTATCCTCCACTTAGAGACAAACAACCTGCTCTCTAACAAACAGTTTGGTTTCAGGAAAAAGTTGTCCTGTAATCTGCAACTCCTACACTGCAGAAACATTTGGACTACACAAGTCGACCAAGGTAAAGCAACAGACACAATTTACAGAAACTTCTGCAAAGCCTTTGATTCAGTGGTACACAACAAACTACTGTTAAAACTTCACTCTTATACCATTTCTGGATTACTGCACAAATGGATAGCTGCATTCCTGTCAGACAGGCAACAAGTAGTCAAAATAAGGAGTGCCCTATCAAACCTTGCACCAGTTAACAGCAGTGTCCCCCAAGTCAGCCTTCTAGGACCCACACTCTTTCTAATATGTGGGGCATGAGCCATTGCTGTTGACAAAGACTTTGTCAACAAAATACTTTGGTAATGATATGTCTGCAAGTAAATAACAAAGCTCAGAGAACACTGAGGACTTCACAGTTCTCTAATGTGAATGACATATATTATTTTCTAGAGTTAAATTAACTTAAACAATGAAGAATCAGACACAGGCAAAACTTCTGGTTCTTGAGCTGTCAAAGAGAAAATGGGCTTGACTTATTCTCCAAATCACTTGAGACTAGGAGAAGAAGCAATGGGTAAAAAGTTGTCAAAGAGAGATTCAACCTGAAACTAAGGAGAAATTTGCTAACAGTTAACCAATTCTCTCAGAGTTGTGGGTGCTTCATCTCTGGAGGTTTTCAAGATTGAACAACCATTTATGTGGGATGGTATAGGGCAGTGGTTCTTAACCTGTGCGATATTGGCCCCCAGGGGTGATTTCATTTTTCAGGGGGGCGACGGAACGAAAAGGGGCGATGTGGGGGTGAAGGAATGGAAGGGGGCAATATGGGGGCGATGGAGCAAGAAGTTTTGGGGACACTTTTGAGACTTTTTTCGTACAGTGAACCACTGTATATCTGTCGTACAAAAACATCAGATCGCTTGCTATTAGTGAACTGTGTTTTAAAATGTTCCTCCAGCTAGCTTCAGTACAGAACGCTGTACATATGTGAATTCGCATCGCTCATCTTCATGCGCGTTACGCAGCAGCCTCTATCTCTCTACCCATTAAATTTGTCACTCTGATTTTTGTTGCTTTCCTTCTGTAAAAATTTTCTTTGTGTCTTTTTAACCCTTTTTACAGTGTGCATGAATATATATTTTCCTCGAATCTTAATTTAGTTTCAGAGTTTTCATCTTGAAATTCTTAGTTCCTGCATTGTGGTTTGTTCTTATGCCCTTTTTATATTTCTTTTTGCGTCTTAAAATTCACTTGTAATTAAATCATTAAATGTTACTGTTTTGGGGGGGCATTTCATTTTCTTGCAATTGAATTTTGTTTTCAGTGGTCATTGCATTTAAGTGTCTTGAATAAATAAAATAATAATGAAATACATGTATCACGAAGTTTGGGAGTAAAGTAATGGGTGGCACCAGAATTTTTCACACAGTTGAGATATGGGAAAAAGACTGGAAATAAATTATTTGCATCAATATGTCCTGATGACAATTTTAAAGAAAACAAAAAACGTGTTTGCATAAATTGAAGAATTATTTCCCTGTGTTGTGATTAAGAGGTTATATCGGGGGAGTGGGGTGATAATACTTCCTCAATGGCTCAAGGGGGCGATTCTTTCAAAAAGGTTAAGAACCACCTGTATAGGGTATCCTGCCACGAACAGGGAGTTGAACTAGAAATCCTCCAAAGCCCCTTACAGCCCCATTATTTCATTCTGCTCTTGTGTTGCTCATTGATTTATGACATAAAGGGAAGCTTCAATCAGAATATATAAAGCATAGAACAGATATTATTGACTCTGGCTTACTGTATACTAGATTGCAAATTAATGATTCAAAAACATGTTGAGATTTTGAATTTTGAAGAGATTCCCAGAGTTCTTACAGGAAATGTTCCCCTTATTTATTTATTATTTATTTAGGATTTGCCCTAGCAAAACTTATACTCCCAATTGTTGCAAAACTCAAAATCCAGGATATCTTCAATATCTTATAAATCTAATTCCTGGTGAAGTTATTGTCTGATAACCAATCACAGTACAACTAAAATGTTACAATATTGTGCTGTTGTTTTTTAAAAGCCTCCCTGTTTACATTATACAGTTCAGGTTACCTTTTGTTGAATTGCGTCATGACATACTGGGGGGGAAAAAGGCGGCCAATCAGATTTTAAACTGAGCACATTTTAACTCCTTAATCCAGGTTTTTTTTCCTTGTTGTTCAGCAAATGAAATAACTGTCAGGAAAATTAAATCGGTTCCCTTTTCAAAACGCTTACAGATATGCTGGGAAGGAAGAGCAAATTATATTTATTTACTTAATTTTGAAGGACACTTAGAAACAGCCTGCGATCAAGTAAATTATCAACAGGCATCACCAAAGGCTCATATTATGCTGAGTTAAGGGCGGGGAATTTCCAAGTCTCGGAAGAATTTTTGCTCTCCATTGTTGAAAGGATTTAGAGTTCAGTAACTGAAGCCAGCTGTTCGTTCACCCACCCCACCTCTCTTTAGCAGCCAATCAAATGTCGCCGCATTCCGAGCCCAAATTAGGACTTTATTTCCCTTCCTACTTCTTGACGTGGCAGGCTCTGCGCGTCAGCAACCACGGCTTACCCGGAGGTGGTTGGTAAGCACTTTTGAAAAACATGTGACGTAGGAGGCAAACAAAACGGGACTCGCCCGGTTCTTAACCTCCCTACCTTTTTCAAATTATGGGAAACATCTTGATGTGAGTGAGAAAGAAATAATCAGTCCAAACAAACTAAGGTGTAGTTTTCTTTTAGTGCCAATTAGATTTAAAAGAAAAGATCTTCTAGCGCGAACCTTCTTTACACCTAGATCTTTGGGTACAGGGCAAAATGCAAGTCTTGCAAAGTGATCTGGTTTGGAACCCGCTCAATTTGAAACCGAGTCCCCAAAGAAACCTGGTGAGGCAGCATCTGCCCTTTTTATCCTTCTCGGAGTTGGTATATCTGTAACTTGCAAACTGTACCGAAAGAAGAGGGAGTGGATTAATTTTGTGTGTTTTAAATCAAGCTGTCAGATGTGTACAAGTGAGCCTTGCTATCTGAATAAAGAAATGTTGCCGTATCAGTTGTGCTCAATATCTGGAGGGAAATCAAGCCATCAATACTATAGTGTGAATTAAATAGGCAGTGTGGTATTTATGAAGACCTTATGCTCACATACACCAGAGCCAGTTTGGTGTAGTAGTTGAGGCATCAGGTTAGAAACTGGGAGACCATAGTCGTGCCTTACACACAAAGCCAGGTGACTGACTTTGGGCCAGTCATTCCTCTCGCCCTAGGAAGGAAGCAGTGGCAAACCAGTTATAAGATCTTGTCAAGGAAACTGCAGGGACTTGTCCAGGCAAATGGACAGGAATCAAGGCTGACTCAAGTGCACCAGAATGAAAAAGCAAATCTGATCCTTCCAACTGGACCCCTCATAAGTAGATCCCCTGACTCAGCAGCCCCATCTTAGCCCCATGCATGGAGGAACAGCCAAATCTTCATGGCCTTCCAGAAGGCTGCAGGTTTTTTTTCCATGAAAATATTTCATTTATGGCAATATCTAATGGTATTAATAGTTAATGTTACATGATTCAATGAATACTTTACAAATGCCACCATTTTATTCTTTTAATATGATAAATATTGATAAATATAACCCATACAAGCTCTTTGGGTCTTCCATAATTTTTTTAAAATAGGAAGGGATACTAAGAGCAGAAAGTTTCAAAACCACTGCCTTAAGGAATCCTTTTTGTGATACGTCCCCACAAATTTGCGTCGGGTTGCAATTCAAGATGTGCTCAGTCATAAAGCTATTCAGAAAACTTTAAACCACCCATTATTTTCTTGGAGAAATGAAGAGTTACAAGTACTTTAAATAAACAATTTGAATATTGGATCACACTTCATTTTGCCTGGTATTATCTATTCTAACACAGGTGCTTTTCAAATAACGATATCCTCTACTCCTACTGTAATTTGCTTTTTGTTTTGTTTTAATTAAACTAAGGAATACATGGTGATCTATAGATGAGTACAGTATGTATTTTGAAAAGAAATATTACTGAATATAAATGGGGTTATCAGATGTTCTAAAATTAAATCTGCTTGGAGAGAGAATCAGTCCAAAGCTATTTTCCCATACATCAGTCATACCATATACCACACATATATGGTTAATTTTGGAGAATCTTTCTGCTCTTATTCCATTCTGATTTGCTTTTGCTTTTTTATTGCCTTTCAGACTAAAAATGCTTTCATTTAACTGCGTTTGAGAAATAGAGGCTGATAAAAAAAAACTATCTCAATGTTTATGGAACAAATATGGATGTCTAATACTTTAAGGACTTAGTTAAGTAAAAGCAGTTTCTGCCTGGAAGTATGGGAAGGCTCATGTTTGTTGAGAGCAGTGCCCAAAGAACATGCTAATCCAACTGTGCCCATACCATGCTCTCTTTAATTCACCTGCCAGCCTATGATCTCTTCCAGAATATTTTGTTTTGAACAGATGAAGAGAGGTTTATGCAGTGAAAAGGGATAGATATGCAAACTGTATTTTTCCAGCATCTTGTGTTCACACAGCATTGGAACAACAAGAAAGAGTCCCCAGATAGGCAACCTGTGGTGATCGATCATAAAATGAGCTTTTTTGGATCAATCAAAAGGCGACTAGTTCAGCATTCTATTCCCAGAAGAGTCACATGGGGGTGTCTGGGAAGCTCCATGAGGGCATAAGCACATCATGTGAAACACAGTGCATGGATCAGAGGGAGGACAGCAAATTTCATGCCAATATAAGTTTCCGCCACTTGAAGGAGGAATGGATAGCTTTTAAATCATTAGTGTAAAATGGCTCTAAGAGTGGAATAATTAAAACCAGGGGTGTCAAACTGGATTTCTTGGAGGGCCGGATCAGCATTGTAGTTGTCCTCCGTGGGCTGGATGGGAAGGACCGCGGGCAGCTCCCCATACCCCATTTTGGCCAGGTGCTACAGGAGGCCATCCAGGCCAAAAACAGGGTACATGGGGGCTGCCCGCGGTCCCCCTCTGCCCTGTTTTTGCTAGCAGAGGCACCACAGACCGGTCCTTTGCTATTTCCAGGCCTACCCGCTGGGCTGAATCTAAGCACCCCAGATCTGACTTACGGGGCCTTGAGTTTGACATCCCTGATGAAAACCAAACTTCTCCCCATTTAGATTAACTTTGCATTCACTTTTACTAAGATTTAGAAATCAAGGAGATCTAGATTTTCTTAGGCATCTCAGTCTCACTAGATAGGTTGTGTAAATGTCAGCATGTTTTACATGGGTAAAGGAACAGGTATATCTGACTCCATCCTTAACTATCTGTAGCAATATAGGAACAGAATGTGACCTTCATGTGGTAATTGAATATTCACTAAAATTACTTTCTCTGATGAAAGTAGAAACGAACCCTAGGACATTCTGGTCTATGATTTCATTAAATAAGTGCTTTTTTGTAACAAAAATAAGATAGCCATTGTATAACCTATGAATAGTACAGAAGACATATGAATGTCTCCCACAGAAACACCTAAACAGAATTATTAGAATACAATCCATGAGTCTGAGGTTCAGGTGAACCAAGTTTACAGACTCACAATATCCTATAACTTTATAATACCCTATTCTGAAAATAGATTTTAACCATACAAAGCAAAGCAAATATTCAAAATATATAATTTCTATTCTAAGTAAGTAAAAACTAAGAAACTGAAAAAGGAAGGGGAAAGGAACAGACTGAATGCATGCATGGTAAATGTAGCAAGATGGTATGAATGCCATATGGTTAAGGTCATTGGGAAAATATTACAGATGGTAAGTGTACTTTGCTTATTGATAAGATAATAAAAATGCCACTAATGTCAACTCAGCAAAACAGGTTTGTAGACAGAACAAGAGATCTTTTTTAAAAAAAATAGCATTGCAAAAGAGTTAGTTGTCAGCACCTCCTTGTGGTTGATTAGTGAAGCTTCCTGGCAGCACTTTTCCATTGTACCAGCTCTCTATACAACTATGAGAGCATGAAAACGACACAGTGAACTCAGCAATCAATGCTGGCTTGGATCATGGGAGCTTTGACCCAGTACAACAAGAGGTAACCAGGTTGGGATGGCCGCTATGATAGATTACAAAACATTAAACTAATATAATACCGTGTTTAAACCTTGCCATTTAGGCCATTCATCATAGTATGATAAATTATAATACTTAATATCACAGTCACATATTGCCCTAAAGCAACAAACAAATAACATGATTTATTTGTGTGCCAAACCATTGGATAATGAATTAAAATTACCCTTGCTCAAGCTTTGCCACAGAACCAGCTCTTTAAGATAATGTCTCTTGATTCTTCCATCTCATCCCCCATACAGTTTAATACGGGAATCATGACATCAGTCTATTTTAGCAATGAGTTATGGTGGAAGCCAGGATTTGGCGGAAAAAAAGGATTCAATTTCTTGTTCAATTATGGCATTCCAACACTCCAAACTTAGTCCAAAATATAATATAAAGAGTAAAGCTTTGGAAGCTAAGCTCCAAGTGTATGGATTTTTCAGGTTTAAAAATATAGAGCCAACATAAAACAAAGCATAAAGTACATGGGCTACAAATTGATTGTGTTTTGTGTCCAAACTACTATAACATTTGAAAAGAATTAGTTTTTTCTGAAGCTGTAATGGTATATAGCAGGGGTGTCAAATTTCATGGCATCATGGCGGTGTCATGTGATATATCGGACATTTTCCCCCTTTGTTAAACCGGGCGTGGCCAGCATGTGACACATCCAGCCTGGGAGTTTGATAGCCCTGGTATATAGCCTTAAGAGACAGGAGGAAGAGCTGCAGTTTAGATAACAATTTGATAGAGATAATCTGAGTTCAAAAGAGGGATGGGGATAGAGAAAATGCCTCACAAGGTATTTAGATGGTGTTTCCAATCTGGATTACTTCAAAAGGTTGACATCAATCTTGCAAGTCTCAAAGTTCTCTAAACCCCAAAGTTTACCTTGAGCCAGCTTTCTGCAATAGGGCTGACTTTCAGAGTCTCTGACATATTTTAAAAGTACCAGATTGGAAAAAGATGACTAAATTAATTGGTTTAATTATATCAGGTTTCATCTAGTCTTTTGATCACCTTATTTTTCTTTGCAGGGAAGGGAAAAATGTTTATATCCTGTGTAAATGTCATGCTATGAAAATATGACATTTAAAAAAGTTATCTTCAGGTGAATCTCTCCAAGTTATACCAAAGGCCATTTTCTCACCCTGCTCTACCAGTTGTTATCTTTAATCCCTGAAGCTTCAATTCACTTTCTTTATGGGTCATAAATGTTCGATAGGAGGCAGCTGATCTATCCTATCTCAAGAGGCGCTTTAGGTTTCCAAACTTGTCTTCAATAATTAACTACAAACTGGCAGGTGTTGACTGGCTGCACCATAGTGCTATTCAGAATAAGAGCTTAATAAGTAAGTAAATAGAGATAATGGACAAAACTGTTATTCCGGTTTTCAGAAAGGGAGGGGCAGAAGTTACTAATAAGAGGCCTTTGAAAGGTTTTAACTTTGAACACGTAATTTAAAACTGGAGTCTTTCTTAGACTCCTTTTTTTTTTTTTTAACCCGCTCCCTGATTCAACTGCATCTTCAAAGTCCATTGCTTGTCCCCTTCTTATATGCTTAGAGTTTAGGGAAAGGTGTTTCCAGCGTGGTAAATCTATTAAATTTGGCTAATTGTTGGATTTTATGACAGAAAATCAGAGAGCATCTAAAACTCCACAGCTATGCACCCCTTGAGTCACAGCTGGTCACCAATACTTTATGGTCTGTACAGCTGCCAATCCATAGCATATTTACAGTGAAAACAAATGAAAACAGACTTTTAGAAAGGTCTGTAAATTTATTAAAAAGAAAAAAACCTGAAATATTACATTGCTATAAGTGTTCAGACCCTCAATACTTTGTTGAAGTACCTTTCGCAGCAATTATAGCCTTGAGTCTTTTTGGGCACAACACAAGCTTTGCACACCTGGATTGGGGGGTTTTCTGCCATTCTTCTTTATAAATCCTCTCAAGCTCAGTCAGGTTGGATGGCAACCATTGGTGGACAGCCATTTTCAGATCCCTCTAGAAATGTTCAATAGAGTTCAAGTCAGAGCTCTGACAGGGCCATTCTAGGACATTCACAGAGTTGTCCCTAAGCCACTTCTGGGCTGTCTTGACTGTGTGCTTAGGATCATTGACATGTTTGGTCCAGTCTGAGGTCCTGAGTACTGTGGAATGGGTTTTCATTGAGGATATCCCTGTACTTTGCTCCATTCAGGTTTCCCTCAACCCTGACCAATCTCCCAGTCCCTACTGCTGAAAAACTCCCCACAGCACCATGCTTCACTGTCGGGGTGATATTGGGTAGGTGATGAGTGGTGCCTGTATTCCTCCAGACATAACATTTAGAATTGAGGCCAAACAATTCAATCTTGGTTTCATCAGACCAGAGAATCTTGTTCCTAACAGTGTCAGAGTCCTTCAGATACTTTTTTGCAAACTCCAAGTGGGCATTCATGTATTTTGCACTGAGGAGAGACTTCCGTCTAGCTATTCTGCCATACAGCCCAGATAAGTGAGGGCTCCATCTAGAACTCTGTCCCAGCTCCACACAGGATTTCTGGAGCTCAGAGTGACCATTGGGTTCTTGGTAACCTCTCTTACTATGGCCCTTCTCCAGGGGTGGGATTCAATTTTTTTAACAGCTGGTTCTGTGGGCGTGGCTTAGTTGGTGAGCATGGCTTGGTAGTCATGTTATTGGCTGGGTGTGGCCAACTCAATATCACTCACATCAAGGCACGCATCTCCTCGCCTGGCCTCTCATGACTGTGGGATGCTGCAACAGTTCTAAGTGTGAAAAAAGTCACTTTTTTCAGTGCCATTGTAACTTTGAATGGTCACTCCACACAAGCAAAGTACCAGCAAAGGAGGGGAAAAAACTCCAGAGAAGTTCCTGAGATAGGAAATCCAGTCCTTCCAAGAATGTAATAAGGGTTAACAGAGAGACAGTTTCTGTAAGCAACTCCAGAATGTTTCCTTCCTGCCTTCCTTACAGGATTAGGCCAGTAATTTCTTCTAACAACCAATTCTTTGAACTGCTTAACAACCGGTTCTAGCAAATAGGTGTGAACTGGTAGAATCCCACCCCTGCCCTTTTCCCCAGTTGCTCAGTTTGACGGGGTGACCAGCTCTTGGAAGAGTCCTGGTTGTGCCAAACGTATTCTATTTGAGAATTATGGAGGGCACTGTGCTCTTAGGAACCTTCCACACATCAGAAATTCTACTGTAGCTTTCCCCCAGCCTTGCAATAATCCTTTTTCTGAGCTCTGCAGGCAGTTCCTTTGAGCTCATGGTTTTTGCTCTGCTACTGTCAGCATTGTCAGCTGTGGGGCTTTCTATAGAGAGGTGCCCTTTCAAATCATGTTTAATCAGTTTAATTTACCACAGGTCAACTCCAATCAAGGTGTAGAAACATGTCAGCAATGATCAAGAGAAATGGGAGGCTCCTCAGCTAAATTTCAAGTGTTGTTGCAAAGGGTCTAAATAGTTACGCCAATATGATATTGCAGTTTTTTCTTTTTAATAAATATACAGACATTTCAAAAATTCAAATTTCACTTTGCCATTATGGGGTACTGAATGTAGATTAATGAGAAAAAATAAATTTCAACAACTGTAGAATCAGGCTGCAGCATTACAAAATTGACAAAAGTGAAGAAGGAGGTCTGATTACTTTCTGAATGCACAGTATGTTTCTTTCTACCTGTATATAGAACTGATTTGGAGGTCAGGGATTTTTGTTATTGTTTTATTATTAAGCATGTGTATTATTATTAAGCACATATAAATCTGCATTTACTTACAAAGAACAAAAGAAGAAGCAAAGTCTTCACCAATCAGCAAAAAAAAATTTCAGAGACAGACCAGAAGCAGCCTGGAATCTAGTCTTGCTGACTTCACCTGTATTAATTTTTACAAAATTCATGGGAAACCAGCTTTAATAAAGAAACAAAAGGAATTCAATTGTTCTCTTTATCCAATTCTATCAGTTGGTCAATCACACTGGAACTGGACCAGGGAACTAAATCAAGGTTAGAATCATGACAGTGAGAAGGCAGAAATTATTTCCTTTTTTCTTAAAAAATACATACAAACTGAATGAAAGATCCAAACACATAAGTCATGGTTTTAAGAAGCAAAGAGAAAAAACAAAACCAACAAATTAAAAAAACAGTTTAACAAACAGCATTTAGTTTATGAAATCCCTGAATATTAAGACCATGGCAATGAGGGAGAAAATATTAGTTCCTCTGTAAAATGTCAGTACATTGACTAGATATAGAGGACAGATTGATTTGAGGAAATTGTACCTTGACAATTCAAGCGAACACATTTTGCAACAGTGAAGGAAATTACAGCCTGTCTTTACTAGACCCTAATTATAGCTGCTCTCTTTGGTATGGGAAAAGATAAATGCCCTATTGAGATCATGAGACCGAAATGTGATTCTATACATCATTGAGCATTGTGTCAAGTCTCCTTCCCCACTTGGTTTGTTGCAGTGCATATGGTTCTGCACATGGGAAGCGTTCACCTCATAAAATTGGGAGTTTTGGATACCCTTCAGAAGACATCATTCCAATGAGGCACAAGAAACTAGGAAGTAATTAGATAGCACATTTATGAAAATGCGGGTTTTCAAAGGCAGGAATTCCATAGGTGCCAATAATGGGAACATTTGGCAAAAGTCCATTAATTAGCATTGGTCTGTTACCCTTAATATAGGGAGGCCAAACTTCAAGAACTAAGATGAGCATCCCTTCTTCCTGAAAGCTGGTATTGGGGAAATGGCCTTAAGTGCAGAGTAAACTAGCAATTGCCTGCTAGTGTTAGGTGCTAAAAATTATAGTACAGCTTTGTTGTAACATTTTCTGGGCAACATTCAGTGAGAAATCTACATTCTTGCTTTTTACCCACCTAATTTTTAAAATTGTAATAATTATAATTGACATATTTCTATCTTACCAATAAGTCCTGAAAATATATCCCTTGAATGCCCAACTAAGCTGAGCAAATTACAGTTATTTTCATGAGCAAACAAGATTCAAAATTCTGCACAGGTTCTACTTTCCCATTTACTTTTTCCCCTCTTCTTGCCAATCTGTTTCAATTGTGTGTATTATGAATTATGCAAAATCTAAAAGTTGTACTGAGAAAAGATCGTCTATGAAGAAAAAAATACAGACATCTAGAACAGAAAAAGCATGCCTATCCTTCACCTACAGAAATATTTAAAGGCCAACTATTGGAGCCCAGCTTATAAAAAGTTATTACAAATCCAATCTTGAAGAAATTGGTATACATCTCTATGTGTAAATACTATTTCTTAAAAATGTTTAATCTAATGTTTAATGAAACCTAATGTTTAATCTAATGTTAAATCTAATGTTTAATGAAAAAAACAACATTGTTTGCAAACAAGAGATATTTCCTTACCAGATTCCTTAATATCTTCAACAAAGACAGCTTCTAATGTACTGCCTACACTGGAAAAGCTGGGCTACATTCAGAGATTATTTGCCTTGAAAACAGCCCATGTTGAACGGAATAGAAGAGTCAAACATCAGCACAGGAAATGTTTCATATTTTATATTATGCCACAAACTGTTTTATGAAGATGTTTATGTCATAAAATGTTTCATAAAATTTGTCAGATTTCAATTTCACAAAAATCATGGTCCTAGATTTTGAATACATTCTGAAAGCTCTAGCCCATTTGACTAGCTTGGTTCAAAACGTTTTGCCCTGTGGTGCACTGTTTCTGTTGTGTCCGTCGCAGGAAGGAAGCTTGGAGTCAGTGACTGGTTTCAGCTCTTTATTGTGCTCCGGGTACAGCTTAAGCTTGGAGGGAAAAACTGTGGCTTTTTATTCCCAAGCCGCGGCGGCCGCAGCCAATGGCACCGCTTCGAATCTCCCGCGATTAGTTTCCACCAATCGCGGGGGATTCGCAACGGGCCAATCAGTGCGGCTCGCTCGACCAATCCGGTTGTCGCGCGCTTTAGCCAATCGCAAAGCGGGGCTTACGAGTATGTAAATGACTGTACAGAACACCTCTCCCCTCTTGGTTCGGTCCTACGTAACGTAGTCCCGTAGGTAGGCGGGGCTCCGTACTTGCCTACTGGACCTGCGCAGGTTAGTTGTTGTTTGGCTCTCGGCCGGTTCGGTCGGGTCCTCTGTTTCTCTTGGTCTCGTCGATGGAACCGCCTGGAAGGTGTCGCCGGGCCTCTTGTTGCAGCTCCCTCCCGGTCTACCCGGGTTGGTCGAGCTGCGACTCTCACCGCTCCCGCCTAGTCTTTCCGGGCTGGTTGGGCTGGCCTGGCTGTTTCTTCCTGGTGAGGCTTTGAGTTGGCTGTTAACCGGTGAGTATTGCTGGTTATTTTCTATTATTTCTTGATCCCCTGTATATTCCCTCCCCTCTTGGTTTGTGTTAATGGGGTCGTCTGTGTTTGATTGCGTGTCGGTTGTGTTTCTTGTCCTTGATCTTAATTGATCGATGTGGCGTTTCCATGTTTGTCCGTCCGTTGTCTGCAGCCGGTAGGAGTGGGGGCTTGTCAGTTGGGTTATGGTTGCCGGTACCCATAGTGGGTCTCCGGTAAGGTTCTTTGCGTAGACTGCGTCGCCTGGTGCAAAAACCCGGTGCTTGCTTGATGAGTCTGGGGGTTTTTCCGGGTTGTATGTGGGGTGTAGTCTGTCGAGTGGGGACCTTAGTTTCCTCCCCATTAGTAATTCTGCCGGGCTTTTGTTTGTCGTTGTGTTTGGGGTTATATGTTGTATTAGAAGCATTTTATTTATTTTTTCTTGTATTTCCCCGTGTTCGATCTTTTGGAGGGTTTTCTTTGTAAATTGAACCATCCGTTCCGCCCTACCATTGGCCGCCGGATGTGCCGTTGCTGTCAGTGCGTGTCGTATGCCTCGTTCCGCTAGGAATTTTTCGAATTCTAGCGAGGTGAATTGGGGCCCGTTGTCTGACACGATGACATCTGGGAGGCCATGGGTTGCGAAGAGCTTGCTGAGTACCTTGGTGACAGCTTCTGTTGTGGTGGTTTTCATGTTGCTTACCTCCAGCCAATTGGAGTAAGCATCCACCGTGATGAGGAATGTGTTTCCTTTTGTGGGCCCGGCAAAGTCTATATGGACCCTGGACCATGGCCCCCTGGGGGTTTCCCATTCTAGGATTGGTGCGGCAGGAGGATTTGGTCTGGTTTCTTGGCAGCGTGAGCACTTGGCCACCCAAACCTCGATTTCCTTGTCCATGCCTGGCCACCAAGCGTAACTTCTGGCCAAGGCTTTTGTCCTCACAATGCCCGGGTGCCCTTCGTGCAACAATTTTAATACTTTCCCTTGCAATTTTTCTGGTATGACCACCCTGTCCCCCCATAACAAACAACCTTTCTGTAATGACAGTTCTGTTTGCCGGTTCCGGAATGTCCTGAATGATTCATCATTGTCTTGTTCCGGCCACCCTTTTTTTACCCAATGTAATACCCGCGCCAGACGTTTGTCTTTATTAGTCTCTCGGGCAATGTCTGACGCGGTTATGGGTAGGTCGGGCAATGCCTCTATGCTGAGGGTGGTCGTCGTGGGGGCTGGGTCGGCGTCTAGGTCAGGTAGTGGCGAGCGGCTCAGCGCATCTGCATGGGTGATCGTCCTACCGGGTCGGTGTGTGAGCCGGTAGTCGTAGGCAGCGAGGAACTCGGACCACCTTGTCATCCTGGGGGATAGGATGTTCGGGGTGGCCTTGTTCCCAGCCAGGATTCCCAGCAGCGGCTTGTGGTCTGTGATGATGGTGAATCGGCGGCCGTAGAGGTACTCGTGGAACTTCTTTACTGCTGCAACGATGGCCAGGGCCTCCTTGTCCAACTGGCTGTAGTTCCTTTCTGGTTTGCTGAGTGTTCTTGAAAAGAACGCGATGGGTGCTTCTTTTCCGTCTGGGAGTGTGTGGCTGAGGACGGCACCGACGCCAAAGGGTGAGGCGTCGCATGTGACGGCGAGGGGTAGGGTCTCATTATATTGTATGAGGACGGCATCTGAGGTGAGCAGGTCCTTGGTTTTCCTGAATGCGGTGTCCTCACGTTTCCCCCAGGTCCATTTGGCCGTCTTATCCAGGAGCCTATGTAATGGCTCTGCTGCGGTCGCCTTTTGGGGCAAGAACACATTGTAAAAATTGAGCAGTCCCAGAAATGCCTGCAGCTCTGTTTTGTTCTTGGGTGTGGGGGCTTCCTTGATGGCTTTGATTTTGTTTCCGGTTGGGTGGATGCCATGTCGGTCTAGGAGGTACCCCAGGAACTCGACCTGCTCTGTGCATAGCTGGCATTTCTCTCTCTTCACTTTTAGCCCGGCCCCCTTGAATTTTTCTAGTACCTCCCTTAGGCGACCCTCTAGTTCTTCCCGGTTGGCTGCCGACACTAGTACGTCGTCGAAATAGGGGACCACCCCTTTTATTCCTCGCAGCAGTCTCTCCATGAGGCTCTGGAAAATTCCCGGGGCCACGCTGACTCCAAACTGGAGTCGGTTACAACGAAACGCTCCCCGGTGGGTGACTATTGTTTGCGCTTCGGCGGTTTCTGCATCGACCGGCAGCTGCTGGTAGGCTTGCGCCAGGTCGAGCTTCGCAAAGACCTTGCCCCCCCCCCCCAGCGAGTGTAGTAGGTGTTGCACTACTGGGACGGGGTAGGCACTTTGTTGTAGGGCGCAATTGAGGGTGGCCTTATAGTCCCCGCAGATTCTTACTGACCCATCTGGCTTAACTGGGGTGACTATTGGGGTCTCCCATCGGGCGTGGTCAATTGGTTGCAAGACCCCCTGTTTGACGAGCTTGTCAATCTGCTCGTCGATTTTTTTGTCGGAGTGCAAAAGGTACCCGCCTCGGTTTTAGGCGTATGGGGGCGATGTTGGGGTCTAGACTGAAAGAGATAGGGGGCCCTCGGTACTTGCCTAGGGTGCCGTCGAACACTTCTTGGAAGTCCTTTGCCAGTTGCTGTTCCCATTTGGCTTCCGCGATGTGGTTTATGCCCGTAACCTCGATGCCGAGTGGTGCGAACCATTGGAGCCCTAAGAGGCTGGGTCGGTTTCGGTCCACGATCGTCAGGGGAAGTTTTGCGGTGCGGCCCTTGAAGGTCATTTCGAACTGTCCGGTCCCGATGATGGGGATGCGGTTCCCCTGGTAGTCCTTGATCACCAACTTCTGGTTCTCCAGCCCTCCTTTCTGGATGGTTGGCACCAGCCGCTTGATTTCTTTCCAGGTGACCATGGAGAGGTAGGACCCGGAGTCTACCTCCATCCGGCATGGCTCGCCCTCGATGTCCACTTCTACGTAGACTTTTCGGGCATCGGTGGTTTCGGCGTGACCGATTGTGATCGTCTGGTGGGTTTCCTCCCTCTGGCGGCCTTCCCCGTTTCGTCGCCCCCGGGTGTCTCGGCTCCAGCGATTTTCGGCTTGCCGGTCTCTGGGTCTGGGGGGTGTGTCGTCTCGCCTCCGGTTGCTCTGGTCTCAGCGTCGGGGGCTGTATGTTTTTCTGAGTCGGCAGACTCGGGCGATGTAGCCCCTCTTGTTGCAATGCCGGCAGATCGCATCGATGAAACGGCATTCTGATCGAGGGTGGCTGCCCCCGCACCCGGCACACTGGGGCCCCGACTTACGACCTCGTTGATCTCGTCGGTCCCGTCCTGCCTGGAGCCGATGGACATCTTCCTCCTCTTCCGTGGTGTCTGAGGTGGAGTCCAGGTCCCCGTGGTGGGTGGTGGTCTCTTGTCGGCTCGCCTCGGGGTTTTTGGTGCAGTCCCTGTTGTCTGCCTTCCGAAGCCGGGCGGCTGACTTCTGGGTGGCTTCGGCCATGGCGGCTTCTGCAAGGGCGTCGGTGAGGTCGATGTCGCCCTTTGCCATCAGTCGGCTCTTCAGTGCCTGGTCCCTGAGGCCTAGGACCACGCGGTCTCGGAGGGCATCGTCCAAATCCCAGAACTCACACATGCCCCCTAGGTCCCGCAGGTCAGCTATGAAATCGCTGACGCTCTCGTCCTGCCGCTGGTTCCGCCGGTAGAATTCGTCCCACCGGATGAGGATGGGCATGGCGGGGGTGTAGTGGTTCCGAGGTAACGGCTCGAGATCGCCCCAGTCCATCGCCTTCACGTCCGCGGGTTTTGCGAGGGCTTTGGCCATCTTGAACACTGCGGGCCCGCAGTGCATCAGGAAGACGGCTCTTTTCTTCTGCCCGTTCACATCCTTTAAGTTGCTACTCTCGAGGAACATTAGGAATCGGTCCGTGTACGATTCCCAATCCTCAGTAGCCGGGTTGAACGGCGCGGGCGGGGTGATGCTGGCCATCTAGTCGGTCTTTGTCTTCCTCGGGACACGTGCTCGGTGGTTATTCCCTGGATCCCATCCTCGTCGCCAGTGTTGTGTCCGTCGCAGGAAGGAAGCTCAGAGTCAGTGACTGGTTTCAGCTCTTTATTGTGCTCCGGGTACAGCTTAAGCTTGGAGGGAAAAACTGCGGCTTTTTATTCCCAAGCCGCGGCCAATGCACCGCTTGAATCTCCCGCGATTAGTTTCCACCAATCGCGGGGATTCGCAACGGGCCAATCAGTGCGGCTCGCTCGACCAATCCGGTCGCCGTGCGCTTTAGCCAATCGCAACGCGGGGCTTACGAGTATGTAAATGACTGTACAGAACAGTTTCACCCAGTTAAAGGTTACAGGAAAGAGTTTTAGTAGGATATATATTAAAATATCAAATAAATTCCCCACCACCTTCAAAAAAAATCTAACATATATAGATGACTGCTATTTTGGATTCCCTTAGCCTCTTGGTCTATCCATGGCTAGTCCTTCACCCCTTTAAACTGAAAGTTCAAAATATTAAGGCAGGATTACTGAATGGGAGAAATATCCAGTTCACCTTATGAAGATGAGATTTTGATGTTAAACCTTTCTGTCATCTGCCTTAAGGTTGACCATGTATATGTATGGCAAGACCACTTCCTCATGAATGACACAGTAACTTTTAGTAATCAATCATTGCTATGTCATTATACAAAAACGAGATATTACTTGAACACTGCCCTAGGTGATATTAGAAGCTGTAAGTCACTATAGAGAAGAATTGGCTCTAATTGAACTATTCAAGCAAGAATGCTGCTTGATAGAATCAAAATTCCCTAGCATTAAGTAACTGAGCCCCCCAAAAAGTGTGGCTCGTTTAAGGGGTTAAAGACAAATGATACAATTGTGACCGATCAGGCTCCAAAACATCTCTTCACTTCAAGACTATGCACAGCCTAATGAATTATTCCAAGCTTATATGTTTAAATTGGTGTTCATTGATTTTCACTGATTAGTTAATTCAGACATGGTGTTGACCCAAATCAACTGAGTCTGATATCATTTTTCAGGTCAATAAATGTTCCAAGTTATCCTTCAGATTTATGCAGATATTTATAGTGCTGTAAACAGTGTATATATATATATATCTAATTTTGTGAATTATAGCTTACAGATAACAGCAATCAATCAGTATTAGCCATAGATGACATCTGGCTGGACAATAACTGAGTGTCCTTTGAACTCAGTATAAAGATTATGAATTCACAAAAATGTTTAATCTCCCCTCCACAAAAATAAAACAACTTAGTAGCATTTTCTACCCTGACACATTTGTTTGGTAGTTTGGAAAAAAGAAAATATTTTTTTCCTACAAATTGCTATAAGAAATTATAAGAGGAATTTTTTTTAATGAAACAAAATGCATTAAAATACTTTAAGGGGACAAGGAAGAAACATAGCGCAAACCTGCATTCATAAGCTTTCCAAATGATTTTGGCTATGACAGTGTGTTAATAAAACACAATTATAGGTATTAGACATCCAAGTTCAATACATTTCCTACTCTTCAAAGCCTGCCCAAAAATATTTAGAAAGATGTAAGAATGCTATTTGAACTGTCCATTTCCCTCAACATGCCAACACCCTGATCTTAACTGTTCCAAGACAGGGTTTTTTGGGGGGAGAGAGAGTGAACAAGTTTATATTTTCAGTTAGTAACTATAGTGCCGTGATGGCGAAACTATGGCACGTGTGCCACAGGTGGAGCGCAGAGCAATTTCTGCCGGCACATGAACTGCAGGCAAACTTACCTCACTGCACATGGGTGCGTCTCACAGCTGATTTTTGGCCAGTTTGAGGCCTTTTTTGGCCTCCCAAAGGTTTGACAAAGGCTTCTGCAGGCTTCAGCAAGCTTTGTAGACCGAAAACTAGCCCCGCTTTGTCACTTCCAGTATTTCCGGAAAAACAGGAAATGACAAAATGGAGCTAGTTTTCGGCCTGCAAAGACTGCAGGGAGGCTGAAAAAGGCCTCAAGCTGGCTGAAAATCAGCTATGAGGCACAGTGCAGGTAAGGGAGCAGCAGGGGGTGGGAATTGCGTGCGCATGCGTAGACAGCACATTGTTTTCTGGGTGCTGGTACGTGAGCATGAGAGTGCAAGTGTACGCACAATTTTTGGCAAAGGAGCCCAAAAAGGTTAGCCACCATTGCTATAGTGCATTGCTTTAAGGGATGAACAGCAGTGGAAATCTAAAGCAGGAGTGCTCTTTTCATGATCAACTTTTCACCATGGCTGTAACTTTTAAAGTTATTTAAAGGAAGAACTGAGACTGCTCTTGGCATATACATACACCTTTCTGTTCTTCAGTGCTACACCTTTCTGACCTCTTTCAGAAAGATGGTTGATTTTAAACATATACATTAAGCACAAAGCAAGCATTTATTGCAACTAGTTCAATTTTGCCCTTAGTTCATCATGAGAAAGTTGAAGGCTTTCTGTGAGTTGATTTCTATGATGCATGCTAAGTACTTTTAAGAATTCCCCCTCTCTCCCCTCCCCACTTGTTATATTCAGTTAATCAAGTTTGCTGTTTCCCCAGCTGATAATAAAAGGGGGGCTCTGCTGTCTCTTCTTAGGGTTCATTGAGCCTTCTGCCACTGCAGATAGACAATAATTTTAAAAAGAATTAAAAGGAGAATAAGAAGTGTCTGTTCTGTTCCTCTGATTTTTCTGGTGTAAAAAGTTTGCAGGGTGATAATTCTGAAACTTGAAAAATGTTTATCAGAGCAAAAAGTGGAATGCACGTGTGTACTTCAGATTACAATATTTAATGGCAAAGCATCTTCCTGGATAAATTATTTTGAAATATGAAAGATTATTTCTGACATGTAGATTGGAATGTGCAGTCCCAATTCAGAATAAGGTCTAGACTTAGTTGTCTCATGATATCAAGTATGTTGATATACTGCTAGGTTTGCTGCAGTGCTTCTGAAATCACAGCAAAGCTGGAGCTGCCACTTGAAGCATTGAAATTCTGCAGAAATCATGAGTATTCTATCCTCCCACCCATGGGAAATCACTGGGTTTTTGACTCCCATCACCCCTTTAGATATTCAGTTGACCATAATGTTCTCAGATATTTTTTGTGTTGACAGAAGTAAAGATTATGAAATCAATTGTGTTCAGCTTCAAACTAAATTCTTTTTGACAATGCAGTAGTTGCCAAAGAAAATAAGAGTTCAGTTCTCTTCAGGAATTTGACCAGACTTCAACTATTCTAAGAGGGGATTGTTATATTGTATCAACAGATAGGTGTTGTTTTTTTTAAATGTAATAACCATTTTCTTGAGTTGTAGGGGGAAATGCATAGTTTTGATGGGGAAAAATTAGTCTATGGACTAAATATTTCTTTCCATATTCTAAAAGGTTCTGATCGAAGGGCTATTTTTTATGTGAACATGAAGTCGTTAAAGTGACCCAACTTCCACCAGAGAATTGGACAGCTATAGGAGGAGGGGAAAAACTTGATATTTCTCCCTTGTCACTTTTCAGGCTCTTTACCTCAGTTTCACTCACACACGCTGCTAGGACGTTATAAGAAAACAAAAATTATGAAAACCAGGTGAGCAGGTTTCTTGGTTGCAGGAACTATTGGTACTTTAACTCCTCTTTTCTAAAACTTTACAATCTCCAGCTGGAGTTTAATGCAAACAACACATACTTAAATAGTTTGTGATAATTTATAAGTTATAATTTATAAGAACTCACAGTTCAAATATTCTCTCTTAATGACTCTAATAATTATTTTCATTTGTATAATATATGGTAAATTACTGAGGAAAAGTAGTTCCAGTAATTATGCTGCTGTTTTGCAGAGTCAAATTATGCTGCTGCAAAACACCAGTAGATCTACCAGTAGATCTATTTTTCCCCTTCTATCTGTCACTTGCCCTTAGAATTAAAAAAAAAAAAACTACTGCAACTGTTGTAGAACCTATAAAGCATCAGTAGATGTCATCATTGTGTTATAAGCAGTTTTTTTTCCTGTTTTCTACAATTTTCTCTTGTTGAAAACTACTCTGTTCATTTTCATATTTCATAGTCCTACTTTATAATCTAAGATAACTTTGTACTTGGGTGATAGTTTGCTAACATTGAAAAAAGTGTACACAACTTTTTTTTTTTAGGGCAGAGTGTATTTTGATCTTCAAGTGACATACCAGGGTTGCAATCCAAAAAGTAAATGGAAGAAGGTGAAAGAAGAAAGAATTCCTCTGGCTGGGGAGAGAATTTGTCTGGCTGGGGAAATTGGGGAGTTGAAGTCCACAAGTCTTAAGTTTGCCAAGGTTGGATAGCCCTGATTTAGATAATGGTTCAAGAAGATGCTACTCAGGGCCTATCCCATCCACCTTCTTCACCGTCTACATATTCCAGATGATGATTAAATATATAGTGAAACTGCCTCTCCAAATCCTTTTACAAAGACAGATGAATCATATCTATGGGTTGTTCCTTGTTATGAGGAACAACTTCATCCTTTTCCACCTCTCCATTCCTTCCCATCCCTTCCCAGCATGGAATTAGTCCCTTCTTTCAGACTATTGTTCAACAATGCATTTAGTGGATTTTTCCATTGTGTATCTTACTTAATAGCCATGTATGCGGATA
Organism: Notechis scutatus; assembly: GCF_049901735.1. NCBI lineage: Eukaryota > Metazoa > Chordata > Lepidosauria > Squamata > Elapidae > Notechis > Notechis scutatus. The sequence goes on from NC_142011.1 coordinate 48,389,518, forward strand.
ATTCATTGTATGTTGCAATGATCTTTATTTTGCAACATTTTCTTCTTGGATGTGTTCAAGTCACCCTTCTCCTGTGGTCAGAAGGGAATAGAATAGGCAAATCATTTTTCAACTCTGATAAAATACAAAGTAATTGATAGCTAGCCCCATTATTCTATACCTCCCTTACTGAGATTTCCTTCAAAGATTTATGTTGCTCTCTGCTATCTGAAATCCAGGCTGTTCATTTTTCTTTGGCCATTATTCAGATGCCTTGGTTCAGCCTTTCCAGTTTTGTTCTAGAAAAGGTAGCCAAGCTAAAAGACTTGTGAAATTCCTAGTACAAAAGGTGTGTCACTGCTAATGCTTCTTTGGTACTTTAATATTTTAAATTAAGGAAACTGCTGTGCTTTCTCCACTAATTTAATTAAAGGAAAATCCCAGGGAGGTTCCCGTATCTGTCTGTGATTGTAATTCTGTATCCTGCCAGTAAATAGGTATGGAGAAATGCATACTGATTACTGGTCTAAATCCCTAGTGGGAAAACATAGACAGTTTGTAAAGTGTGGCTGCCTTTCTGGCAAATTAAGACCAACAGTGCACAGGTCTGCAGTTTCTGTGAAAAATTTCTGTAACACTTTTCTTCATTCTGATGTCTGCAGAATTCATATCTGTGCATGTCTGTTTTTGTGTGCATATACAAACATAACATCAGATCCAGTCAGAGGTTTGACTCCAGATAGCAATTTAACCTGAGCATCATGCTCAAAGGAAAGCTCGATTTTAGAACACTACATTTTAAAATGTTCAAATAATATGATGGGGTGTCTTTTTTATTATTTGGCCATATCTTGATTTCATGCATTATTATATTTCATTTGTATTATAATTAGGAGGTGCAAAAACTGGAAGTCATTTGAGCCCCTATAAACCTGCATCTAGCAATATGCAGGTAGTCCTCAACTTACAACAATTCACTTAGTCACCGTTCAAAGTTATAACAGCACTGAAAAAAGTGAATTATGACTATTTTTCACACTAATGACCGTCGCAGCATCCCCATGGTCATGTGATTTACATTCAGATTCTTGACAACTGACTCACATTTATGATGGTTGCAATGTCTCAGGGTCACATAATCCCCTTTTGCGACCTTCTGACCAAGCAAAGTCAATGGGGAAATCAAATTCACTTAACAATCCTGTTACTAATTTAACAACTGCAGTGATTCACTTAACAAATGTGACAAGAAAAGTCATAAAATGGGGCAAAACTCACCTAACAAATTTCTCACTTAGCAACATAAATTTTGGGCTCAATTGTGGTCATAAATTGAGGACTATCTGTAGTTGTAAGGATTAATTTAAATTTCCACAAATTCAAACAGAGTGGCTCCAATTTCTGTCAAACCAATTTCCTCTTTTTGCGGTCAAGGTTATCCCACCTTTATCATGAAGGAGAACCCGGCAGCTACATTGAAAAGGAAAATGATGAAAAAAAATGAGTGTGTATATATAATATGCTTAATATTTTTTTCATTTCGAAGAGTTCCAACATCAGCATAGAAAGATATTGGAACATGACTATCAAAGATTATGCAGTAGCGTATAATTCCATTCTCAACTATGCTGGCTAAGGTTGAGATGCTAAACAGTCCCTCCAAGGACAAGTTGTCTGATTTTTCCCGCAGTACAATGAATGATTCTGCTTGAGGGGTTTGAAATTATTTATAGAGCACTATAAAATATAAAGTTTAGATCTAAGATAGTGGGATGATGGTATACTAACAAGGAAACTTATGTTTCTCCACAGATGGAAACAATCGCCACATTGTACATTCACACTTCCTGGAATAAAATTGCTCTCTTCCAGCCATGCTTATTTCACTGCCTGTGATCTTTGGTATTTATATGTAAATAGTGTTCATACAGTGTTGAATGCAACATTGTGTGGACCAGATAATCTTTAAACAATGTTAGAATTGTTTTAGAATTAATCTCTTTCCTTATATTTATAAGTAGGCCTTTCTTCACTTGTGTTTAATTGTTACAGCAACATGTGCCGGCAATTCTTTTTTCCCCAAAAATGTCTTCATAAATTGCCCTCATATCATCCCCAAACCATAATGAGATAGCTTAAAATATTCTTAGCTGTTCTATTGAGCTGTTAGTAGAGCTGTTCTTTAATAAAGTTGTGTTGTCCATCGTAAGTAAGCAACACACCACTGTGGTTTTGTCATAGGTATAGTCTAGAGTGCTCTTCCAACTATTTGATTGGTATTAAAGTCATCTTAGCAGTTTGAAATTATGCAAATGCAAGTGGATAAATAGATATCACTGGGAAGGTAACAGCATTCCATGCTCCTTGGAGTATAGTCATGCTGGTCACATATACTGGCTCTCTCGACTAGGAAATGGAGATGAGTACCACCCCCCAGAGTCAGTCATGAATGGACAGGGGAAAACTTTGTCTTTTTTAAAGTCAAGGAACCTGTGGGGAGGCAGGTGAGATGAGCTCAGCATCTAAAGTCTCTTCATGCTGGCATGAGCAAAGCATCTCCCTTTTTCTATTCTGAGAACTCTTTACCAGTGCCATTCTGGATTGCAGAATGCCACCTTGCATACCATCTGCAGGATGGGAGAAGGGCTGTTCACCTGAGTTGCTTGCCTAGGGACCAGTACCTGCTTTTAACAAATGGGTTTTAACAGATTGACAGAGACCAGGCATCTGTCAGAACCCTCCACCTTTCATATCAGTGTTGTGTTTGGCAGGTCATTTATTATCAGAAGCAACATGGAGAAAGGAGCAGGATAGCAACACCAAAGGGTTTAACTGACAACATAGTTTAACAGCTCTTGCACATACTCCATCAGAATTTCTCCATCTGGCAAGGAGGCAAAACAGAAGGTTTAGAAACAGAACAGAGACTAGTTGAGGATAATCAATTAATGCTACTATAGTTTTCTTGTTTGAGCTCTTTAACTCAGCAATGAGGAAAAGCCCATGTTTTGAGACATGGGGGTTATGTTTTTCAGCCTAGTAATAACCAACCCTCCCAATCAATGTTGATTATCTGCCATTTGCAGATCACAAGAACTTATCAATATCAATTGAGTGTGTGTTTGTGTGTGTGTGAACTATACATCCATATGCACATATGTACATACATAAGCCCTGAATTTACTATAAGTCAACATTTTTATGATTTGGATATGATAAGCAGCTTATAAAATCTGCCAGATGATAGCAAAATAATTTTTAAAAAGTTTTTAAAAATGTTTTCAGTTTGGTCAACAGCAAGGCCAGCAAACTGACCTTTAAAAGTTCTTTAGAACTGTTTAAGATACACATTTCTAGTAAGAACAGAATTTGATTACAGGTTTTGCATTTGTCCCAGGTTTCTATTTTTGCTCAATTTCCCTGTTTACTAAGAATCAGGCATGTTCATTCTGAAGTGCCTTGATCTTTGTTTTTTTAGCACCAAAATGGTTCTGTATCCAGTTCAATACTAGTGCCTCTCATGAAATTGCTTTCTCATTGTGATTGTCATTTTATTGCAACATTAGTAACAAGAGGACATTCAGGAAATGCTGTTGCAACATAGTATTCTGTTGGTGTATGTGTATATATATATAGCACATAGGTAAACACAAAGATCTACTTCTTTGCAAAGAGAGGGCTGGACATCATCTGCATTCAGAATGAATCGAGCTATTATTTGGACTGGTAATCTTAGATTCAATAACATGTTTGTATGTTGGACGTTGATGCTGTGTTAACTTATTGATTAACTTATTTATGCTTCTGTGCAACTATGCAGTATCCTTTTTCTATATAAAATTCATAGAAATACCTCTAAATAGGTATTTCTATCATAAAGGCCACATTTTGTGGTTTGTGGTTTGTGCTTTCAAATCTCTTTCTATCAATGGAATATAGTGGGGAAAGTATAGTGACAAGATGCACATGACAAGGAAACACATGACTTCAGTATCTCAGTATCTTTAATAGGGAACTGAAGTTGAACTCTACAAATGGCCTGTTCAAAGTCTTTATCTTATTTGTGTTGTAACTTGTAGGGTTATTTCAGTAAAATTTTCAAGGAGAAAATTTCTCCCAATATATTTCTAGGCTGAGGTTCACCATTAGTAATGGTGGTAGCACAGCTTGTCTGATTTCTTCTAGGCAGGCCAATCTGTACAACTCTGTGTTGCGAAGTTCTAATGATGAAGCATCCAAGGTTCCATAGATTATAAAAATATGGGGAAAACGCTATTTGTACTACTTCTTCTCCTTCCTGGTGCAGGAGCCATAAGATTCTACTGTACTATAGGATCTTCGGTACAATCAGAGCACTTTAGAAGGTCTATACAACAATATGAGAGATTGTAGGGAAACTGGGAAAGGAATAGAAGAGAATAAAGAGATGGGTCAGTCACTTGACAGTTTATTTTGCCAACAGAAACTTAGCTCAAGTGGAGAAGAATCTGGGAAAAAGCATTCAAAGGCATTCTGTCTTAATTAGCTCACTAAGAAAAAGGCTGAGAAATTCCTGTAACAGTGTTCAGAATTTTGTATTTATCCCAGACCAGAATTCAAATAAAATCTGTGTAGTTCTTGCTTCTTTGATCTTCTTTGCTCTATCTGGATTGATAATCAGGTTCTCATTCAGGTTTGCATGGATGATATCAAGGAGTTTAGGTTTTCAATAGCTGTGATGGGAATTGGTTACTGCCATTATTCTGTGTAGGAGATACCTGTATTTAAAGTTTCAGTTAAAAAGATAAATACTAATGCAAACTAAAAGAGAATAGAAAAAGAAAAAATATAGTAAAGAAAAAAAGAATCAGATAAAGAAATGTCTTCTCCCTTTATCCCAACATGATGGGATGTGTAAACAATTATAAAGTATAAATAAATAAATATATAAACAATTTTAGTAACTTATTACCTTCTCTTAAAATGCAACAAATGAACTCTTCTTTCCATCTCTCATCTATCTATAAACAAATCCTTAAAGCCTTGTTGTTAAGTACTGATCACCAACAGTCAATTAAGATTTACTAGATGTAACAACATATCTATTTTAACTTTGATCAAACCAACCAACTTTACATTCCTTCCCTTTACTTTTAACATCTTAATCTTTAGTCTTTTCAAAGAATATCTTAGAATTTGATTTCTTTTTTTTCTTTGTCCCTTCTTACAAACTTCTTTAACCAGTCTTTTTTGTAAATTCAGTGTAGGAAAATTATCCAGGCCACTTTCTTAATTTGTTATTTAAATATACATTTTAATTATTAAGACATCAGTTGGTTTCTTTTCTATGTCCAGTGTAGCTTTTTTTTCTATATCATTCCTGTAGCCTGTCATTTTAAAATTCACTTTCAGATCAGTATGAATTTTGTCAGGTAAAACTTTTTCCTCTTTTATAACATTTTGAAGTCAGTTTATCTATAGAGGCAGATACTCTTAAAATTAACTTCTGGGTCCATGGTTCAAAAATATCCTTCAATGTGTCCAATCTCAAAAGTGCTTTTTCAAGAGGCAACTGGACTTTCTGGGGGGTTTTTTGAAGACATTTTGCTTCTTATCTAAGAAGCTTCTTCAGCTCTGAAGATGAGAAGTGAAACATCTTCAAAGAAAAACCAGAAAGTCCAGTTGCCTCTTTGAAAAAGCACCTTTGGGACAACCATGACCTGGATGACTGAGAATCTCCATAGACAAATATGTCCAATGTTTTTAAAAATGCTTTTTTTACATTGGTAAGTCAAATTCAAGAGTTCTGTAATTGCAATTTTTACTTCCTTTCAGTTCCATCTAGTATCCAACCTTCAAAGTCTAATGTTATCATTTTTTTTAAAAGAGAGAACTATTTAAAAGAAGTCACCTTGAACTGCAAGATGAGCAGCAAATAAATTAATAAAAAATAAAAAATAAAAGCATTTCCCTCTGGGAAAGATTCTTATAATTAATTTTAAAATATTATTTCCAATCTATTTAGATCCTTAGTCTGTTTATAACTTTCCAAAAGCCAAATTCTAACATCCTTTTATTGTTTATTCTAAAATATACTTTTAAGAAGTTTTTAAACTTGTATTTAAAACCACTTTTGCTAAGGATTGAAGTAAACTCACATAATGCTGCAAACCTTATCAATTGAAATGTTCCTAATAACTGAAAGGCAGTTAACAAGCAATTTCTGAAACTGATTTGAAAATATTTGATATGAGAATCCATTAACTTTTTGAAGGCACTGACAACACCTTCAGCAAGATATTTATTCCCTCATCTCCCAGAGCCCTAAGCCTTCTGGAGATTTCTGTCTTGAGCTCTCATCACAAGAAGCAACTGCCAGGAGCACTTGTTGTGAGTGATCTCAATTGTCTCTTTGTCCAGAGACAGATTACAAAGAGCTAGTCTACTTGGCAGGGTCCTCATTTTGTTGTGGTCACCTAAAAGTGGAGCCACCTTCAATTCACCATTTCCTTCCCAGAAATCCCTTTATATGGGAGATTCTGGATCAGCAAAATAGATTATTAGAGGACCATAAGTGACCTGCAGAGGCTAAGAATGTACTTTTTGGAAAGTAACCCATTTCTTCCGCGTCCAACTTTTATATTTTTCTTGACATACTCAACTCACACATCCAATAATTTCTCTCCTGACATTCTCAACTCTCACTAGCTATGTAAGTAGAAGCATTTTGTATGTAGTATTTTCATTTCTTTCAACACACATTCTGTATAAGAGAGCACATATTACTGACTACACTACAGTAACTGAACTAGCAGTTGCAAATCAGATTTCACCATGAACCCCAATTCATTTACTTGCTCTAAAATTTGGACATGAATAGATTGCAAAAATTAATTGATTTTTCCTGTGAGTTTAGGTCATCATTTCATTTCAGATTCTTATGCCTCATTACCTTAAAATAGTTATCTGACATCTGCCACAAATCATGCAGATTTGCAATCACAGAATTGTCTGCATATAAAAGAAGACATATATTTACATCCCAGGCTAATGCAGTTCTAACATTCCTCCAATGATTCCTCAGACATAAATATATTAAAGAACCCAAAAGATATCATATATCCTTGCCTTACTACATTTCTCATTGTTGAAGCATTCATTAAGCATTCCATTTACTTTCTTATATGCTTTACTTCTATATATTCTACACCTGTTACATTCAGCATCCAACCAGCCTTCAACTTCATTTTCATGGGAAAAGTTCTACAATTCACACCTCTATGCATTCACTGTATTAATAATGCATGGTAAAGTTTCCTGTTTGTTTTCATTTCTTGGCAACCTGCTGAAGAGAAAAAAATCTAGTATATACACCCCCTATTTGACACAAAAGCAAACTGCACTTCATAAGTTTTACTTACTGAAGCTTGCTGTACTCTTTCAATTAGAATTCTACCTGCCTACATATGTTTAACAAACCAATACTTTCTATGAGTTTAGTTTTTGTTCTTATTACTTTTCATTGTATAAAAAGTGTACTCTAATTTAATTATTCATGCTAACTTCATTGTGTGTGTGTGTGTGTGTGTGTGTGTGTTGAGAGAGGGAGGGAGGGAGGGAGGGAGGGAGAGAAAGATAAATTAGTCATACCTGTGTCACCTGTATCAGGCACTGCTAATGTAATGTAATATAGTTCAGTTTTTACACATCTTGACCAGAATGCCACAATTTTCATCAAATATACCCACACTATTAAAGAACTAGGTTCTTTAGTCTACAGACTACCTTGCAGAGCCAACATACCCACCAAAAAAGATACAAGCAGTTTTCTGGTGCATTCAAAGTAAAATATAAAAAAGCATTGATAGTAAATATTAATCATATTATACATCATAATCTTAAATCCAAAGAGGCTATATTACTTAATTTGTTTTCTATTTCCCTTTTATTCCAGGTTTAGCTGTCTTGCTGTTTCTTCACTGCAGTAAGTAATCATATAGTACCATCTTATTTCGTAATGAATCATGAGAAAACAGGAAAGATTAAAGCTCAATTTATTGGGCTCTAATAAAATATTCCCCATAAAGAAATCAACAACATTAAAAGAGCACGAGGGTTGGTGATACCTTTCATGAGCTCAAGCAACATGAGAAGTTAGATTTAGACATTCCCCAACCATAAGCAGGACAACAATTGACAAATAATTGTTTATGCCAGATATAGTCACTTTTGTGAGATGGGTTGTGACATAAATTTGATGTAAAAAGTATTAAATAAATGTGACACATTATTCCCTCAAACCTTGAACTGAATGTAGAAAGAAGAAAGGTAGATAAGTGGAGGACCCAATAGAAGCAGTTTCTGGAAACAGAAAAACAATAGCAAGCAACAGAGAAGAACACATTCTGATAGGTAGAACTCTCTCTTCAGGAACATATTCCGAACAAATAACTTTGCATAGTTCAACTTCATTAGAAAGTAATTTACAGTATTGGAAATTCTGCTATTTGTGCCATTTGTATTACTCTATATTAGCACCCTCATGGTAGCCAACCTTGATATATTTTAGACATTTCCTAAATACTCATATTTTCTTACCCAAGTCTTTTTTATGAATGTTATATGTGCATGTATGTGTGCATTTTAATACATGCTTTGGATAAATAATCTTAAAATATGTAAGTGCTTTATACTGCTTTATGCTGTTATACCACTATTTAATGATATTGTTATTCAATCAATACACCAAAATGTTTTTTATACAAGAAGTAATGTTAAAAAGTAAATAACAGGAAAAGTAAATAGGACCATGATGATGTTGCACCCAATGCCAGTGAATGATTCCCCCAGAATCTCTTGAGTAGTAGTTTTTTAATTTAAATTGGTCTAAAAATTTAACCATGCCTCTTTTAAGTAGTCACAATGAAGCAGATGATTTTATTCTTCCCCTTCTAATTGACACTTCAGAAAGGAACTCCAGGAGAGTGGCCATATTCTCTTTCGTTCCCATTACAATTTACTATGTTTAGAATCTTATACAGTTTTTGAGTATAATGTTTAAATTGTGATTTTATATTTTTACAGTTTAAATAACAGATAGTGAGAAATAGATTCATTTATACCTATTTTGCCAATTATCCCTTAAATAACATAAAATAATAGTCACTACTGCATTAACATTTAAGTATTTTACTAAATAGTTTTAGTAGGCTAGCAAATTAGCTCTGCTTATTTTAGGAAGGTTGATGTACCTTTAATGTTCTGTTATATATATATATTTATCCTGTTTTAAATAAGTACTTAATTTTTGTCACTGATCACGATAATAAAACTACAAAACTAACATTTCTTAATTTGGTTTCTTCCAGATAAGTTAGACTTTTCTTTCTTACAATTGACCATTATGGTTGGGATTTTAGGAAACTGTAATTCAGTATATCTGGATTTTGCTAGCTTGGGAGTAAGTCATTAAATAGATAAACCAACAGAAATATCTTATTTTCTTGGGAGGAGTGATTAACTGAACAAGATATCTTTCATATACAATCTCATTTCGACAGGTTCTGCTTTCAAGCTTGTTTGCTATTTCACCAACTGGTCTCAATACAGGCAAGATAGAGGGAAATTCTTGCCTAAAGACATTGATCCCAAACTGTGCACTCATCTCATTTATGCATTTGCGGGAATGAATGACAATAAGATCACAACAGCAGAGTGGAATGATGAACAACTCTACAAGGATTTCAATAACCACAAAAAAACGTATGAAGCAAATTGGGGCGAGGTGGGGTAAGGGGTCTGTCTAGAAATTCCTGGACCTGGGATTTTGCATTATACGATAGTAGAAGGAAATATATAAAAACTTTACACAGGGAGCTTTATGGAGGTTGAAGTTGAAATGATTCCAAACCTGAGGACTAGATTAGGGGGGGAAATGTTTTAAATTTCTTTTGTATATACTGATGCAGCTGGGAAAAACTGAAAAAAGTTTGTTTTGCATACATCGTAAAGCACCAACCTGAATCCGGCCCAATGAACTTTTCTAAACATGAAAACTGCATACAGATTGCAAGATCAACTAGTTAAGAAAAGAAACTGAATTCTACTAACCATTTTTTTTTTTTCTCATTTAGGAATCCTGGATTGAATACACTTTTAGCTATTGGTGGATGGACTTTTGGTAGTACAAAGTAAGAACCTCAGAGATATCTATGGAGGAGACTGTATTCATTATGCTATGATGAACAAGCTTAGGTGGCAACTGCCAAAACACTGGACTAATTCTTAGAATGCTCTGACTCAGGTCCTCTTTGAGGGTCTTACTTTGCAATTATTTTTATTGTTGTACACTGGTATTTCCTATAATATTGCTGATAGTAACAATGAGTGCACAAGATTAAAAAATATGTGATTGTAATAAGGAAAGATGGTAAATGTGCATAAAACTGGCTACTGTGCATAGTTAATCATGTAATATAATATTCATGTTTCAAAACCTTCAAAACATCAAATATTATTTGGAACTAAAAATTTTAAAAAATAGAATCAAGCTGAAGATTTGATTGAAAATACATTATTTGGGACTAAGTATTTTTTCAAGTGAAAAGACTAAGATGGAACCCTCCATGTTCTGTAGTTTGGGTACTGATATTGGATGGCAACACATGTGATATACTGTATGTACATCACAAAGCAAATTTCTATCTTGTTTGTTTGTTTGATTTGCTCATATGCAATTTCTTTGGTAGATTCTCTGCAATGGTAGCTACTGCTCCCAACCGCCAGACATTTATTTCTTCTGTGATTCCATTCCTCCGAAAATATGACTTTGATGGCTTAGACCTAGACTGGGAATATCCTGGTGCCAGAGGCAGCCCTGCAGAGGATAAGCAACGTTTCACCTTCTTAGTTCAGGTACTGCAAAACTTTTAAGTTCATGATAAAATGCAAACAGCAAATAAGAAGTTTCTTGCCGCAATGTTATTTTGTACTGGCAAGCTCTATGTACGATAGTGTTAGTGAAATAAAACATCAGGGAATATCCCAAAAGTTGTACAGAATGAATGCTGCTTAATAATTATTTTATTACTGGAATTAAGTCATAACAGACTTGCATATACAGTTACTTGATTCCAAAATGTAATATGGGGATACCTTTCTTTATCTAAAGGTAAGAAGCCTCAATGGCATAGTACATGTCAGATGTTCAGTGTAAGCCCATTAATAAATATAGCAACTAAGCAATATGTATTTTTTCCTTCTATCCAATCATGTGTGATTCTTCTTGAACTACTCTTTGCAGTTTTCTTTGCAAAGGTTTTTAGAAGTGGTTTGCTATTGCCTCATTCCTAGGATTGAGTAAGAGAGTGATTAGCCCAAGGTAACCCAGTTAGCTTTGTACCTAAAATAGGACTAAAACTCCAAGTATCCTGGTTTCTAGCCTATGCCTTAACCATTACACAAAACTGGCTCTCAAGTGATACGTAATAGGTACCTAAAAATCTCTTCAATAAAAATGCAACTCAAACAAGAGCTATCCTGGATTTGCAGTTACTTTGGAGACAAAAGTGACTGAATTGGTATCACTGCCCACTCATTAAATCACCTGCATCTTTTTAAGTAACCTACATTTTTAATTTATATCTTATTTTTAAAATGACAGGAATAAAACTAATGTTGTTACCTGCTTATCTTAGGAAATGATGAAAGAATTTACAGCAGAAGCCCAGAGGACAGGAAAGAAAAGACTCTTGCTTAGTGCTGCTGTTGCCGCTGGGAAGCAGACTGCTGACAATGCTTATGAAGTGGACAAGATCTCAGCGTGAGTATATGCTGGAAAAATTATTAACTAAAATACAGAGCATGCTCACATTTAAATTGATTTCATCCGTTACCTTCAACATTGTAAGTTAACAAGTTCTTATTCCTTAGTTGCAAAACATCATGCTTTGTGGAACCATTCAAATTACAGTAGTCCCATAGTTAGTGACTGTTCAAAGTTACAATGGCACTGAAAAATGTGACATGATCATTTTTCATAGTTACGTTTGCAACATCCCCATGATCATGTGATCAAAATTCAGTTGCTTGGTAACTGGTTCATATTTATGATGATATGCAGTGTCCCAAGGTCATGTGATCACCTTTTTCAACCTTCTGGCAAACAAAGTCAATGGGGAAGCCAGATTCACTTAACAACCAGATTGGTAACTTTCAACTGCAGTGATTCACTTAACTGTGGCGAGAAAAGTTGTAAAATGGGGCAAAACCCACTTAACAAATGTCTTACTTAACAACAGAAATTTTGGGTTCAATTATGGCTGTACATTGAAGACTATCTGTGTGATATTAAAGATGGAATTCACATAATGTACATTTCCTTACTTTCCTCATAGATCTCTGGACTTTATCAACCTCATGACATATGATTTTCATGGAGCCTCAGATGGAGTCACAGGACACGTCAGCCCCCTATTCCCTGACACTGTATGTTATAAACACTTTTTTTTTATCCCATAGAGACTTTTTACATTTAGATTTAGAGAAATGATCAAAAGTAATTTACCTATTTAACATTTGTTACATACGGAAAACAGTTTAACAAAAACAGGGATTGAGAATCAGCATGCTGGTTTAAAATATTTTATTCAACTCTTTCCCTTTTAATCTATTCATGTTGTGCACCTGAAAAATTACAACTTGGTTCTCTAAACAGTGACTCTCAACAATTATTAGCTCCTTAAAACTATTAGTAAAAAGATATGTGAGAAGTGCTTTTCTTAATAGCTATCATTCTATTTCTTTTTTTAAGAGTTAAGCTAACTTATTTTGCCAGGTTGTTTGTAAACTTCTAAGTGGGCATGAATGCTGGCAAAGCAGTCATGGGGGCTGGCCTGCCCCACCTGCACCTGCAGAGGAGGCATACTGTGATCCCATAAGCCAAGGAATTTCAGCTGGCAGGATCCCAGAAAAGAGCCTTCTCTGCTGTGGCTCCTGCCCTCTGGAAGGGCAGACATCCTAACCAGACATCAAAAACCACCACAAAACCAGACATCCTAACCCCTGAGGTGAGATTGGCTCCCACCCTCCTGACTTTTCATAAGAGCCTTAAGACCTGGCTCTGCCAGATGGCTTGGGGCCCAATGGGAAAGCTTCATACTGGAGGTGGTTGGCTAACTAAAACCTAATCTCACCCCCACCCCACATCTGTCCAGCTCCCTCCTTTGCCACCTTGTGTTAATGATTTTATCTGCTGTTCTATTTTATAATTGATGGTTTTAATATTTTTATATTGTAAGCCTCCCAGAGTCATTAGATACCAGTTGGGCAACAAATAAGTTTCATAATAAAATATAATAACATATAATCAATGACTGCAAATTGAGGCATAGCAGCAGAAAACCTGTATTAGAAAGATCATAGTATAAATCTAATCTGGTGGATATTTAAAATGAGTGCATTGAGGATCCTAGGATTGTGCACACTTCAAAAATGATTAATTAAGAAGTACTCAGCACCTCTCTATTATTCACTCAGTCTGCCTCTTCTCTTTTTTCAAGCTTCTGGATGAGGGGAAGGTCTCTGCATTAAAGAGTCTGATTTAGTTCTGCCAAATAACTTCCTAATTATTTTTAAAATGTGCTAAGTTATACTAGGTTCATTTGTATGCATGGAGTATAAAATATTGAATGTCATTCATTAATCATACCTGTTCGAATTTAAATTGTCTAGAATATTCTATAGGAAGTTAAGGAACGTATACTATTATTTATAGATTATTTTTGTAAAAAGAAACGTGAATATGTAATGTCAGATAAGAAAAAATATATTTCAGAATATAAAGGTTTTTTTTAATATTATGCTATCTTAGAATATATATCTATCTGTTAAACTATTTGTACCTTCCTCACATCATCTAGTGAATATATGGATGAAAAACAATTTTGAAATATCTTTATTATTTTCCAAGTATCTATATCTTAAGCATTTGTAGATGGAGTTAGCATACAATATCAATGTGTTAACCTTTTTCCTAAAGCAAAACAATTTGTTTCCTGCCTGTTCCTGATACTTCATGAGTAAAATAGTGAATGACATCCAAAGAGCTTGAGTGACAATAGAGTTTTACTCATTAGTTTACTTTCTGTTATCTTTCTTGCATTCCTTACAAAGCTGCTGCATACATTCATAAGATCCTCTAAAGTAAGAATCAATACAACATGTTATTGGTAGCCTTCCAGATATTTCTGAAATTCACAATTGGAAATACTGATAAGACAACTTTAACTGCAGCTGAAAACGTGGAAGGCAAGGAAGTTCCTCACCCATTTGAAGGGAATAAACTTTTCCTCAGTATGAAGTGAAAGGCTACAGTTGGGAATTAAAATTACCAGTCTGAATGTTTTAAAATAGAACTATTTTCTTTGGTATACATGACATTGTCTTCACCAATATATTTATGTTAAGACTGTAGCATAACTGAATAATAAAAGGGTTTAACCTCAAAACCAGACAAAATGGAGTGAAGTCTTGCTTATTCATTTATGCTTATTCAAAGGACAATGCTGTGCAGTACTGGAAGAGCAAGGGAGCACCACCTAAAAAGATCATCCTGGGAATTCCTGCCTATGGACGATCCTTCACCCTTTCTACTTCACAGAATGGAGTGAAGGCACCAACTTCAGGCCCTGGCACAGCTGGTATTTACACAAAAGAGAGAGGATTTTTGGCTTATTATGAGGTAAGGAAAAGATACATAGTTATGCCCCCTTCACTTCTCTAAACAAGGATAAATTTCAAAAAGTCCAATACTTGCTCATGTTTGATTCCCTGAAGAGATGTATTGATATTTTTAAATGTGCAGGAATGTATTGTACATTTACAAATATACAGACTGATATAGGTGAAAGGTGAATCAATATACTCACTGCTTCCAAAACAGATATCTAGAATGAAGTATCTTGGGTGTTATCAGTGGATAAAGTTCAAATGATTGGTTTAGATCAGACTATTTCTCTCCCTTTCCCTTTCTCTACCTCCTTTGAAAAATTTACAGTCAGCCCATTAGTTCCTTAGGGCAGACCAACAAAGTCCTAGATTACAACTTCCTTATTGTGGGGTTGCAAGGAGATTGCCTTCTTCTCTTACTATTCTTTTTCTCTATTGCAAACCTAATCTTAATAGACACAAGGGATGAAAACAGGGAGAAATTTGTTGTTCCTTGTGTCCTACAATTTATCTGAAAAGTTTCTAATAAAAACTTTGGCCAATTATTAAAGATGTGTTCTTGGTATATCCTGAGTTATTTATACTTCTTTGCCAAATCAAAATTCAACTGTCTCAAGTCAAGTATATTTTGTTTCAGATCTGTGACTTTAAAAATGGTGCTACCACAAAAGTGATTGAAAGTCAGAAAGTTCCATATTCCTTCAAAGGAAACCAATGGGTAGGATACGATGATGTCAGTAGCATTACCAATAAGGTAAGGCTTATATATTTTAATTTAAATATGTATGTATTCTTCTAGCATAGCTAAGCAACGTTTCTGTTCATAAATCACAAGTTGGTAGCAACATAGAC
This sequence comes from Notechis scutatus, assembly GCF_049901735.1. NCBI lineage: Eukaryota > Metazoa > Chordata > Lepidosauria > Squamata > Elapidae > Notechis > Notechis scutatus. Next base: position 48,405,055 of record NC_142011.1, read on the forward strand.
TGCTTAAGGGTCCTTTATATCTGAAAGGCACTTTTGTAGAAATTACAATAGTCCTGTTTTTACTAATTATATATCAGTGAAAACCTATGGTTAATCATATTTTCCTCAGACATATTTAACCCTGTAACTATGCAGGGCTGGCTTGAGACATTTTGATGCTCTAGGCAAAGTCATATTCTGGCACCCCCTGTGTAAATTGGGACCCTCTTGTTTCTTGTTTCATTCCAGGTTTTGAGTTTCACAATAACAATTTTCAGCCTGGATAATCCCCTCCCCCCATTTTTGGGGGGAGGGGGACATTTTCAATATATTTACCGTACATCACAGTAAATAATTTTAAATACATCACCATCCATTGTAGTCACAGGGCAACCATTCTGTACAATTATATTTAACCCTCAAGTGAGTGCACTAGTATATGAATATAACTTTGATTAGCTGATATTATACAACTTGGTCATGCAGTACCTTCCTATTAAACTTTGGTCTTGCATCATGAATATTATCACCTTCCTGAATTTATAACGGTAACAATAATTTGTTTCTCATGCCTTGCAATATCTGGCTAGTGTGCTATTCATTACTGCTTGACCAACTTTGGGAGTATTTTCAAAAAGAGTAGAAAGAAAAAGTTCTAAAACACCAAGGAAGGATTAGCAGATTTTATACTTATATTTCAGCAGTCTTCCATTTTTGCACCCCCTAAAATTTGGTGCCCTAGACAAGTTCCTAGTTGCCAGGCCTAGCACCACCCCCAACCCATGACAAATCATGGCAGCTGAAACTGTTGAGCAATATGACTTCTATTTGAGTTCAAGCCTTTAAGTTCCTATTTTCTGTTTCATTCAGGTTCAGTATTTGAAAAAACAAAACCTGGGTGGTGGTATGGTGTGGGCCTTAGACCTAGATGACTTCAATGGCTCCTTTTGCAAAGAAGGAAGATATCCACTTATTCAAACTCTGAGAAAGCAGCTGAGTTCCACAAATTAATTGGGTAATATTGTACTTTCTTTTCTTGGAATCATATTTTAAACCCAAGGCTAAAAAGGAACTAAGCATTTACCTAACATCCTCATTCTACTGGTATTTCCCATTATATAGCAATGATGAGGTATGACAGTTTTCAGTACATCTGTAAAAGGGAAAACATTTTCTTTACCATACTATGTTTATTCTTATACCTTATATCTTGTAAGCGATTGACAAATCATTTTTTTTTAAAAAAAATAATGCTCAAGACTTTATTATCACTTTTCCCCAATACAAACATCTATAGCCATCTGAAATAGTAAACATTACTAGTAAATATTTATTATCTTGCCCTCCGATAGATCAACTATGTATGGTTCCCAAAAAGTGCATCTTTTGACTGCCTTGCCTCTTATTCCATTCAGCTTTATTGAATGGCTCTAAAGTCTAGTATTAGAAAGATGCTGGGAGTGGGGAAGCATAGAAAGTCTTTTTTCTTTCCACTCAGGATCTTTGTCCCCATTGGGAACAATCAGCACAAAAAGCAACAACAATATACCAATTTCATGATCTGTTGAGAGATTATTCATCTTAAGTACAACAGAGCAACACAATAACAGAGTTGAAAGGGACCTTAAGAGGCCTTCCATGCAACATTGGTCAGCACAGCCTGAACAGGCAAGAAAAAGGTTGCCAGCTGTATAACCTATACTGTATAGAAAAGATTCTAGAGAAAATTTGACATTAGAGAATCTTATTTCATTTCAAAGGAATAGCTAGGAGGAATAATATGACATGGTGGGGTGAGATTCTACGATGTCCTCAGGTTTTGATTTTCTTTTTGATAAATGTAGTATACTTGGAGGGAACATAAATATTTCTAAAATGCCACTTTAATGATACTATTATTTTGCAAACAATTTTATTGTTCCTTCCCCCTCCCGCTTTATTGCTGCCTTGGTAGCAAATCAGATTTAGCCACATGGGATTGTCACTGAGAACGAATAAATTGAATCAGGTTCATAGAAACGTTTTTTGAATAGGAAGATATTTTTGTTTTATCTTTACAATTACTGCATCTCACTCCAAAAAAATCTCCAAAGTGCTCAAAAAAATCCCCCTTCCCATTTAATCTTTACATCCACTGAGGTACTTTATGGCCTTAATCCATTTGTTGGGCTTAATCACAAAAACAAATTTAGAATTTATTTTTCTCTCCACATGATACATTGATGGAATAAGTTTCTTTAAAAAAAAAAAAAGTAAAATCCTTATGTTTGTTATGATTCCTCCCCAAAATGTATTTGTTTGACATTTTTAAATGCCATGTCTGAATGAATGTGTTCAGAAGTTTCTTGCCATTTCAACAACACAGATATAAACCAAGATTTGCTGCTCTACGGCAACCCCAAATCTGTGGAACAATTAGCCCCCTCCCCCGAGTCCAGAATGGACCCCACTTTGTTTGCTTTTAGGAGGGTAGTCAAGATTCAACTTTTTTGTACATCATTGAATTTTGAAATGCTATTTCATTCAGTTGTTTGATAATATACATTATTATTATCTCTTGTATTCATTAAACATGAAACTCAGTCAACTGAATTTTAAAAATGTATCACAAATATAATTGACTGGTGCTAATGGTTGATATGGGTTGCTGCCAGCATCCTAGCTGTCAACCAAATATTTTCTTAAGGTGGATGATGATGATGATGATGACCCCAACTAAAAAGGAGCCATAGTAATTGAAAAAATGAAAGAGACTCCAAACACATGGAGACAGGTCTTAAAGGACTTCCAGAACACTATATCTCTAGGAGAGGGGGGGCACTATTGCAGAGGCAGAAGAGGACAGCAACAAAGAAAGTATTTCCTGGGCTGTAAACTATCCAGAACTTTAGGGGAGGGGGGCAGGAAATAAAGTTGAGAGATACTATGTAGCTTGAAAAA